>NC_089036.1:13371944-13703333 GCF_034140825.1 Oryza sativa Japonica Group | reverse complement strand
TACCACGAACGCACCCAATAAAGTCTAATATGTCCAAAAATCATGTTTTGGTGCTTTTTGGACTTTTTGATTCTGGTCAAAAACATCGTACCCATGTCGGCCTATATTGTCAATAATTGACAAAATTTCGCCACGCGAATCACGAAGTGAGTTTTTGCCAGGAACGCACCCAATACACTCCAATATGTCCAAAAATCATATTTTGCTGCTTTTTGAAAATTTTCATTCCGGTCAAAAACATCGCACCCATGTTGGCCAATATTGGCATTAATTGACAAAAGTTCGTCGCGCGAATCACGAAGTGAGTTTTTGCCACGAACGCACCCAATAAAGTCCAATATGTCCAAAAATCATGTTTTGGTGCTTTTTCAACTTTTTCATTCCGGTCAAAAACATCGCATCCGTGTGGTCCAAAATTGCCAATATTGGCGTTAGTGGACAAAAGTTCGCCGCGCGAATCACGAAGTGAGTTTTTACCACGAACGCACCCAATAAAGTCTAATATGTCCAAAAATCATGTTTTGGTGCTTTTTGGACTTTTTGATTCTGGTCAAAAACATCGTACCCATGTCGGCCTATATTGTCAATAATTGACAAAAGTTCGCCGCGCGAATCACGAAGTGAGTTTTTGCCAGGAACGCACCCAACACACTCCAATATGTCCAAAAATCATGTTTTGCTGCTTTTTGAAAATTTTCATTCCGGTCAAAAACATCGCACCCATGTTGGCCAATATTGGCATTAATTGACAAAAGTTCGTCGCGCGAATCACGAAGTGAGTTTTTGCCACGAACGCACCCAATACACTCCAATATGTCCAAAAATCTTGTTTTGGTGCTTTTTCAACTTTTTCATTCCTGTCAAAAACATCGCATCCGTGTGGTCCAAAATTGACAATATTGGCGTTAGTTGACAAAAGTTCGCCGCGCGAATCACGAAGTGAGTTTTTGCCACGAACGCACCCAATAAAGTCTAATATGTCCAAAAATCATGTTTTGGTGCTTTTTGGACTTTTTGATTCTGGTCAAAAACATCGTACCCATGTCGGCCTATATTGTCAATAATTGACAAAAGTTCGCCGCGCGAATCACGAAGTGAGTTTTTGCCAGGAACGCACCCAATACACTCCAATATGTCCAAAAATCATATTTTGCTGATTTTTGAAAATTTTCATTCCGGTCAAAAACATCGCACCCATGTTGGCCAATATTGGCATTAATTGACAAAAGTTAGTCGCGCGAATCACGAAGTGAGTTTTTGGCACGAACGCACCCAATAAAGTCCAATATGTCCAAAAATCATGTTTTGGTGCTTTTTCAACTTTTTCATTCCGGTCAAAAACATCGCATCCGTGTGGTCCAAAATTGCCAATATTGGCGTTAGTTGACAAAAGTTCGCCGCGCAAATCACGAAGTGAGTTTTTACCACGAACGCACCCAATAAAGTCTAATATGTCCAAAAATCATGTTTTGGTGCTTTTTGGACTTTTTGATTCTGGTCAAAAACATCGTACCCATGTCGGCCTATATTGTCAATAATTGACAAAATTTCGCCACGCGAATCACGAAGTGAGTTTTTGCCAGGAACGCACCCAATACACTCCAATATGTCCAAAAATCATATTTTGCTGCTTTTTGAAAATTTTCATTCCGGTCAAAAACATCGCACCCATGTTGGCCAATATTGGCATTAATTGACAAAAGTTCGTCGCGCGAATCACGAAGTGAGTTTTTGCCACGAACGCACCCAATAAAGTCCAATATGTCCAAAAATCATGTTTTGGTGCTTTTTCAACTTTTTCATTCCGGTCAAAAACATCGCATCCGTGTGGTCCAAAATTGCCAATATTGGCGTTAGTGGACAAAAGTTCGCCGCGCGAATCACGAAGTGAGTTTTTACCACGAACGCACCCAATAAAGTCTAATATGTCCAAAAATCATGTTTTGGTGCTTTTTGGACTTTTTGATTCTGGTCAAAAACATCGTACCCATGTCGGCCTATATTGTCAATAATTGACAAAAGTTCGCCGCGCGAATCACGAAGTGAGTTTTTGCCAGGAACGCACCCAACACACTCCAATATGTCCAAAAATCATGTTTTGCTGCTTTTTGAAAATTTTCATTCCGGTCAAAAACATCGCACCCATGTTGGCCAATATTGGCATTAATTGACAAAAGTTCGTCGCGCGAATCACGAAGTGAGTTTTTGCCACGAACGCACCCAATACACTCCAATATGTCCAAAAATCTTGTTTTGGTGCTTTTTCAACTTTTTCATTCCTGTCAAAAACATCGCATCCGTGTGGTCCAAAATTGACAATATTGGCGTTAGTTGACAAAAGTTCGCCGCGCGAATCACGAAGTGAGTTTTTGCCACGAACGCACCCAATAAAGTCTAATATGTCCAAAAATCATGTTTTGGTGCTTTTTGGACTTTTTGATTCTGGTCAAAAACATCGTACCCATGTCGGCCTATATTGTCAATAATTGACAAAAGTTCGCCGCGCGAATCACGAAGTGAGTTTTTGCCAGGAACGCACCCAATACACTCCAATATGTCCAAAAATCATATTTTGCTGATTTTTGAAAATTTTCATTCCGGTCAAAAACATCGCACCCATGTTGGCCAATATTGGCATTAATTGACAAAAGTTAGTCGCGCGAATCACGAAGTGAGTTTTTGCCACGAACGCACCCAATAAAGTCCAATATGTCCAAAAATCATGTTTTGGTGCTTTTTCAACTTTTTCATTCCGGTCAAAAACATCGCATCCGTGTGGTCCAAAATTGCCAATATTGGCGTTAGTTGACAAAAGTTCGCCGCGCGAATCACGAAGTGAGTTTTTACCACGAACGCACCCAATAAAGTCTAATATGTCCAAAAATCATGTTTTGGTGCTTTTTGGACTTTTTGATTCTGGTCAAAAACATCGTACCCATGTCGGCCTATATTGTCAATAATTGACAAAATTTCGCCACGCGAATCACGTAGTGAGTTTTTGCCAGGAACGCACCCAATACACTCCAATATGTCCAAAAATCATATTTTGCTGCTTTTTGAAAATTTTCATTCCGGTCAAAAACATCGCACCCATGTTGGCCAATATTGGCATTAATTGACAAAAGTTCGTCGCGCGAATCACGAAGTGAGTTTTTGCCACGAACGCACCCAATAAAGTCCAATATGTCCAAAAATCATGTTTTGGTGCTTTTTCAACTTTTTCATTCCGGTCAAAAACATCGCATCCGTGTGGTCCAAAATTGCCAATATTGGCGTTAGTGGACAAAAGTTCGCCGCGCGAATCACGAAGTGAGTTTTTGCCAGGAACGCACCCAATACACTCCAATATGTCCAAAAATCATATTTTGCTGCTTTTTGAAAATTTTCATTCCGGTCAAAAACATCGCACCCATGTTGGCCAATATAGGCATTAATTGACAAAAGTTCACCGCGCGAATCACGAAGTGAGTTTTTGCCACGAACGCACCCAATAAAGTCTAATATGTCCAAAAATCATGTTTTGGTGCTTTTTGGACTTTTTGATTCTGGTCAAAAACATCGTACCCATGTCGGCCTATATTGTCAATAATTGACAAAAGTTCGCCGCGCGAATCACGAAGTGAGTTTTTGCCAGGAACGCACCCAAGACACTCCAATATGTCCAAAAATAATATTTTGCTGCTTTTTGAAAATTTTCATTCCGGTCAAAAACATCGCACCCATGTTGGCCAATATTGGCATTAATTGACAAAAGTTCACCGCGCGAATCACGAAGTGAGTTTTTACCACGAACGCACCCAATAAAGTCTAATATGTCCAAAAATCATGTTTTGGTGCTTTTTGGACTTTTTGATTCTTGTCAAAAACATCGTACCCATGTCGGCCTATATTGTCAATAATTGACAAAATTTCGCCACGCGAATCACGAAGTGAGTTTTTGCCAGGAACGCACCCAATACACTCCAATATGTCCAAAAATCATATTTTGCTGCTTTTTGAAAATTTTCATTCCGGTCAAAAACATCGCACCCATGTTAGCCAATATTGGCATTAATTGACAAAAGTTCGTCGCGCGAATCACGAAGTGAGTTTTTGCCACGAACGCACCCAATACAGTCCAATATGTCCAAAAATATTGTTTTGGTGCTTTTTCAACTTTTTCATTCCGGTCAAAAACATCGCATCCGTGTGGTCCAAAATTGACAATATTGGCGTTAGTTGACAAAAGTTCGCCGCGCGAATCACGAAGTGAGTTTTTGCCACGAACGCACCCAATAAAGTCTAATATGTCCAAAAATCATGTTTTGGTGCTTTTTGGGCTTTTTGATTCCGGTCAAAAACATCGTACCCATGTCGGCCAATATTGGCATTAATTGACAAAAGTTCGCCGCGCGAATCACGAAGTGAGTTTTTGCGAGGAACGCACCCAATACACTCCAATATGTCCAAAAATCATGTTTTACTGCTTTTTGAAAATTTTCATTCCGGTCAAAAACATTGCACCCATGTCGGCCAATATTGGCATTAATTGACAAAAGTTCGTCGCGCGAATCACGAAGTGAGTTTTTGCCACGAACGCACCCAATACACTCCAATATGTCCAAAAATCTTGTTTTGGTGCTTTTTCAACTTTTTCATTCCGGTCAAAAACATCGCATCCGTGTGGTCCAAAATTGCCAATATTGGCGTTAGTTGACAAAAGTTCGTCGCGCGAATCACGAAGTGAGTTTTTGCCACGAACGCACCCAATATAGTCTAATATGTCCAAAAATCATCTTTTGGTGCTTTTTGATCTTTTTGATTCCGGTCATTAACGTCGTACCCATGTTGGCCAATGTTGGCATTAATTGACAAAAGTTCGTCGCGCGAATCACGTAGTGTGTTTTTGCCATGAACGCACCCAATACACTCCAATATGTCCAAAAATCATGTTTTGGTGCTTTTTGAACTTTTTGCTTCCGGTCATAAACGTCGTACCCATGTCGGCCAATATTGGCATTAATTGACAAAAGTTCGCCGCGCGAATCACGTAGTGAGTTTTTGCTACGAACGCACCGAATACACTCCAATATGTCCAAAAATCATGTTTTGCTGCTTTTTGAACTTTTTCATTCCGGTAAAAAACATCGCACCCATGTCAGCCAATATTGGCATTAATTGACAAAATTACGCCGCGCGAATCACGAAGTGAGTTTTTGCCACGAACGCACCCAATACACTCCAATATGTCCAAAAATCATGTTTTGCTGCTTTTTGAACTTTTTCATTCCGGTAAAAAACATCGCACCCATGTCGGCCAATATTGGCATTAATTGACAAAATTTTGCCGCGCGAATCACGAAGTGAGTTTTTGCCACGAACGCACCCAATAAAGTCCAATATGTCCAAAAATCATGTTTTGGTGCTTTTTCAACTTTTTCATTCCGGTCAAAAACATCGCATCCGTGTGGTCCAAAATTGCCAATATTGGCGTTAGTTGACAAAAGTTCGCAGCGCGAATCACGAAGTGAGTTTTTACCACGAACGAACCCAATAAAGTCTAATATGTCCAAAAATCATGTTTTGGTGCTTTTTGGACTTTTTGATTCTGGTCAAAAACATCGTACCCATGTCGGCCTATATTGTCAATAATTGACAAAAGTTCACCCCGCGAATCACGAAGTGAGTTTTTGCCAGGAACGCACCCAACACACTCCAATATGTCCAAAAATCATGTTTTGCTGCTTTTTGAAAATTTTCATTCCGGTCAAAAACATCGCACCCATGTTGGCCAATATTGGCATTAATTGACAAAAGTTCGTCGCGCGAATCACGAAGTGAGTTTTTGCCACGAACGCACCCAATACAGTCCAATATGTCCAAAAATCTTGTTTTGGTGCTTTTTCAACTTTTTCATTCCGGTCAAAAACATCGCATCCGTGTGGTCCAAAATTGACAATATTGGCGTTAGTTGACAAAAGTTCGCCGCGCGAATCACGAAGTGAGTTTTTGCCACGAACGCACCCAATAAAGTCTAATATGTCCAAAAATCATGTTTTGGTGCTTTTTGGACTTTTTGATTCCGGTCAAAAACATCGTACCCATGTCGGCCTATATTGTCAATAATTGACAAAAGTTCGCCGCGCGAATCACGAGGTGAGTTTTTGCCAGGAACGCACCCAATACACTCCAATATGTCAAAAAATCATATTTTGCTGCTTTTTGAAAATTTTCATTCCGGTCAAAAACATCGCACCCATGTTGGCCAATATTGGCATTAATTGACAAAAGTTCGTCGCGCGAATCACGAAGTGAGTTTTTGCCACGAACGCACCCAATACACTCCAATATGTCCTAAAATCATGTTTTGGTGCTTTTTTGAAGTATTTCATTCCGGTCAAATACATCGCACCCTTGTCGGCCAATACTGGCATTAATTGAGAAAGGTTCGCCGCGCGAATCACGAAGTGAGTTTTTGCCACGAACGCACCCAATACACTCCAATATGTCCAAAAATCATGTTTTGGTGCTTTTTGAACTATTTCATTCCGGTCAAAAACATCGCACCCGTGTCGGCCAATATCTGCAATAATTGACAAAAGTTCGCCGCGCGAATCACGAAGTGAGTTTTTGCCACGAACGCACCCAATAAAGTCTAATATGTCCAAAAATCATGTTTTGGTGCTTTTTAGACTTTTTGATTCTGGTCAAAAACATCGTACCCATGTCGGCCTATATTGGCAATAATAGACAAAAGTTCGCCGCGCGAATC
The DNA here is from genome assembly GCF_034140825.1 of Oryza sativa Japonica Group. NCBI lineage: Eukaryota > Viridiplantae > Streptophyta > Magnoliopsida > Poales > Poaceae > Oryza > Oryza sativa. The sequence goes on along the minus strand of NC_089036.1, from coordinate 13,696,582 downwards.
ACGAAGTGAGTTTTTGCCAGGAACGCACCCAACACACTCCAATATGTCCAAAACTCATGTTTTGCTGCTTTTTGAAAATTTTCATTCAGGTCAAAAACATCGCACCCGTATGGGCTAAAATTGGCATTAATTGACAAAAGTTCGCCGCGCGAATCACGAAGTGAGCTTTTGCCACGAACGCACCCAATACACTCCAATATGTCCTAAAATCATGTTTTGGTGCTTTTTTGAAATATTTCATTCCGGTCAAAAACATCGCACCCTTGTCGGCCAATACTGGCATTAATTGAGAAAGGTTCGCCGCGTGAATCACGAAGTGAGTTTTTGCCACGAACGCACCCAATACACTCCAATATGTCCAAAAATCATGTTTTGGTGCTTTCTGAACTATTTCATTCCGGTCAAAAACATCGCACCCGTGTCGGCCAATATCTGCAATAATTGACAAAAGTTCGCCGCGCGAATCACGAAGTGAGTTTTTGCCACGAACGCACCCAATAAAGTCTAATATGTCCAAAAATCATGTTTTGGTGCTTTTTAGACTTTTTGATTCTGGTCAAAAACATCGTACCCATGTCGGCCTATATTGGCAATAATTGACAAAAGTTCGCCGCGCGAATCACGAAGTGAGTTTTTGCCACGAACGCACCCAATACACTCCAATATGTCCTAAAATCATGTTTTCGTGCTTTTTTGAAGTATTTCATTCCGGTCAAAAACATCGCACCCGTGTCGGCCAATATTGGCATTAATTGAGAAAATTTCGCCGCGCGAATCACGAAGTGAGTTTTTGCCACGAACGCACCCAATACACTCCAATATGTCCAAAAATCATGTTTTGGTGCTTTTTGAACTATTTCATTCCGGTCAAAAACATCGCACCCGTATGGGCTAATATTGGCATTAATTGACAAAAGTTCGCCGCGTGTATCACGAAGTCAGTTTTTGCCACGAACGCACCCAATACACTCCAATATGTCTTAAAATCATGTTTTGGTGCTTTTTTAACTATTTCATTCCGGTCAAAAACATCGCACCCGTATGGGCTAATATTGGCATTAATTGACAAAAGTTCGCCGCGTGTATCACGAAGTCAGTTTTTGCCACGAACGCACCCAATACACTCCAATATGTCTAAAAATCATGTTTTGGTGCTTTTTTGAAGTATTTCATTCCGGTCAAATACATCGCACCCGAGTCGACCAATATTGGCATTTATTGAGAAAGGTTCGCCGCGCGAATCACGAAGTGAGTTTTTGCCACGAACGCACCCAATACACTCCAATATGTCCTAAAATCATGTTTTGGTGCTTTTTGAACTTTTTCATTCCGGTAAAAAATATCGCACCCGTGTCGGCCAATATTGGCATTAATTGACAACATTTCGCCGCGCGAATCACGAAGTGAGTTTTTGCCACGAACGCACCCAATACACTCCAATTTGTCCAAAAATCATGTTTTGGTGCTTTTTGAACTATTTCATTCCGGTGAAAAATATCGCACCCGTGTCGGCCAATATTGGCATTAATTGACAAAATTTCGCCGCGCGAATCACGAAGCGAGTTTTTGCCACGAACGCACCCAATGCACTCCAATATGTCCAAAAATCATGTTTTGGTGCTTTTTGAAGTATTTCATTCCGGTCAAAAATATCGCACCCGTGTCGGCCAATATTGGCATTAATTGACAAAATTTTGCCGCGCGAATCACGAAGCGAGTTTTTGCCACGAACGCACCCAATACACTCCAATATGTCCAAAAATCATGTTTTGGTGCTTTTTGAAGTATTTCATTCCGGTCAAAAACATCGCACCCGTGTCTGCCAATATTGGCATTAATTGAGAAAGGTTCGCCGCGCGAATCACGAAGTGAGTTTTTGCCACGAACGCAACCAATACACTCCAATATGTCCAAAAATCATGTTTTGGTGCTTTTTGAACTATTTCATTCCGGTCAAAAACATCGCACCCGTGTCGGCCAATATTGGCAATAATTGACAAATTTTCACCACGAGAATCACGCGTGAGTTTTTGCCACGAACGCACCCAATACACTCCGATATGTCCAAAAATCATGTTTTGGTGCTTTTTTGATGTATTTTATTCCGGTCAAAAACATCACACCCGTGTGGGCCAATATTGGCATTAATTGACAAAAGTTCGCCGCGCGAATCACGAAGTGAGTTTTTGCCTCGAACGCACCCAATACACTCCAAAATGTCCTAAAATCATGTTTTGGTGCCTTTTTGAAGTAATTCATTCCGGTCAAATACATCGCACCCATGTCGGCCAATATTGGCATTAATTGACAAAAGTTCGCCGCGCGAATCACGAAGTGAGATTTTGCCACGAACGCAACCAATACACTCTAATATGTCCTAAAATCATGTTTTGGTGCTTTTTAAACTTTTTTATTCCGGTCAAAAACATCGCACCCATGTCGGCCAATATTGGCATTAATTGACAAAAGTTCGCCGCGTGAATCACGAAGTGAGTTTTTGCCACGAACGCACCCAATACACTCCAATATGTCCTAAAATCATGTTTTGGTGCTTTTTGGACTTTTTGATTCCAGTCAAAAACATCGTACCCATGTCGGTCTATATTGGCAATAATTGACAAAGGTTCGCCGCGCGAATCACGAAGTGAGTTTTTGCCACGAACGCACCCAATACACTCCAATATGTCCTAAAATCATGTTTTGGTGCTTTTTTGAACTATTTCATTCCGGTCAAAAACATCGCACCTGTGTCGGCCAATATCTGCAATAATTGACAAAGGATCGCCACACGAATCACGAAGTGAGTTTTTGCCACGAACACACCCAATACACTCCAATATGTCCTAAAATCATGTTTTGGTGCTTTTTGAACTATTTCATTCCGGTCAAAAACATCGCACCCGTGTCGGCCAATATCTGCAATAATTGACAAAGGTTCGCCACACGAATCACGAAGTGAGTTTTTGCCAGGAACGCACCCAATACACTCCAATATGTCCAAAAATCATATTTTGCTGCTTTTTGAAAATTTTCATTCCGGTCAAAAACATCGCACCCATGTTAGCCAATATTGGCATTAATTGACAAAAGTTCGTCGCGCGAATCACGAAGTGAGTTTTTGCCACGAACGCACCCAATACAGTCCAATATGTCCAAAAATCATGTTTTGCTGCTTTTTGAACTTTTTCATTCCGGTAAAAAACATCGCACCCATGTCGGCCAATATTGGCATTAATTGACAAAATTTTGCCGCGCGAATCACGAAGTGAGTTTTTGCCACGAACGCACCCAATAAAGTCCAATATGTCCAAAAATCATGTTTTGGTGCTTTTTCAACTTTTTCATTCCGGTCAAAAACATCGCATCCGTGTGGTCCAAAATTGCCAATATTGGCGTTAGTTGACAAAAGTTCGCCGCGCGAATCACGAAGTGAGTTTTTACCACGAACGAACCCAATAAAGTCTAATATGTCCAAAAATCATGTTTTGGTGCTTTTTGGACTTTTTGATTCTGGTCAAAAACATCGTACCCATGTCGGCCTATATTGTCAATAATTGACAAAAGTTCGCCCCGCGAATCACGAAGTGAGTTTTTGCCAGGAACGCACCCAACACACTCCAATATGTCCAAAAATCATGTTTTGCTGCTTTTTGAAAATTTTCATTCCGGTCAAAAACATCGCACCCATGTTGGCCAATATTGGCATTAATTGACAAAAGTTCGTCGCGCGAATCACGAAGTGAGTTTTTGCCACGAACGCACCCAATACAGTCCAATATGTCCAAAAATCTTGTTTTGGTGCTTTTTCAACTTTTTCATTCCGGTCAAAAACATCGCATCCGTGTGGTCCAAAATTGACAATATTGGCGTTAGTTGACAAAAGTTCGCCGCGCGAATCACGAAGTGAGTTTTTGCCACGAACGCACCCAATAAAGTCTAATATGTCCAAAAATCATGTTTTGGTGCTTTTTGGGCTTTTTGATTCCGGTCAAAAACATCGTACCCATGTCGGCCAATATTGGCATTAATTGACAAAAGTTCGCCGCGCGAATCACGAAGTGAGTTTTTGCGAGGAACGCACCCAATACACTCCAATATGTCCAAAAATCATGTTTTACTGCTTTTTGAAAATTTTCATTCCGGTCAAAAACATCGCACCCATGTTAGCCAATATTGGCATTAATTGACAAAAGTTCGTCGCGCGAATCACGAAGTGAGTTTTTGCCACGAACGCACCCAATACACTCCTATAAGTCCAAAAATATTGTTTTGGTGCTTTTTCAACTTTTTCATTCCGGTCAAAAACATCGCATCCGTGTGGTCCAAAATTGACAATATTGGCGTTAGTTGACAAAAGTTCGCCGCGCGAATCACGAAGTGAGTTTTTGCCACGAACGCACCCAATAAAGTCTAATATGTCCAAAAATCATGTTTTGGTGCTTTTTGGGCTTTTTGATTCCGGTCAAAAACATCGTACCCATGTCGGCCAATATTGGCATTAATTGACAAAAGTTCGCCGCGCGAATCACGAAGTGAGTTTTTGCGAGGAACGCACCCAATACACTCCAATATGTCCAAAAATCATGTTTTACTGCTTTTTGAAAATTTTCATTCTGGTCAAAAACATTGCACCCATGTCGGCCAATATTGGCATTAATTGACAAAAGTTCGTCGCGCGAATCACGAAGTGAGTTTTTGCCACGAACGCACCCAATACACTCCAATATGTCCAAAAATCTTGTTTTGGTGCTTTTTCAACTTTTTCATTCCGGACAAAAACATCGCATCCGTGTGGTCCAAAATTGACAATATTGGCGTTAGTTGACAAAAGTTCGCCGCGCGAATCACGAAGTGAGTTTTTGCCACGAACGCACCCAATAAAGTCTAATATGTCCAAAAATCATGTTTTGGTGCTTTTTGGGCTTTTTGATTCCGGTCAAAAACATCGTACCCATGTCGGCCAATATTGGCATTAATTGACAAAAGTTTGCCGCGCGAATCACGAAGTGAGTTTTTGCGAGGAACGCACCCAATACACTCCAATATGTCCAAAAATCATGTTTTACTGCTTTTTGAAAATTTTCATTCCGGTCAAAAACATTGCACCCATGTCGGCCAATATTGGCATTAATTGACAAAAGTTCGTCGCGCGAATCACGAAGTGAGTTTTTGCCACGAACACACCCAATACACTCCTATAAGTCCAAAAATCATGTTTTGGTGCTTTTTCAACTTTTTCATTCTGGACAAAAATATCGCATCCGTGTGGTCCAAAATTGTCAATATTGGCGTTAGTTGACAAAAGTTCGTCGCGCGAATCACGAAGTGAGTTTTTGCCACGAACGCACCCAATATAGTCTAATATGTCCAAAAATCATCTTTTGGTGCTTTTTGATCTTTTTGATTCCGGTCATTAACGTCGTACCCATGTTGGCCAATGTTGGCATTAATTGACAAAAGTTCGTCGCGCGAATCACGTAGTGTGTTTTTGCCATGAACGCACCCAATACACTCCAATATGTCCAAAAATCATGTTTTGGTGCTTTTTGAACTTTTTGCTTCCGGTCATAAACGTCGTACCCATGTCGGCCAATATTGGCATTAATTGACAAAAGTTCGCCGCGCGAATCACGTAGTGAGTTTTTGCTACGAACGCACCGAATACACTCCAATATGTCCAAAAATCATGTTTTGCTGCTTTTTGAACTTTTTCATTCCGGTAAAAAACATCGCACCCATGTCGGCCAATATTGGCATTAATTGACAAAATTACGCCGCGCGAATCACGAAGTGAGTTTTTGCCACGAACGCACCCAATACACTCCAATATGTCCAAAAATCATGTTTTGCTGCTTTTTGAACTTTTTCATTCCGGTAAAAAACATCGCACCCATGTCGGCCAATATTGGCATTAATTGACAAAATTTTGCCGCGCGAATCACGAAGTGAGTTTTTGCCACGAACGCACCCAATAAAGTCCAATATGTCCAAAAATCATGTTTTGGTGCTTTTTCAACTTTTTCATTCCGGTCAAAAACATCGCATCCGTGTGGTCCAAAATTGCCAATATTGGCGTTAGTTGACAAAAGTTCGCCGCGCGAATCACGAAGTGAGTTTTTACCACGAACGAACCCAATAAAGTCTAATATGTCCAAAAATCATGTTTTGGTGCTTTTTGGACTTTTTGATTCTGGTCAAAAACATCGTACCCATGTCGGCCTATATTGTCAATAATTGACAAAAGTTCGCCCCGCGAATCACGAAGTGAGTTTTTGCCAGGAACGCACCCAACACACTCCAATATGTCCAAAAATCATGTTTTGCTGCTTTTTGAAAATTTTCATTCCGGTCAAAAACATCGCACCCATGTTGGCCAATATTGGCATTAATTGACAAAAGTTCGTCGCGCGAATCACGAAGTGAGTTTTTGCCACGAACGCACCCAATACAGTCCAATATGTCCAAAAATCTTGTTTTGGTGCTTTTTCAACTTTTTCATTCCGGTCAAAAACATCGCATCCGTGTGGTCCAAAATTGACAATATTGGCGTTAGTTGACAAAAGTTCGCCGCGCGAATCACGAAGTGAGTTTTTGCCACGAACGCACCCAATAAAGTCTAATATGTCCAAAAATCATGTTTTGGTGCTTTTTGGGCTTTTTGATTCCGGTCAAAAACATCGTACCCATGTCGGCCAATATTGGCATTAATTGACAAAAGTTCGCCGCGCGAATCACGAAGTGAGTTTTTGCGAGGAACGCACCCAATACACTCCAATATGTCCAAAAATCATGTTTTACTGCTTTTTGAAAATTTTCATTCCGGTCAAAAACATTGCACCCATGTCGGCCAATATTGGCATTAATTGACAAAAGTTCGTCGCGCGAATCACGAAGTGAGTTTTTGCCACGAACGCACCCAATACACTCCTATAAGTCCAAAAATCATGTTTTGGTGCTTTTTCAACTTTTTCATTCTGGACAAAAATATCGCATCCGTGTGGTCCAAAATTGTCAATATTGGCGTTAGTTGACAAAAGTTCGTCGCGCGAATCACGAAGTCAGTTTTTGCCACGAACGCACCCAATACACTCCAATATGTCTAAAAATCATGTTTTGGTGCTTTTTTGAAGTATTTCATTCCGGTCAAATACATCGCACCCGAGTCGACCAATATTGGCATTTATTGAGAAAGGTTCGCCGCGCGAATCACGAAGTGAGTTTTTGCCACGAACGCACCCAATACACTCCAATATGTCCTAAAATCATGTTTTGGTGCTTTTTGAACTTTTTCATTCCGGTAAAAAATATCGCACCCGTGTCGGCCAATATTGGCATTAATTGACAACATTTCGCCGCGCGAATCACGAAGTGAGTTTTTGCCTCGAACGCACCCAATACACTCCAAAATGTCCTAAAATCATGTTTTGGTGCCTTTTTGAAGTAATTCATTCCGGTCAAATACATCGCACCCATGTCGGCCAATATTGGCATTAATTGACAAAAGTTCGCCGCGCGAATCACGAAGTGAGATTTTGCCACGAACGCAACCAATACACTCTAATATGTCCTAAAATCATGTTTTGCTACTTTTTAAACTTTTTTATTCCGGTCAAAAACATCGCACCCATTTCGGCCAATATTGGCATTAATTGACAAAAGTTCGCCGCGTGAATCACGAAGTGAGTTTTTGCCACGAACGCACCCAATACACTCAATATGTCCTAAAATCATGTTTTGTTGAGTTTTTGAAGTATTTCATTCCGGTCAAAAACATCGCTCCTGTGTGGGCCAATATTGGCATTAGTTGACAAATGTTCGTCGCGCGAATCACGAAGTGAGTTTTTGTCACGAACGCACCCAATACACTCCAATATGTCCTAAACTCATGTTTTGGTGAGTTTTTGAACTATTTCATTCCGGTCAAAAACATCGCACCTGTGTCGGCCAATATCTGCAATAATTGACAAAGGTTCGTCGCGCGAATCACGAAGTGAGTTTTTGCCACGAACACACCCAATACACTCCAATATGTCCTAAAATCATGTTTTGGTGCTTTTTGAACTATTTCATTCCGGTCAAAAACATCGCACCCGTGTCGGCCAATATCTGCAATAATTGACAAAGGTTCGCCACACGAATCACGAAGTGAGTTTTTGCCACGAACGCACCCAATACACTCCAATATGTCCTAAAATCATGTTTTGGTGCTTTTTGAACTATTTTATTCCGGACAAAAACATCGCACCCGTGTCGGCCAATATTGGCAATAATTAATAAAGGTTCGCCGCGTGTATCACGAAGTGAGTTTTTGCCACGAACGCACCCAATACACTCCAATATGTCCAAAAATCATGTTTTGGTGCTATTTGAAGTATTTCATTCCGGTCAAAAACATCGCACCCGTGTCGGCCAATATTGGCAATAATTGACAAAGGTTTGCCGCGCAAATCACGAAGTGAGTTTTTGCCACGAACGCACCCAATATACTCCAATATGTCCTAAAATCATGTTTTGGTGCTTTTTTGAAGTATTTCATTCCGGTCAAAAGAAAATCGCACCCGTGTCGGCCAATATTGGCATTACTTGACAAACGTTCGCCGCGTGTATCACGAAGTCAGTTTTTGCCACGAACGCACCCAATACACTCCAATATGTCTAAAAATCATGTTTTGGTGCTTTTTTGAAGTATTTCATTCCGGTCAAATACATCGCACCCGTGTCGACCAATATTGGCATTTATTGAGAAAGGTTCGCCGCGCGAATTACGAAGTGAGTTTTTGCCACGAACGCACCCAATACACTCCAAAATGTCCTAAAATCATGTTTTGGTGCCTTTTTGAAGTAATTCATTCCGGTCAAATACATCGCACCCATGTCGGCCAATATTGGCATTAATTGACAAAAGTTCGCCGCGCGAATCACGAAGTGAGATTTTGCCACGAACGCAACCAATACACTCTAATATGTCCGAAAATCATGTTTTGCTACTTTTTAAACTTTTTTATTCCGGTCAAAAACATCGCACCCATGTCGGCCAATATTGGCATTAATTGACAAAAGTTCGCCGCGTGAATCACGAAGTGAGTTTTTGCCACGAACGCACCCAATACACTCCAATATGTCCTAAAATCATGTTTTGGTGAGTTTTTGAAGTATTTCATTCCGGTCAAAAACATCGCTCCTGTGTGGGCCAATATTGGCACTAATTGACAAAAGTTCGTCGCGCGAATCACGAAGTGAGTTTTTGCCACGAACGCACCCAATACACTCCAATATGTCCTAAAATCATGTTTTGGTGCTTTTTGAACTATTTCATTCCGGTCAAAAACATCGCTCCCGTGTCGGCCAATATTGGCATTAATTGACAAAAGTTCGTCGCGCGAATCACGAAGTGAGTTTTTGCCACGAACGCACCCAATACACTCCAATATGTCCTAAACTCATGTTTTGGTGAGTTTTTGAACTATTTCATTCCGGTCAAAAACATCGCTCCTGTGTGGGCCAATATTGGCATTAATTGACAAAAGTTCGTCGCGCGAATCACGAAGTGAGTTTTTACCACGAACGCACCCAATACACTCCAATATGTCCTAAAATCATGTTTTGGTGCTTTTTGAACTATTTTATTCCGGACAAAAACATCGCACCCGTGTCGGCCAATATTGGCAATAATTGATAAAGGTTCGCCGCGCGAATCACGACATGAGTTTTTACCACGAATGCACCCAATACACTCCAATATGTCCTAAAATCATGTTTTGGTGCTTTTTGAACTATTTCATTCCGGTCAAAAACATCGCACCTGTGTGGGCTAATATTGGCATTAATTGACAAAAGTTCGCCGCGTGTATCACGAAGTGAGTTTTTGCCACGAACGCACCCAATACACTCCAATATGTCCAAAAATCATGTTTTGGTGCTATTTGAAGTATTTCATTCCGGTCAAAAACATCGCACCTGTGTGGGCCAATATTGGCAATAATTGACAAAAGTTCGTCGCGCAAATCACGAAGTGAGTTTTTACCACGAACGCACCCAATACACTCCAATATGTCCTAAAATCATGTTTTGGTGCTTTTTGAACTATTTTATTCCGGACAAAAACATCGCACCCGTGTCGGCCAATATTGGCAATAATTAATAAAGGTTCGCCGCGCGAATCACGAAGTGAGTTTTTGCCACGAACGCAACCAATACACTCCAATATGTCCAAAAATCATGTTTTGGTGCTTTTTGAACTATTTCATTCCGGTCAAAAACATCGCACCCGTGTCGGCCAATATTGGCAATAATTGACAAATTTTCACCACGCGAATCACGCGTGAGTTTTTGCCACGAACGCACCCAATACACTCCGATATGTCCAAAAATCATGTTTTGGTGCTTTTTTGATGTATTTTATTCCGGTCAAAAACATCACACCCGTGTGGGCCAATATTGGCATTAATTGACAAAAGTTCGCCGCGCGAATCACGAAGTGAGTTTTTGCCACGAACGCACCCAATACACTCCAAAATGTCCTAAAATCATGTTTTGGTGCCTTTTTGAAGTAATTCATTCCGGTCAAATACATCGCACCCATGTCGGCCAATATTGGAATTAATTGACAAAAGTTCGCCGCGCGAATCACGAAGTGAGATTTTGCCACGAACGCAACCAATACACTCTAATATGTCCGAAAATCATGTTTTGCTACTTTTTAAACTTTTTTATTCCGGTCAAAAACATCGCACCCATTTCGGCCAATATTGGCATTAATTGACAAAAGTTCGCCGCGTGAATCACGAAGTGAGTTTTTGCCACGAACGCACCCAATACACTCCAATATGTCCTAAAATCATGTTTTGTTGAGTTTTTGAAGTATTTCATTCCGGTCAAAAACATCGCTCCTGTGTGGGCCAATATTGGCATTAGTTGACAAAAGTTCGTCGCGCGAATCACGAAGTGAGTTTTTGCCACGAACGCACCCAATACACTCCAATATGTCCTAAAATCATGTTTTGGTGCTTTTTGAACTATTTTATTCCGGACAAAAACATCGCACCCGTGTCGGCCAATATTGGCATTAATTGACAAAAGTTCGCCGCGCGAATCACGAAGTGAGATTTTGCCACGAACGCAACCAATACACTCTAATATGTCCGAAAATCATGTTTTGCTACTTTTTAAACTTTTTTATTCCGGTCAAAAACATCGCACCCATTTCGGCCAATATTGGCATTAATTGACAAAAGTTCGCCGCGTGAATCACGAAGTGAGTTTTTGCCACGAACGCACCCAATACACTCAATATGTCCTAAAATCATGTTTTGTTGAGTTTTTGAAGTATTTCATTCCGGTCAAAAACATCGCTCCTGTGTGGGCCAATATTGGCATTAGTTGACAAAAGTTCGTCGCGCGAATCACGAAGTGAGTTTTTGTCACGAACGCACCCAATACACTCCAATATGTCCTAAACTCATGTTTTGGTGAGTTTTTGAACTATTTCATTCCGGTCAAAAACATCGCTCCTGTGTGGGCCAATATTGGCATTAATTGACAAAAGTTCGTCGCGCGAATCACGAAGTGAGTTTTTGCCACGAACGCACCCAATACACTCCAATATGTCCTAAACTCATGTTTTGGTGAGTTTTTGAACTATTTCATTCCGGTCAAAAACATCGCTCCTGTGTGGGCCAATATTGGCATTAATTGACAAAAGTTCGTCGCGCGAATCACGAAGTGAGTTTTTACCACGAACGCACCCAATACACTCCAATATGTCCTAAAATCATGTTTTGGTGCTTTTTGAACTATTTTATTCCGGACAAAAACATCGCACCCGTGTCGGCCAATATTGGCAATAATTAATAAAGGTTCGCCGCGCGAATCACGAAGTGAGTTTTTGCCACGAACGCAACCAATACACTCCAATATGTCCAAAAATCATGTTTTGGTGCTTTTTGAACTATTTCATTCCGGTCAAAAACATCGCACCCGTGTCGGCCAATATTGGCAATAATTGACAAATTTTCACCACGCGAATCACGCGTGAGTTTTTGCCACGAACGCACCCAATACACTCCGATATGTCCAAAAATCATGTTTTGGTGCTTTTTTGATGTATTTTATTCCGGTCAAAAACATCACACCCGTGTGGGCCAATATTGGCATTAATTGACAAAAGTTCGCCGCGCGAATCACGAAGTGAGTTTTTGCCACGAACGCACCCAATACACTCCAAAATGTCCTAAAATCATGTTTTGGTGCCTTTTTGAAGTAATTCATTCCGGTCAAATACATCGCACCCATGTCGGCCAATATTGGAATTAATTGACAAAAGTTCGCCGCGCGAATCACGAAGTGAGATTTTGCCACGAACGCAACCAATACACTCTAATATGTCCGAAAATCATGTTTTGCTACTTTTTAAACTTTTTTATTCCGGTCAAAAACATCGCACCCGTGTCGGCCAATATTGGCAATAATTGACAAATTTTCACCACGCGAATCACGCGTGAGTTTTTGCCACGAACGCACCCAATACACTCCGATATGTCCAAAAATCATGTTTTGGTGCTTTTTTGATGTATTTTATTCCGGTCAAAAACATCACACCCGTGTGGGCCAATATTGGCATTAATTGACAAAAGTTCGCCGCGCGAATCACGAAGTGAGATTTTGCCACGAACGCAACCAATACACTCTAATATGTCCGAAAATCATGTTTTGCTACTTTTTAAACTTTTTTATTCCGGTCAAAAACATCGCACCCATTTCGGCCAATATTGGCATTAATTGACAAAAGTTCGCCGCGTGAATCACGAAGTGAGTTTTTGCCACGAACGCACCCAATACACTCCAATATGTCCTAAAATCATGTTTTGTTGAGTTTTTGAAGTATTTCATTCCGGTCAAAAACATCGCTCCTGTGTGGGCCAATATTGGCATTAGTTGACAAAAGTTCGTCGCGCGAATCACGAAGTGAGTTTTTGTCACGAACGCACCCAATACACTCCAATATGTCCTAAACTCATGTTTTGGTGAGTTTTTGAACTATTTCATTCCGGTCAAAAACATCGCTCCTGTGTGGGCCAATATTGGCATTAATTGACAAAAGTTCGTCGCGCGAATCACGAAGTGAGTTTTTGCCACGAACGCACCCAATACACTCCAATATGTCCTAAACTCATGTTTTGGTGAGTTTTTGAACTATTTCATTCCGGTCAAAAACATCGCTCCTGTGTGGGCCAATATTGGCATTAATTGACAAAAGTTCGTCGCGCGAATCACGAAGTGAGTTTTTACCACGAACGCACCCAATACACTCCAATATGTCCTAAACTCATGTTTTGGTGAGTTTTTGAACTATTTCATTCCGGTCAAAAACATCGCTCCTGTGTGGGCCAATATTGGCATTAATTGACAAAAGTTCGTCGCGCGAATCACGAAGTGAGTTTTTACCACGAACGCACCCAATACACTCCAATATGTCCTAAAATCATGTTTTGGTGCTTTTTGAACTATTTTATTCCGGACAAAAACATCGCACCCGTGTCGGCCAATATTGGCATTAATTGACAAAAGTTCGCCGCGCGAATCACGAAGTGAGATTTTGCCACGAACGCAACCAATACACTCTAATATGTCCGAAAATCATGTTTTGCTACTTTTTAAACTTTTTTATTCCGGTCAAAAACATCGCACCCATGTCGGCCAATATTGGCATTAATTGACAAAAGTTCGCCGCGTGAATCACGAAGTGAGTTTTTGCCACGAACGCACCCAATACACTCCAATATGTCCTAAAATCATGTTTTGGTGAGTTTTTGAAGTATTTCATTCCGGTCAAAAACATCGCTCCTGTGTGGGCCAATATTGGCACTAATTGACAAAAGTTCGTCGCACGAATCACGAAGTGAGTTTTTGTCACGAACGCACCCAATACACTCCAATATGTCCTAAACTCATGTTTTGGTGAGTTTTTGAACTATTTCATTCCGGTCAAAAACATCGCTCCTGTGTGGGCCAATATTGGCATTAATTGACAAAAGTTCGTCGCGCGAATCACGAAGTGAGTTTTTGCCACGAACGCACCCAATACACTCCAATATGTCCTAAACTCATGTTTTGGTGAGTTTTTGAACTATTTCATTCCGGTCAAAAACATCGCTCCTGTGTGGGCCAATATTGGCATTAATTGACAAAAGTTCGTCGCGCGAATCACGAAGTGAGTTTTTACCACGAACGCACCCAATACACTCCAATATGTCCTAAAATCATGTTTTGGTGCTTTTTGAACTATTTTATTCCGGACAAAAACATCGCACCCGTGTCGGCCAATATTGGCAATAATTAATAAAGGTTCGCCGCGCGAATCACGAAGTGAGTTTTTGCCACGAACGCAACCAATACACTCCAATATGTCCAAAAATCATGTTTTGGTGCTTTTTGAACTATTTCATTCCGGTCAAAAACATCGCACCCGTGTCGGCCAATATTGGCAATAATTGACAAATTTTCACCACGCGAATCACGCGTGAGTTTTTGCCACGAACGCACCCAATACACTCCGATATGTCCAAAAATCATGTTTTGGTGCTTTTTTGATGTATTTTATTCCGGTCAAAAACATCACACCCGTGTGGGCCAATATTGGCATTAATTGACAAAAGTTCGCCGCGCGAATCACGAAGTGAGTTTTTGCCACGAACGCACCCAATACACTCTAATATGTCCGAAAATCATGTTTTGCTACTTTTTAAACTTTTTTATTCCGGTCAAAAACATCGCACCCATTTCGGCCAATATTGGCATTAATTGACAAAAGTTCGCCGCGTGAATCACGAAGTGAGTTTTTGCCACGAACGCACCCAATACACTCCAATATGTCCTAAAATCATGTTTTGTTGAGTTTTTGAAGTATTTCATTCCGGTAAAAAACATCGCTCCTGTGTGGGCCAATATTGGCATTAGTTGACAAAAGTTCGTCGCGCGAATCACGAAGTGAGTTTTTGTCACGAACGCACCCAATACACTCCAATATGTCCTAAACTCATGTTTTGGTGAGTTTTTGAACTGTTTCATTCCGGTCAAAAACATCGCTCCTGTGTGGGCCAATATTGGCATTACTTGACAAAAGTTCGTCGCGCGAATCACGAAGTGAGTTTTTGCCACGAACGCACCCAATACACTCCAATATGTCCTAAACTCATGTTTTGGTGAGTTTTTGAACTATTTCATTCCGGTCAAAAACATCGCTCCTGTGTGGGCCAACATTAGCATTAATTGACAAAAGTTCGTCGCGCGAATCACGAAGTGAGTTTTTACCACGAACGCACCCAATACACTCCAATATGTCCAAAAATCATGTTTTGGTGCTTTTTGAACTATTTCATTCCGGTCAAAAACATCGCACCCGTGTCGGCCAATATTGGCAATAATTGACAAATTTTCACCACGCGAATCACGCGTGAGTTTTTGCCACGAACGCACCCAATACACTCCGATATGTCCAAAAATCATGTTTTGGTGCTTTTTTGATGTATTTTATTCCGGTCAAAAACATCACACCCGTGTGGGCCAATATTGGCATTAATTGACAAAAGTTCGCCGCGCGAATCACGAAGTGAGATTTTGCCACGAACGCAACCAATACACTCTAATATGTCCGAAAATCATGTTTTGCTACTTTTTAAACTTTTTTATTCCGGTCAAAAACATCGCACCCATTTCGGCCAATATTGGCATTAATTGACAAAAGTTCGCCGCGTGAATCACGAAGTGAGTTTTTGCCACGAACGCACCCAATACACTCCAATATGTCCTAAACTCATGTTTTGGTGAGTTTTTGAACTATTTCATTCCGGTCAAAAACATCGCTCCTGTGTGGGCCAACATTGGCATTAATTGACAAAAGTTCGTCGCGCGAATCACGAAGTGAGTTTTTACCACGAACGCACCCAATACACTCCAATATGTCCTAAAATCATGTTTTGGTGCTTTTTGAACTATTTTATTCCGGACAAAAACATCGCTCCTGTGTGGGCCAATATTGGCATTAATTGACAAAAGTTCGTCGCGTGAATCACGAAGTGAGTTTTTGCCACGAACGCACCCAATACACTCCAATATGTCCTAAACTCAAGTTTTGGTGAGTTTTTGAACTATTTCATTCCGGTCAAAAACATCGCTCCTGTGTGGGCCAATATTGGCATTAATTGACAAAAGTTCGTCGCGCGAATCACGAAGTGAGTTTTTACCACGAACGCACCCAATACACTCCAATATGTCCTAAAATCATGTTTTGGTGCTTTTTGAACTATTTTATTCCGGACAAAAACATCGCACCCGTGTCGGCCAATATTGGCAATAATTAATAAAGGTTCGCCGCGCGAATCACGAAGTGAGTTTTTGCCACGAACGCAACCAATACACTCCAATATGTCCAAAAATCATGTTTTGGTGCTTTTTGAACTATTTCATTCCGGTCAAAAACATCGCACCCGTGTCGGCCAATATTGGCAATAATTGACAAATTTTCACCACGCGAATCACGCGTGAGTTTTTGCCACGAACGCACCCAATACACTCCGATATGTCCAAAAATCATGTTTTGGTGCTTTTTTGATGTATTTTATTCCGGTCAAAAACATCACACCCGTGTGGGCCAATATTGGCATTAATTGACAAAAGTTCGCCGCGCGAATCACGAAGTGAGTTTTTGCCACGAACGCACCCAATACACTCCAAAATGTCCTAAAATCATGTTTTGGTGCCTTTTTGAAGTAATTCATTCCGGTCAAATACATCGCACCCATGTCGGCCAATATTGGAATTAATTGACAAAAGTTCGCCGCGCGAATCACGAAGTGAGATTTTGCCACGAACGCAACCAATACACTCTAATATGTCCGAAAATCATGTTTTGCTACTTTTTAAACTTTTTTATTCCGGTCAAAAACATCGCACCCATTTCGGCCAATATTGGCATTAATTGACAAAAGTTCGCCGCGTGAATCACGAAGTGAGTTTTTGCCACGAACGCACCCAATACACTCCAATATGTCCTAAAATCATGTTTTGTTGAGTTTTTGAAGTATTTCATTCCGGTCAAAAACATCGCTCCTGTGTGGGCCAATATTGGCATTAGTTGACAAAAGTTCGTCGAGCGAATCACGAAGTGAGTTTTTGTCACGAACGCACCCAATACACTCCAATATGTCCTAAACTCATGTTTTAGTGAGTTTTTGAACTGTTTCATTCCGGTCAAAAACATCGCTCCTGTGTGGGCCAATATTGGCATTAATTGACAAAAGTTCGTCGCTCGAATCACGAAGTGAGTTTTTGCCACGAACGCACCCAATACACTCCAATATGTCCTAAACTCATGTTTTGGTGAGTTTTTGAACTTTTTCATTCCGGTCAAAAACATCGCACCCGTGTGGGCCAATATTAGCATTAATTGACAAAAGTTCGCCGCGCGAATCACGAAGTGAGTTTTTGTCAAGAACGCACCCAATACACTCCAATATGTCCAAAAATCATGTTTTGGTGCTTTTTGAACATTTTAAGTCCAGTCAAAAACCTCGCACCCGTGTGGGCCAATATTGGCATTAATTGACAAAAGTTCGTCGCGCGAATCACGAAGTGAGTTTTTACCACGAACGCACCCAATACACTCCAATATGTCCTAAAATCATGTTTTGGTGCTTTTTGAACTATTTTATTCCGGACAAAAACATCGCACCCGCGTCGGCCAATATTGGCAATAATTAATAAAGGTTCGCCGCGCGAATCGCGACATGAGTTTTTACCACGAATGGACCCAATACACTCCAATATGTCCTAAAATCATGTTTTGGTGCTTTTTGAACTATTTCTTTCCGGTCAAAAACATCGCACCTGTGTGGGCTAATATTGGCATTAATTGACAAAAGTTCGCCGCGTGTATCACGAAGTGAGTTTTTGCCACGAACGCACCCAATACACTCCAATATGTCCAAAAATCATGTTTTGGTGCTATTTGAAGTATTTCATTCCGGTCAAAAACATCGCACCCGTGTCGGCCAATATTGGCAATAATTGACAATGGTTCGCCGCGCAAATCACGAAGTGAGTTTTTGCCACGAACGCACCCAATATACTCCAATATGTCCTAAAATCATGTTTTGGTGCTTTTTTGAAGTATTTCATTCCGGTCAAAAGAAAATCGCACCCGTGTCGGCCAATATTGGCATTACTTGACAAAAGTTCGCCACGTGTATCACGAAGTCAGTTTTTGCCACGAACGCACCCAATACACTCCAATATGTCTAAAAATCATGTTTTGGTGCTTTTTTGAAGTATTTCATTCCGGTCAAATACATCGCACCCGTGTCGACCAATATTGGCATTTATTGAGAAAGGTTCGCCGCGCGAATCACGAAGTGAGTTTTTGCCACGAACGCACCCAATACACTCCAATATGTCCTAAAATCATGTTTTTGCCACAAACGCACCCAATACACTCCAATATGTCCTAAACTCATGTTTTGGTGAGTTTTTGAACTATTTCATTCCGGTCAAAAACATCGCTCCTGTGTGGGCCAACATTGGCATTAATTGACAAAAGTTCGTCGCGCGAATCACGAAGTGAGTTTTTACCACGAACGCACCCAATACACTCCAATATGTTTAAAAATCATGTTTTGGTGCTTTTTGAACTATTTCATTCCGGTCAAAAACATCGCACCCGTGTCGGCCAATATTGGCAATAATTGACAAATTTTCACCACGCGAATCACGCGTGAGTTTTTGCCACGAACGCACCCAATACACTCCAAAATGTCCTAAAATCATATTTTGGTGCCTTTTTGAAGTAATTCATTCCGGTCAAATACATCGCACCCATGTCGGCCAATATTGGCATTAATTGACAAAAGTTCGCCGCGCGAATCACGAAGTGAGATTTTGCCACGAACGCAACCAATACACTCTAATATGTCCGAAAATCATGTTTTGCTACTTTTTAAACTTTTTTATTCCGGTCAAAAACATCGCACCCATTTCGGCCAATATTGGCATTAATTGACAAAAGTTCGCCGCGTGAATCACGAAGTGAGTTTTTGCCACGAACGCACCCAATACACTCCAATATGTCCTAAACTCATGTTTTGGTGAGTTTTTGAACTATTTCATTCCGGTCAAAAACATCGCTCCTGTGTGGGCCAACATTGGCATTAATTGACAAAAGTTCGTCGCGCGAATCACGAAGTGAGTTTTTACCACGAACGCACCCAATACACTCCAATATGTCCTAAAATCATGTTTTGGTGCTTTTTGAACTATTTTATTCCGGACAAAAACATCGCTCCTGTGTGGGCCAATATTGGCATTAATTGACAAAAGTTCGTCGCGTGAATCACGAAGTGAGTTTTTGCCACGAACGCACCCAATACACTCCAATATGTCCTAAACTCATGTTTTGGTGAGTTTTTGAACTATTTCATTCCGGTCAAAAACATCGCTCCTGTGTGGGCCAATATTGGCATTAATTGACAAAAGTTCGTCGCGCGAATCACGAAGTGAGTTTTTACCACGAACGCACCCAATACACTCCAATATGTCCTAAAATCATGTTTTGGTGCTTTTTGAACTATTTTATTCCGGACAAAAACATCGCACCCGTGTCGGCCAATATTGGCAATAATTAATAAAGGTTCGCCGCGCGAATCACGAAGTGAGTTTTTGCCACGAACGCAACCAATACACTCCAATATGTCCAAAAATCATGTTTTGGTGCTTTTTGAACTATTTCATTCCGGTCAAAAACATCGCACCCGTGTCGGCCAATATTGGCAATAATTGACAAATTTTCACCACGCGAATCACGCGTGAGTTTTTGCCACGAACGCACCCAATACACTCCGATATGTCCAAAAATCATGTTTTGGTGCTTTTTTGATGTATTTTATTCCGGTCAAAAACATCACACCCGTGTGGGCCAATATTGGCATTAATTGACAAAAGTTCGCCGCGCGAATCACGAAGTGAGTTTTTGCCACGAACGCACCCAATACACTCCAAAATGTCCTAAAATCATGTTTTGGTGACTTTTTGAAGTAATTCATTCCGGTCAAATACATCGCACCCATGTCGGCCAATATTGGAATTAATTGACAAAAGTTCGCCGCGCGAATCACGAAGTGAGATTTTGCCACGAACGCAACCAATACACTCTAATATGTCCGAAAATCATGTTTTGCTACTTTTTAAACTTTTTTATTCCGGTCAAAAACATCGCACCCATTTCGGCCAATATTGGCATTAATTGACAAAAGTTCGCCGCGTGAATCACGAAGTGAGTTTTTGCCACGAACGCACCCAATACACTCCAATATGTCCTAAAATCATGTTTTGTTGAGTTTTTGAAGTATTTCATTCCGGTCAAAAACATCGCTCCTGTGTGGGCCAATATTGGCATTAGTTGACAAAAGTTCGTCGAGCGAATCACGAAGTGAGTTTTTGTCACGAACGCACCCAATACACTCCAATATGTCCTAAACTCATGTTTTAGTGAGTTTTTGAACTGTTTCATTCCGGTCAAAAACATCGCTCCTGTGTGGGCCAATATTGGCATTAATTGACAAAAGTTCGTCGCTCGAATCACGAAGTGAGTTTTTGCCACGAACGCACCCAATACACTCCAATATGTCCTAAACTCATGTTTTGGTGAGTTTTTGAACTTTTTCATTCCGGTCAAAAACATCGCACCCGTGTGGGCCAATATTAGCATTAATTGACAAAAGTTCGCCGCGCGAATCACGAAGTGAGTTTTTGTCAAGAACGCACCCAATACACTCCAATATGTCCAAAAATCATGTTTTGGTGCTTTTTGAACATTTTAAGTCCAGTCAAAAACCTCGCACCCGTGTGGGCCAATATTGGCATTAATTGACAAAAGTTCGTCGCGCGAATCACGAAGTGAGTTTTTACCACGAACGCACCCAATACACTCCAATATGTCCTAAAATCATGTTTTGGTGTTTTTTGAACTATTTTATTCCGGACAAAAACATCGCACCCGCGTCGGCCAATATTGGCAATAATTAATAAAGGTTCGCCGCGCGAATCGCGACATGAGTTTTTACCACGAATGGACCCAATACACTCCAATATGTCCTAAAATCATGTTTTGGTGCTTTTTGAACTATTTCTTTCCGGTCAAAAACATCGCACCTGTGTGGGCTAATATTGGCATTAATTGACAAAAGTTCGCCGCGTGTATCACGAAGTGAGTTTTTGCCACGAACGCACCCAATACACTCCAATATGTCCAAAAATCATGTTTTGGTGCTATTTGAAGTATTTCATTCCGGTCAAAAACATCGCACCCGTGTCGGCCAATATTGGCAATAATTGACAATGGTTCGCCGCGCAAATCACGAAGTGAGTTTTTGCCATGAACGCACCCAATATACTCCAATATGTCCTAAAATCATGTTTTGGTGCTTTTTTGAAGTATTTCATTCCGGTCAAAAGAAAATCGCACCCGTGTCGGCCAATATTGGCATTACTTGACAAAAGTTCGCCACGTGTATCACGAAGTCAGTTTTTGCCACGAACGCACCCAATACACTCCAATATGTCTAAAAATCATGTTTTGGTGCTTTTTTGAAGTATTTCATTCCGGTCAAATACATCGCACCCGTGTCGACCAATATTGGCATTTATTGAGAAAGGTTCGCCGCGCGAATCACGAAGTGAGTTTTTGCCACGAACGCACCCAATACACTCCAATATGTCCTAAAATCATGTTTTTGCCACAAACGCACCCAATACACTCCAATATGTCCTAAACTCATGTTTTGGTGAGTTTTTGAACTATTTCATTCCGGTCAAAAACATCGCTCCTGTGTGGGCCAACATTGGCATTAATTGACAAAAGTTCGTCGCGCGAATCACGAAGTGAGTTTTTACCACGAACGCACCCAATACACTCCAATATGTTTAAAAATCATGTTTTGGTGCTTTTTGAACTATTTCATTCCGGTCAAAAACATCGCACCCGTGTCGGCCAATATTGGCAATAATTGACAAATTTTCACCACGCGAATCACGCGTGAGTTTTTGCCACGAACGCACCCAATACACTCCAAAATGTCCTAAAATCATATTTTGGTGCCTTTTTGAAGTAATTCATTCCGGTCAAATACATCGCACCCATGTCGGCCAATATTGGCATTAATTGACAAAAGTTCGCCGCGCGAATCACGAAGTGAGATTTTGCCACGAACGCAACCAATACACTCTAATATGTCCGAAAATCATGTTTTGCTACTTTTTAAACTTTTTTATTCCGGTCAAAAACATCGCACCCATTTCGGCCAATATTGGCATTAATTGACAAAAGTTCGCCGCGTGAATCACGAAGTGAGTTTTTGCCACGAACGCACCCAATACACTCCAATATGTCCTAAAATCATGTTTTGTTGAGTTTTTGAAGTATTTCATTCCGGTCAAAAACATCGCTCCTGTGTGGGCCAATATTGGCATTAGTTGACAAAAGTTCGTCGCGCGAATCACGAAGTGAGTTTTTGTCACGAACGCACCCAATACACTCCAATATGTCCTAAACTCATGTTTTGGTGAGTTTTTGAACTATTTCATTCCGGTCAAAAACATCGCTCCTGTGTGGGCCAATATTGGCATTAATTGACAAAAGTTCGTCGCGCGAATCACGAAGTGAGTTTTTGCCACGAACGCACCCAATACACTCCAATATGTCCTAAACTCATGTTTTGGTGAGTTTTTGAACTATTTCATTCCGGTCAAAAACATCGCTCCTGTGTGGGCCAATATTGGCATTAATTGACAAAAGTTCGTCGCGCGAATCACGAAGTGAGTTTTTACCACGAACGCACCCAATACACTCCAATATGTCCTAAAATCATGTTTTGGTGCTTTTTGAACTATTTTATTCCGGACAAAAACATCGCACCCGTGTCGGCCAATATTGGCAATAATTAATAAAGGTTCGCCGCGCGAATCACGAAGTGAGTTTTTGCCACGAACGCAACCAATACACTCCAATATGTCCAAAAATCATGTTTTGGTGCTTTTTGAACTATTTCATTCCGGTCAAAAACATTGCACCCGTGTCGGCCAATATTGGCAATAATTGACAAATTTTCACCACGCGAATCACGCGTGAGTTTTTGCCACGAACGCACCCAATACACTCCGATATGTCCAAAAATCATGTTTTGGTGCTTTTTTGATGTATTTTATTCCGGTCAAAAACATCACACCCGTGTGGGCCAATATTGGCATTAATTGACAAAAGTTCGCCGCGCGAATCACGAAGTGAGATTTTGCCACGAACGCAACCAATACACTCTAATATGTCCGAAAATCATGTTTTGCTACTTTTTAAACTTTTTTATTCCGGTCAAAAACATCGCACCCATTTCGGCCAATATTGGCATTAATTGACAAAAGTTCGCCGCGTGAATCACGAAGTGAGTTTTTGCCACGAACGCACCCAATACACTCCAATATGTCCTAAACTCATGTTTTGGTGAGTTTTTGAACTATTTCATTCCGGTCAAAAACATCGCTCCTGTGTGGGCCAACATTGGCATTAATTGACAAAAGTTCGTCGCGCGAATCACGAAGTGAGTTTTTACCACGAACGCACCCAATACACTCCAATATGTCCTAAAATCATGTTTTGGTGCTTTTTGAACTATTTTATTCCGGACAAAAACATCGCACCCGTGTCGGCCAATATTGGCAATAATTAATAAAGGTTCGCCGCGCGAATCACGAAGTGAGTTTTTGCCACGAACGCAACCAATACACTCCAATATGTTTAAAAATCATGTTTTGGTGCTTTTTGAACTATTTCATTCCGGTCAAAAACATCGCACCCGTGTCGGCCAATATTGGCAATAATTGACAAATTTTCACCACGCGAATCACGCGTGAGTTTTTGCCACGAACGCACCCAATACACTCCAAAATGTCCTAAAATCATGTTTTGGTGCCTTTTTGAAGTAATTCATTCCGGTCAAATACATCGCACCCATGTCGGCCAATATTGGCATTAATTGACAAAAGTTCGCCGCGCGAATCACGAAGTGAGATTTTGCCACGAACGCAACCAATACACTCTAATATGTCCGAAAATCATGTTTTGCTACTTTTTAAACTTTTTTATTCCGGTCAAAAACATCGCACCCATTTCGGCCAATATTGGCATTAATTGACAAAAGTTCGCCGCGTGAATCACGAAGTGAGTTTTTGCCACGAACGCACCCAATACACTCCAATATGTCCTAAAATCATGTTTTGTTGAGTTTTTGAAGTATTTCATTCCGGTCAAAAACATCGCTCCTGTGTGGGCCAATATTGGCATTAGTTGACAAAAGTTCGTCGCGCGAATCACGAAGTGAGTTTTTGTCACGAACGCACCCAATACACTCTAATATGTCCTAAACTCATGTTTTGGTGAGTTTTTGAACTATTTCATTCCGGTCAAAAACATCGCTCCTGTGTGGGCCAATATTGGCATTAATTGACAAAAGTTCGTCGCGCGAATCACGAAGTGAGTTTTTGCCACGAACGCATCCAATACACTCCAATATGTCCTAAACTCATGTTTTGGTGAGTTTTTGAACTATTTCATTCCGGTCAAAAACATCGCTCCTGTGTGGGCCAATATTGGCATTAATTGACAAAAGTTCGTCGCGCGAATCACGAAGTGAGTTTTTACCACGAACGCACCCAATACACTCCAATATGTCCTAAAATCATGTTTTGGTGCTTTTTGAACTATTTTATTCCGGACAAAAACATCGCACCCGTGTCGGCCAATATTGGCAATAATTAATAAAGGTTCGCCGCGCGAATCACGAAGTGAGTTTTTGCCACGAACGCAACCAATACACTCCAATATGTCCAAAAATCATGTTTTGGTGCTTTTTGAACTATTTCATTCCGGTCAAAAACATCGCACCCGTGTCGGCCAATATTGGCAATAATTGACAAATTTTCACCACGCGAATCACGCGTGAGTTTTTGCCACGAACGCACCCAATACACTCCGATATGTCCAAAAATCATGTTTTGGTGCTTTTTTGATGTATTTTATTCCGGTCAAAAACATCACACCCGTGTGGGCCAATATTGGCATTAATTGACAAAAGTTCGCCGCGCGAATCACGAAGTGAGATTTTGCCACGAACGCAACCAATACACTCTAATATGTCCGAAAATCATGTTTTGCTACTTTTTAAACTTTTTTATTCCGGTCAAAAACATCGCACCCATTTCGGCCAATATTGGCATTAATTGACAAAAGTTCGCCGCGTGAATCACGAAGTGAGTTTTTGCCACGAACGCACCCAATACACTCCAATATGTCCTAAAATCATGTTTTGTTGAGTTTTTGAAGTATTTCATTCCGGTCAAAAACATCGCTCCTGTGTGGGCCAATATTGGCATTAGTTGACAAAAGTTCGTCGCGCGAATCACGAAGTGAGTTTTTGTCACGAACGCACCCAATACACTCCAATATGTCCTAAAATCATGTTTTGGTGCTTTTTGAACTATTTTATTCCGGACAAAAACATCGCACCCGTGTCGGCCAATATTGGCAATAATTAATAAAGGTTCGCCGCGCGAATCACGAAGTGAGTTTTTGCCACGAACGCAACCAATACACTCCAATATGTCCAAAAATCATGTTTTGGTGCTTTTTGAACTATTTCATTCCGGTCAAAAACATCGCACCCGTGTCGGCCAATATTGGCAATAATTGACAAATTTTCACCACGCGAATCACGCGTGAGTTTTTGCCACGAACGCACCCAATACACTCCAAAATGTCCTAAAATCATGTTTTGGTGCCTTTTTGAAGTAATTCATTCCGGTCAAATACATCGCACCCCTGTCGGCCAATATTGGTATTAATTGACAAAAGTTCGCCGCGCGAATCACGAAGTGAGATTTTGCCACGAACGCAACCAATACACTCTAATATGTCCGAAAATCATGTTTTGCTACTTTTTAAACTTTTTTATTCCGGTCAAAAACATCGCACCCATTTCGGCCAATATTGGCATTAATTGACAAAAGTTCGCCGCGTGAATCACGAAGTGAGTTTTTGCCACGAACGCACCCAATACACTCCAATATGTCCTAAAATCATGTTTTGTTGAGTTTTTGAAGTATTTCATTCCGGTCAAAAACATCGCTCCTGTGTGGGCCAATATTGGCATTAGTTGACAAAAGTTCGTCGCGCGAATCACGAAGTGAGTTTTTGTCACGAACGCACCCAATACACTCCAATATGTCCTAAACTCATGTTTTGGTGAGTTTTTGAACTATTTCATTCCGGTCAAAAACATCGCTCCTGTGTGGGCCAATATTGGCATTAATTGACAAAAGTTCGTCGCGCGAATCACGAAGTGAGTTTTTGCCACGAACGCACCCAATACACTCCAATATGTCCTAAACTCATGTTTTGGTGAGTTTTTGAACTATTTCATTCCGGTCAAAAACATCGCTCCTGTGTGGGCCAATATTGGCATTAATTGACAAAAGTTCGTCGCGCGAATCACGAAGTGAGTTTTTACCACGAACGCACCCAATACACTCCAATATGTCCTAAAATCATGTTTTGGTGCTTTTTGAACTATTTTATTCCGGACAAAAACATCGCACCCGTGTCGGCCAATATTGGCAATAATTAATAAAGGTTCGCCGCGCGAATCACGAAGTGAGTTTTTGCCACGAACGCAACCAATACACTCCAATATGTCCAAAAATCATGTTTTGGTGCTTTTTGAACTATTTCATTCCGGTCAAAAACATCGCACCCGTGTCGGCCAATATTGGCAATAATTGACAAATTTTCACCACGCGAATCACGCGTGAGTTTTTGCCACGAACGCACCCAATACACTCCGATATGTCCAAAAATCATGTTTTGGTGCTTTTTTGATGTATTTTATTCCGGTCAAAAACATCACACCCGTGTGGGCCAATATTGGCATTAATTGACAAAAGTTCGCCGCGCGAATCACGAAGTGAGTTTTTGCCACGAACGCACCCAGTACACTCCAAAATGTCCTAAAATCATGTTTTGGTGCCTTTTTGAAGTAATTCATTCCGGTCAAATACATCGCACCCATGTCGGCCAATATTGGCATTAATTGACAAAAGTTCGCCGCGCGAATCACGAAGTGAGATTTTGCCACGAACGCAACCAATACACTCTAATATGTCCGAAAATCATGTTTTGCTACTTTTTAAACTTTTTTATTCCGGTCAAAAACATCGCACCCATTTCGGCCAATATTGGCATTAATTGACAAAAGTTCGCCGCGTGAATCACGAAGTGAGTTTTTGCCACGAACGCACCCAATACACTCCAATATGTCCTAAAATCATGTTTTGTTGAGTTTTTGAAGTATTTCATTCCGGTCAAAAACATCGCTCCTGTGTGGGCCAATATTGGCATTAGTTGACAAAAGTTCGTCGCGCGAATCACGAAGTGAGTTTTTGTCACGAACGCACCCAATACACTCCAATATGTCCTAAACTCATGTTTTGGTGAGTTTTTGAACTATTTCATTCCGGTCAAAAACATCGCTCCTGTGTGGGACAACATTGGCATTAATTGACAAAAGTTCGTCGCGCGAATCACGAAGTGAGTTTTTACCACGAACGCACCCAATACACTCCAATATGTCCTAAAATCATGTTTTGGTTCTTTTTGAACTATTTTATTCCGGACAAAAACATCGCACCCGCGTCGGCCAATATTGGCAATAATTAATAAAGGTTCGCCGCGCGAATCGCGACATGAGTTTTTACCACGAATGGACCCAATACACTCCAATATGTCCTAAAATCATGTTTTGGTGCTTTTTGAACTATTTCTTTCCGGTCAAAAACATCGCACCTGTGTGGGCTAATATTGGCATTAATTGACAAAAGTTCGCCGCGTGTATCACGAATTGAGTTTTTGCCACGAACGCACCCAATACACTCCAATATGTCCAAAAATCATGTTTTGGTGCTATTTGAAGTATTTCATTCCGGTCAAAAACATCGCACCCGTGTCGGCCAATATTGGCAATAATTGACAATGGTTCGCCGCGCAAATCACGAAGTGAGTTTTTGCCACGAACGCACCCAATAAACTCCAATATGTCCTAAAATCATGTTTTGGTGCTTTTTTGAAGTATTTCATTCCGGTCAAAAGAAAATCGCACCCGTGTCGGCCAATATTGGCATTACTTGACAAAAGTTCGCCGCGTGTATCACGAAGTCAGTTTTTGCCACGAACGCACCCAATACACTCCAATATGTCTAAAAATCATGTTTTGGTGCTTTTTTGAAGTATTTCATTCCGGTCAAATACATCGCACCCGTGTCGACCAATATTGGCTTTTATTGAGAAAGGTTCGCCGCGCGAATCACGAAGTGAGTTTTTGCCACGAACGCACCCAATACACTCCAATATGTCCTAAAATCATGTTTTGGTTCTTTTTGAACTTTTTCATTCCGGTAAAAAACATCGCACCCGTGTGGGCCAATATAGGCATTAATTGACAACATTTCGCCGCGCGAATCACGAAGTGAGTTTTTGCCACGAACGCACCCAATACACTCCAATTTGTCCTAAAATCATGTTTTGGTGCCTTTTTGAAGTAATTCATTCCGGTCAAATACATCGCACCCATGTCGGCCAATATTGGCATTAATTGACAAAAGTTCGTCGCGCGAATCACGAAGTGAGTTTTTGCCACGAACGCACCCAATACAGTCCAATATGACCAAAAATCTTGTTTTGGTGCTTTTTCAACTTTTTCATTCCGGTCAAAAACATCGCATCCGTGTGGTCCAAAATTGACAATATTGGCGTTAGTTGACAAAAGTTCGCCGCGCGAATCACGAAGTGAGGTTTTGCCACGAACGCACCCAATAAAGTCTAATATGTCCAAAAATCATGTTTTGGTGCTTTTTGGACTTTTTGATTCCGGTCAAAAACATCGTACCCATGTCGGCCTATATTGTCAATAATTGACAAAAGTTCGCCGCGCGAATCACGAAGTGAGTTTTTGCCAGGAACGCACCTAATACACTCCAATATGTCCAAAAATCATATTTTGCTGCTTTTTGAAAATTTTCATTCCGGTCAAAAACATCGCACCCATGTTGGCCAATATTGGCATTAATTGACAAAAGTTCGTCGCGCGAATCACGAAGTGAGTTTTTGCCACGAACGCACCCAATACACTCCAATATGTCCTAAAATCATGTTTTGGTGCTTTTTTGAAGTATTTCATTCCGGTCAAAAACATCGCACTCTTGTCGGCCAATACTGGCATTAATTGAGAAAGGTTCGCCGCGCGAATCACGAAGTGAGTTTTTGCCACGAACGCACCCAATACACTCCAATATGTCCAAAAATCATGTTTTGGTGCTTTTTGAACTATTTCATTCCGGTCAAAAACATCGCACCCGTGTCGGCCAATATCTGCAATAATTGACAAAAGTTCGCCGCGCGAATCACGAAGTGAGTTTTTGCCACGAACGCACCCTATAAAGTCTAATATGTCCAAAAATCATGTTTTGGTGCTTTTTAGACTTTTTGATTCTGGTCAAAAACATCGTACCCATGTCGGCCTATATTGGCAATAATTGACAAAAGTTCGCCGCGCGAATCACGAAGTGAGTTTTTGCCAGGAACGCACCCAACACACTCCAATATGTCCAAAACTCATGTTTTGCTACTTTTTGAAAATTTTCATTCCGGTCAAAAACATTGCACCCATGTTCGTCGCGCGAATCACGAAGTGAGTTTTTGCCACGAACGCACCCAATACACTCCAATATGTCCAAAAATCTTGTTTTGGTGCTTTTTGAACTATTTCATTCCGGTCAAAAACATCGCACCCGTGTCGGCCAATATCTGCAATAATTGACAAAAGTTCGCCGCGCGAATCACGAAGTGAGCTTTTGCCACGAACGCACCGAATACACTCCAATATGTCCTAAAATCATGTTTTGGTGCTTTTTTGAAGTATTTCATTCCGGTCAAAAACATCGCACCCGTGTCGGCCAATATTGGCATTAATTGAGAAAAGTTCGCCGCGCGAATCACGAAGTGAGTTTTTGCCACGAACGCACCCAATACACTCCAATATGTCTTAAAATCATGTTTTGGTGCTTTTTTAACTATTTCATTCCGGTCAAAAACATCGCACCCGTATGGGCTAATATTGCCATTAATTGACAAAAGTTCGCCGCGCGAATCACGAAGTGAGTTTTTGCCACAAACGCACCCAATACACTCCAATATGTCCTAAAATCATGTTTTGGTGCTTTTGGAACTATTTCATTCCGGTCAAAAACATCGCACCTGTGTGGGCTAATATTGGCATTAATTGACAAAAGTTCGCCGCGTGTATCACGAAGTGAGTTTTTGCCACGAACGCACCCAATACACTCCAATATGTCCTAAACTCATGTTTTGGTGCTTTTTGAACTATTTCATTCCGGTCAAAAACATCGCACCTGTGTGGGCTAATATTGGCATTAATTGACAAAAGTTCGCCGCGTGTATCACGAAGTGAGTTTTTGCCACGAACGCACCCAATACACTCCAATATGTCCTAAAATCATGTTTTGGTGCTTTTTTGAAGTATTTCATTCCGGTCAAAAACATCGCACCCGTGTCGGCCAATATTGGCATTAATTGAGAAAAGTTCGCCGCGCGAATCACGAAGTGAGTTTTTGCCACGAACGCACCCAATAGCTCCAATATGTCCAAAAATCTTGTTGTGGTGCTTTTTGGACTTTTTGATTCCAGTCAAAAACATCGTACCCATGTCGGTCTATATTGGCAATAATTGACAAAGGTTCGCCGCGCGAATCACGAAGTGAGTTTTTGCCACGAACGCACCCAATACACTCCAATATGTCCTAAAATCATGTTTTGGTGCTTTTTTCAACTATTTCATTCCGGTCAAAAACATCGCACCTGTGTCGGCCAATATCTGCAATAATTGACAAAGGATCGCCACACGAATCACGAAGTGAGTTTTTGCCACGAACGCACCCAATACACTCCAATATGTCCTAAAATCATGTTTTGGTGCTTTTTGAACTATTTCATTCCGGTCAAAAACATCGCACCTGTGTGGGCTAATATTGGCATTAATTGACAAAAGTTCGCCGCGTGTATCACGAAGTGAGTTTTTGCCACGAACGCACCCAATACACTCCAATATGTCCAAAAATCATGTTTTGGTGCTATTTGAAGTATTTCATTCCGGTCAAAAACATCGCACCCGTGTCGGCCAATATTGGCAATAATTGACAAATTTTCACCACGCAAATCACGCGTGAGTTTTTGCGACGAACGCACCCAATACACTCCGATATGTCCAAAAATCATGTTTTGGTGCTTTTTTGATGTATTTTATTCCGGTCAAAAACATCACACCCGTGTGGGCCAATATTGGCATTAATTGTCAAAAGTTCGCCGCGCGAATCACGAAGTGAGTTTTTGCCACGAACGCACCCAATACACTCCAAAATGTCCTAAAATCATGTTTTGGTGCCTTTTTGAAGTAATTCATTCCGGTCAAATACATCGCACCCATGTCGGCCAATATTGGCATTAATTGACAAAAGTTCGCCGCGCGAATCACGAAGTGAGATTTTGCCACGAACGCAACCAATACACTCTAATATGTCCGAAAATCATGTTTTGCTACTTTTTAAACTTTTTTATTCCGGTCAAAAACATCGCACCCATGTCGGCCAATATTGGCATTAATTGACAAAAGTTCGCCGCGCGAATCACGAAGTGAGATTTTGCCACGAACGCAACCAATACACTCTAATATGTCCGAAAATCATGTTTTGCTACTTTTTAAACTTTTTTATTCCGGTCAAAAACATCGCACCCATTTCGGCCAATATTGGCATTAATTGACAAAAGTTCGCCGCGTGAATCACGAAGTGAGTTTTTGCCACGAACGCACCCAATACACTCCAATATGTCCTAAAATCATGTTTTGTTGAGTTTTTGAAGTATTTCATTCCGGTCAAAAACATCGCTCCTGTGTGGGCCAATATTGGCATTAGTTGACAAAAGTTCGTCGCGCGAATCACGAAGTGAGTTTTTGTCACGAACGCACCCAATACACTCCAATATGTCCTAAACTCATGTTTTGGTGAGTTTTTGAACTATTTCATTCCGGTCAAAAACATCGCTCCTGTGTGGGCCAATATTGGCATTAATTGACAAAAGTTCGTCGCGCGAATCACGAAGTGAGTTTTTGCCACGAACGCACCCAATACACTCCAATATGTCCTAAACTCATGTTTTGGTGAGTTTTTGAACTATTTCATTCCGGTCAAAAACATCGCTCCTGTGTGGGCCAATATTGGCATTAATTGACAAAAGTTCGTCGCGCGAATCACGAAGTGAGTTTTTACCACGAACGCACCCAATACACTCCAATATGTCCTAAAATCATGTTTTGGTGCTTTTTGAACTATTTTATTCCGGACAAAAACATCGCACCCGTGTCGGCCAATATTGGCAATAATTAATAAAGGTTCGCCGCGCGAATCACGAAGTGAGTTTTTGCCACGAACGCAACCAATACACTCCAATATGTCCAAAAATCATGTTTTGGTGCTTTTTGAACTATTTCATTCCGGTCAAAAACATCGCACCCGTGTCGGCCAATATTGGCAATAATTGACAAATTTTCACCACGCGAATCACGCGTGAGTTTTTGCCACGAACGCACCCAATACACTCCGATATGTCCAAAAATCATGTTTTGGTGCTTTTTTGATGTATTTTATTCCGGTCAAAAACATCACACCCGTGTGGGCCAATATTGGCATTAATTGACAAAAGTTCGTCGCGCGAATCACGAAGTGAGTTTTTGCCACGAACGCACCCAATACACTCCAATATGTCCTAAACTCATGTTTTGGTGCTTTTTTGAAGTATTTCATTCCGGTCAAAAGAAAATCGCACCCGTGTCGTCCAATATTGGCATTACTTGACAAAAGTTCGCCGCGTGTATCACGAAGTCAGTTTTTGCCACGAACGCACCCAATACACTCCAATATGTCCTAAAATCATGTTTTGTTGAGTTTTTGAAGTATTTCATTCCGGTCAAAAACATCGCTCCTGTGTGGGCCAATATTGGCATTAGTTGACAAAAGTTCGTCGCGCGAATCACGAAGTGAGTTTTTGTCACGAACGCACCCAATACACTCCAATATGTCCTAAACTCATGTTTTGGTGAGTTTTTGAACTATTTCATTCCGGTCAAAAACATCGCTCCTGTGTGGGCCAATATTGGCATTAATTGACAAAAGTTCGTCGCGCGAATCACGAAGTGAGTTTTTGCCACGAACGCACCCAATACACTCCAATATGTCCTAAACTCATGTTTTGGTGAGTTTTTGAACTATTTCATTCCGGTCAAAAACATCGCTCCTGTGTGGGCCAATATTGGCATTAATTGACAAAAGTTCGTCGCGCGAATCACGAAGTGAGTTTTTACCACGAACGCACCCAATACACTCCAATATGTCCTAAAATCATGTTTTGGTGCTTTTTGAACTATTTTATTCCGGACAAAAACATCGCACCCGTGTCGGCCAATATTGGCAATAATTAATAAAGGTTCGCCGCGCGAATCACGAAGTGAGTTTTTGCCACGAACGCAACCAATACACTCCAATATGTCCAAAAATCATGTTTTGGTGCTTTTTGAACTATTTCATTCCGGTCAAAAACATCGCACCCGTGTCGGCCAATATTGGCAATAATTGACAAATTTTCACCACGCGAATCACGCGTGAGTTTTTGCCACGAACGCACCCAATACACTCCGATATGTCCAAAAATCATGTTTTGGTGCTTTTTTGATGTATTTTATTCCGGTCAAAAACATCACACCCGTGTGGGCCAATATTGGCATTAATTGACAAAAGTTCGCCGCGCGAATCACGAAGTGAGTTTTTGCCACGAACGCACCCAGTACACTCCAAAATGTCCTAAAATCATGTTTTGGTGCCTTTTTGAAGTAATTCATTCCGGTCAAATACATCGCACCCATGTCGGCCAATATTGGCATTAATTGACAAAAGTTCGCCGCGCGAATCACGAAGTGAGATTTTGCCACGAACGCAACCAATACACTCTAATATGTCCGAAAATCATGTTTTGCTACTTTTTAAACTTTTTTATTCCGGTCAAAAACATCGCACCCATTTCGGCCAATATTGGCATTAATTGACAAAAGTTCGCCGCGTGAATCACGAAGTGAGTTTTTGCCACGAACGCACCCAATACACTCCAATATGTCCTAAAATCATGTTTTGTTGAGTTTTTGAAGTATTTCATTCCGGTCAAAAACATCGCTCCTGTGTGGGCCAATATTGGCATTAGTTGACAAAAGTTCGTCGCGCGAATCACGAAGTGAGTTTTTGTCACGAACGCACCCAATACACTCCAATATGTCCTAAACTCATGTTTTGGTGAGTTTTTGAACTGTTTCATTCCGGTCAAAAACATCGCTCCTGTGTGGGCCAACATTGGCATTAATTGACAAAAGTTCGTCGCGCGAATCACGAAGTGAGTTTTTGCCACGAACGCACCCAATACACTCCAATATGTCCTAAACTCATGTTTTGGTGAGTTTTTGAACTATTTCATTCCGGTCAAAAACATCGCTCCTGTGTGGGCCAACATTGGCATTAATTGACAAAAGTTCGTCGCGCGAATCACGAAGTGAGTTTTTACCACGAACGCACCCAATACACTCCAATATGTCCTAAAATCATGTTTTGGTTCTTTTTGAACTATTTTATTCCGGACAAAAACATCGCACCCGCGTCGGCCAATATTGGCAATAATTAATAAAGGTTCGCCGCGCGAATCGCGACATGAGTTTTTACCACGAATGGACCCAATACACTCCAATATGTCCTAAAATCATGTTTTGGTGCTTTTTGAACTATTTCTTTCCGGTCAAAAACATCGCACCTGTGTGGGCTAATATTGGCATTAATTGACAAAAGTTCGCCGCGTGTATCACGAATTGAGTTTTTGCCACGAACGCACCCAATACACTCCAATATGTCCAAAAATCATGTTTTGGTGCTATTTGAAGTATTTCATTCCGGTCAAAAACATCGCACCCGTGTCGGCCAATATTGGCAATAATTGACAATGGTTCGCCGCGCAAATCACGAAGTGAGTTTTTGCCACGAACGCACCCAATAAACTCCAATATGTCCTAAAATCATGTTTTGGTGCTTTTTTGAAGTATTTCATTCCGGTCAAAAGAAAATCGCACCCGTGTCGGCCAATATTGGCATTACTTGACAAAAGTTCGCCGCGTGTATCACGAAGTCAGTTTTTGCCACGAACGCACCCAATACACTCCAATATGTCTAAAAATCATGTTTTGGTGCTTTTTTGAAGTATTTCATTCCGGTCAAATACATCGCACCCGTGTCGACCAATATTGGCTTTTATTGAGAAAGGTTCGCCGCGCGAATCACGAAG
Source organism: Oryza sativa Japonica Group (assembly GCF_034140825.1). Classification (NCBI taxonomy): domain Eukaryota; kingdom Viridiplantae; phylum Streptophyta; class Magnoliopsida; order Poales; family Poaceae; genus Oryza; species Oryza sativa. The sequence continues at coordinate 13,660,995 of NC_089036.1, read as the reverse complement.
TGAGTTTTTGCCACGAACGCACCCAATACACTCCAATATGTCCTAAAATCATGTTTTGGTTCTTTTTGAACTTTTTCATTCCGGTAAAAAACATCGCACCCGTGTGGGCCAATATAGGCATTAATTGACAACATTTCGCCGCGCGAATCACGAAGTGAGTTTTTGCCACGAACGCACCCAATACACTCCAATTTGTCCTAAAATCATGTTTTGGTGCCTTTTTGAAGTAATTCATTCCGGTCAAATACATCGCACCCATGTCGGCCAATATTGGCATTAATTGACAAAAGTTCGTCGCGCGAATCACGAAGTGAGTTTTTGCCACGAACGCACCCAATACAGTCCAATATGACCAAAAATCTTGTTTTGGTGCTTTTTCAACTTTTTCATTCCGGTCAAAAACATCGCATCCGTGTGGTCCAAAATTGACAATATTGGCGTTAGTTGACAAAAGTTCGCCGCGCGAATCACGAAGTGAGGTTTTGCCACGAACGCACCCAATAAAGTCTAATATGTCCAAAAATCATGTTTTGGTGCTTTTTGGACTTTTTGATTCCGGTCAAAAACATCGTACCCATGTCGGCCTATATTGTCAATAATTGACAAAAGTTCGCCGCGCGAATCACGAAGTGAGTTTTTGCCAGGAACGCACCTAATATACTCCAATATGTCCAAAAATCATATTTTGCTGCTTTTTGAAAATTTTCATTCCGGTCAAAAACATCGCACCCATGTTGGCCAATATTGGCATTAATTGACAAAAGTTCGTCGCGCGAATCACGAAGTGAGTTTTTGCCACGAACGCACCCAATACACTCCAATATGTCCTAAAATCATGTTTTGGTGCTTTTTTGAAGTATTTCATTCCGGTCAAAAACATCGCACTCTTGTCGGCCAATACTGGCATTAATTGAGAAAGGTTCGCCGCGCGAATCACGAAGTGAGTTTTTGCCACGAACGCACCCAATACACTCCAATATGTCCAAAAATCATGTTTTGGTGCTTTTTGAACTATTTCATTCCGGTCAAAAACATCGCACCCGTGTCGGCCAATATCTGCTATAATTGACAAAAGTTCGCCGCGCGAATCACGAAGTGAGTTTTTGCCACGAACGCACCCTATAAAGTCTAATATGTCCAAAAATCATGTTTTGGTGCTTTTTAGACTTTTTGATTCTGGTCAAAAACATCGTACCCATGTCGGCCTATATTGGCAATAATTGACAAAAGTTCGCCGCGCGAATCACGAAGTGAGTTTTTGCCAGGAACGCACCCAACACACTCCAATATGTCCAAAACTCATGTTTTGCTACTTTTTGAAAATTTTCATTCCGGTCAAAAACATTGCACCCATGTTCGTCGCGCGAATCACGAAGTGAGTTTTTGCCACGAACGCACCCAATACACTCCAATATGTCCAAAAATCTTGTTTTGGTGCTTTTTGAACTATTTCATTCCGGTCAAAAACATCGCACCCGTGTCGGCCAATATCTGCAATAATTGACAAAAGTTCGCCGCGCGAATCACGAAGTGAGCTTTTGCCACGAACGCACCGAATACACTCCAATATGTCCTAAAATCATGTTTTGGTGCTTTTTTGAAGTATTTCATTCCGGTCAAAAACATCGCACCCGTGTCGGCCAATATTGGCATTAATTGAGAAAAGTTCGCCGCGCGAATCACGAAGTGAGTTTTTGCCACGAACGCACCCAATACACTCCAATATGTCTTAAAATCATGTTTTGGTGCTTTTTTAACTATTTCATTCCGGTCAAAAACATCGCACCCGTATGGGCTAATATTGCCATTAATTGACAAAAGTTCGCCGCGCGAATCATGAAGTGAGTTTTTGCCACAAACGCACCCAATACACTCCAATATGTCCTAAAATCATGTTTTGGTGCTTTTGGAACTATTTCATTCCGGTCAAAAACATCGCACCTGTGTGGGCTAATATTGGCATTAATTGACAAAAGTTCGCCGCGTGTATCACGAAGTGAGTTTTTGCCACGAACGCACCCAATACACTCCAATATGTCCTAAACTCATGTTTTGGTGCTTTTTGAACTATTTCATTCCGGTCAAAAACATCGCACCTGTGTGGGCTAATATTGGCATTAATTGACAAAAGTTCGCCGCGTGTATCACGAAGTGAGTTTTTGCCACGAACGCACCCAATACACTCCAATATGTCCTAAAATCATGTTTTGGTGCTTTTTTGAAGTATTTCATTCCGGTCAAAAACATCGCACCCGTGTCGGCCAATATTGGCATTAATTGAGAAAAGTTCGCCGCGCGAATCACGAAGTGAGTTTTTGCCACGAACGCACCCAATAGCTCCAATATGTCCAAAAATCTTGTTGTGGTGCTTTTTGGACTTTTTGATTCCAGTCAAAAACATCGTACCCATGTCGGTCTATATTGGCAATAATTGACAAAGGTTCGCCGCGCGAATCACGAAGTGAGTTTTTGCCACGAACGCACCCAATACACTCCAATATGTCCTAAAATCATGTTTTGGTGCTTTTTTCAACTATTTCATTCCGGTCAAAAACATCGCACCTGTGTCGGCCAATATCTGCAATAATTGACAAAGGATCGCCACACGAATCACGAAGTGAGTTTTTGCCACGAACGCACCCAATACACTCCAATATGTCCTAAAATCATGTTTTGGTGCTTTTTGAACTATTTCATTCCGGTCAAAAACATCGCACCTGTGTGGGCTAATATTGGCATTAATTGACAAAAGTTCGCCGCGTGTATCACGAAGTGAGTTTTTGCCACGAACGCACCCAATACACTCCAATATGTCCAAAAATCATGTTTTGGTGCTATTTGAAGTATTTCATTCCGGTCAAAAACATCGCACCCGTGTCGGCCAATATTGGCAATAATTGACAAATTTTCACCACGCAAATCACGCGTGAGTTTTTGCGACGAACGCACCCAATACACTCCGATATGTCCAAAAATCATGTTTTGGTGCTTTTTTGATGTATTTTATTCCGGTCAAAAACATCACACCCGTGTGGGCCAATATTGGCATTAATTGTCAAAAGTTCGCCGCGCGAATCACGAAGTGAGTTTTTGCCACGAACGCACCCAATACACTCCAAAATGTCCTAAAATCATGTTTTGGTGCCTTTTTGAAGTAATTCATTCCGGTCAAATACATCGCACCCATGTCGGCCAATATTGGCATTAATTGACAAAAGTTCGCCGCGCGAATCACGAAGTGAGATTTTGCCACGAACGCAACCAATACACTCTAATATGTCCGAAAATCATGTTTTGCTACTTTTTAAACTTTTTTATTCCGGTCAAAAACATCGCACCCATGTCGGCCAATATTGGCATTAATTGACAAAAGTTCGCCGCGTGAATCACGAAGTGAGTTTTTGCCACGAACGCACCCAATACAATCCAATATGTCCGAAAATCATGTTTTGGTGAGTTTTTGAAGTATTTCATTCCGGTCAAAAACATCGCTCCTGTGTGGGCCAATATTGGCATTAATTGACAAAAGTTCGTCGCGCGAATCACGAAGTGAGTTTTTGTCACGAACGCACCCAATACACTCCAATATGTCCTAAACTCATGTTTTGGTGAGTTTTTTAACTATTTCATTCCGGTCAAAAACATCGCTCCCGTGTGGGCCAATATTGGCATTAATTGACAAAAGTTCGTCGCGCGAATCACGAAGTGAGTTTTTGCCACGAACGCACCCAATACACTCCAATATGTCCTAAACTCATGTTTTGGTGCTTTTTTGAAGTATTTCATTCCGGTCAAAAGAAAATCGCACCCGTGTCGTCCAATATTGGCATTACTTGACAAAAGTTCGCCGCGTGTATCACGAAGTCAGTTTTTGCCACGAACGCACCCAATACACTCCAATATGTCTAAAAATCATGATTTTGGTGCTTTTTTGAAGTATTTCATTCCGGTCAAATACATCGCACCCGTGTCGACCAATATTGGCATTTATTGAGAACGGTTCGCCGCGCGAATCACGAAGTGAGTTTTTGCCACGAACGCACCCAATACACTCCAATATGTCCTAAAATCATGTTTTGGTTCTTTTTGAACTTTTTCATTCCGGTAAAAAACATCGCACCCGTGTGGGCCAATATTGGCATTAATTGACAACATTTCGCCGCGCGAATCACGAAGTGAGTTTTTGCCACGAACGCACCCAATACACTCCAATTTGTCCAAAAATCATGTTTTGGTGCTTTTTGAACTATTTCATTCCGGTGAAAAATATCGCACCCGTGTCGGCCAATATTGGCATTAATTGACAAAATTTCGTCGCGCGAATCACGAAGCGAGTTTTTGCCACGAACGCACCCAATACACTCCAATATGTCCAAAAATCATGTTTTGGTGCTTTTTGAAGTATTTCATTCCGGTCAAAAACATCGCACCCGTGTCGGCCAATATTGGCATTAATTGAGAAAGGTTCGCCGCGCGAATCACGAAGTGAGTTTTTGCCACGAACGCACCCAATACACTCCAATATGTCCAAAAATCATGTTTTGGTGCTTTTTGAAGTATTTCATTCCGGTCAAAAATATCGCACCCGTGTCGGCCAATATTGGCATTAATTGACAAAATTTCGTCGCGCGAATCACGAAGCGAGTTTTTGCCACGAACGCACCCAATACACTCCAATATGTCCAAAAATCATGTTTTGGTGCTTTTTGAAGTATTTCATCCCGGTCAAAAACATCGCACCCGTGTCGACCAATATTGGCATTTATTGAGAAAGGTTCGCCGCGCGAATCACGAAGTAAGTTTTTGCCACGAACGCACCCAATACACTCCAATATGTCCTAAAATCATGTTTTGGTGCTTTTTGAACTTTTTCATTCCGGTAAAAAACATCGCACCCGTTTGGGCCAATATTGGCAATAATTGACAAATTTTCGCCACGCGAATCACGACGTGAGTTTTTGCCACGAACGCACCCAATACACTCCGATATGTCCAAAAATCATGTTTTGGTGCTTTTTTGATGTATTTTATTCCGGTCAAAAACTTAACACCAGTGTGGGCCAATATTGGCATTAATTGACAAAAGTTCGCCGCGCGAATCACGAAGTGAGTTTTTGCCACGAACGCACCCAATACACTCCAAAATGTCCTAAAATCATGTTTTGGTGCCTTTTTGAAGTAATTCATTCCGGTCAAATACATCGCACCCATGTCGGCCAATATTGGCATTAATTGACAAAAGTTCGCCGCGCGAATCACGAAGTGAGTTTTTGCCACGAACGCACCCAATACAGTCCAATATGTCCAAAAATCTTGTTTTGGTGCTTTTTCAACTTTTTCATTCCGGTCAAAAACATCGCATCCGTGTGGTCCAAAATTGACAATATTGGCGTTAGTTGACAAAAGTTTGCCGCGCGAATCACGAAGTGAGTTTTTGCAACGAACGCACCCAATAAAGTCTAATATGTCCAAAAATCATGTTTTGGTGCTTTTTGGACTTTTTGATTCCGGTCAAAAACATCGTACCCATGTCGGCCTATATTGTCAATAAATGACAAAAGTTCGCCGCGCGAATCACGAAGTGAGTTTTTGCCAGGAACGCACCCAATACACTCCAATATGTCCAAAAATCATATTTTGCTGCTTTTTGAAAATTTTCATTCCGGTCAAAAACATCGCACCCATGTTGGCCAATATTGGCATTAATTGACAAAAGTTCGTCGCGCGAATCACGAAGTGAGTTTTTGCCACGAACGCACCCAATACACTCCAATATGTCCTAAAATCATGTTTTGGTGCTTTTTTGAAGTATTTCATTCCGGTCAAAAACATCGCACTCTTGTCGGCCAATACTGGCATTAATTGAGAAAGGTTCGCCGCGCGAATCACGAAGTGAGTTTTTGCCACGAACGCACCCAATACACTCCAATATGTCCAAAAATCATGTTTTGGTGCTTTTTGAACTATTTCATTCCGGTCAAAAACATCGCACCCGTGTCGGCCAATATCTGCAATAATTGACAAAAGTTCGCCGCGCGAATCACGAAGTGAGTTTTTGCAACGAACGCACCCAATAAAGTCTAATATGTCCAAAAATCATGTTTTGGTGCTTTTTGGACTTTTTGATTCCGGTCAAAAACATCGTACCCATGTCGGCCTATATTGTCAATAAATGACAAAAGTTCGCCGCGCGAATCACGAAGTGAGTTTTTGCCAGGAACGCACCCAATACACTCCAATATGTCCAAAAATCATATTTTGCTGCTTTTTGAAAATTTTCATTCCGGTCAAAAACATCGCACCCATGTTGGCCAATATTGGCATTAATTGACAAAAGTTCGTCGCGCGAATCACGAAGTGAGTTTTTGCCACGAACGCACCCAATACAGTCCAATATGTCCTAAAATCATGTTTTGGTGCTTTTTTGAAGTATTTCATTCCGGTCAAAAACATCGCACTCTTGTCGGCCAATACTGGCATTAATTGAGAAAGGTTCGCCGCGCGAATCACGAAGTTAGTTTTTGCCACGAACGCACCCAATACACTCCAATATGTCCAAAAATCATGTTTTGGTGCTTTTTGAACTATTTCATTCCGGTCAAAAACATCGCACCCGTGTCGGCCAATATCTGCAATAATTGACAAAAGTTCGCCGCGCGAATCACGAAGTGAGTTTTTGCCACGAACGCACCCAATAAAGTCTAATATGTCCAAAAATCATGTTTTGGTGCTTTTTAGACTTTTTGATTCTGGTCAAAAACATCGTACCCATGTCGGCCTATATTGGCAATAATTGACAAAAGTTCGCCGCGCGAATCACGAAGTGAGTTTTTGCCAGGAACACACCCAACACACTCCAATATGTCCAAAACTCATGTTTTGCTGCTTTTTGAAAATTTTCATTCCGGTCAAAAACATTGCACCCATGTTCGTCGCGCGAATCACGAAGTGAGTTTTTGCCACGAACGCACCCAATACACTCCAATATGTCCTAAAATCATGTTTTGGTGCTTTTTTGAACTATTTCATTCCGGTCAAAAACATCGCACCTGTGTCGGCCAATATCTGCAATAATTGACAAAGGATCGCCACACGAATCACGAAGTGAGTTTTTGCCACGAATGCACCCAATACACTCCAATATGTCCTAAAATCATGTTTTGGTACTTTTTGAACTATTTCATTCCGGTCAAAAACATCGCACCTGTGTGGGCTAATATTGGCATTAATTGACAAAAGTTCGCCGCGTGTATCACGAAGTGAGTTTTTGCCACGAACGCACCCAATACACTCCAATATGTCCAAAAATCATGTTTTGGTGCTATTTGAAGTATTTCATTCCTGTCAAAAACATCGCACCCGTGTCGGCCAATATTGGCAATAATTGACAAATTTTCACCACGCGAATCACGCGTGAGTTTTTGCCACGAACGCACCCAATACACTCCGATATGTCCAAAAATCATGTTTTGGTGCTTTTTTGATGTATTTTATTCCGGTCAAAAACATCACACCCGTGTGGGCCAATATTGGCATTAATTGACAAAAGTTCGCCGCGCGAATCACGAAGTGAGTTTTTGCCACGAACGCACCCAATACACTCCAAAATGTCCTAAAATCATGTTTTGGTGCCTTTTTGAAGTAATTCATTCCGGTCAAATACATCGCACCCATGTCGGCCAATATTGGCATTAATTGACAAAAGTTCGCCGCGCGAATCACGAAGTGAGATTTTGCCACGAACGCAACCAATACACTCTAATATGTCCGAAAATCATGTTTTGCTACTTTTTAAACTTTTTTATTCCGGTCAAAAACATCGCACCCATGTCGGCCAATATTGGCATTAATTGACAAAAGTTCGTCGCGCAAATCACGAAGTGAGTTTTTGCCACGAACGCACCCAATACAGTCCAATATGTCCAAAAATCTTGTTTTGGTGCTTTTTCAACTTTTTCATTCCGGTCAAAAACATCGCATCCGTGTGGTCCAAAATTGACAATATTGGCGTTAGTTGACAAAAGTTCGCCGCGCGAATCACGAAGTGAGTTTTTGCCACGAACGCACCCAATAAAGTCTAATATGTCCAAAAATCATGTTTTGGTGCTTTTTGGACTTTTTGATTCCGGTCAAAAACATCGTACCCATGTCGGCCTATATTGTCAATAATTGACAAAAGTTCGCCGCGCGAATCACGAAGTGAGTTTTTGCCACGAACGCACCCAATAAAGTCTAATATGTCCAAAAATCATGTTTTGGTGCTTTTTAGACTTTTTGATTCTGGTCAAAAACATCGTACCCATGTCGGCCTATATTGGCAATAATTGACAAAAGTTCGCCGCGCGAATCACGAAGTGAGTTTTTGCCAGGAACGCACCCAACACACTCCAATATGTCCAAAACTCATGTTTTGCTGCTTTTTGAAAATTTTCATTCCGGTCAAAAACATTGCACCCATGTTCGTCGCGCGAATCACGAAGTGAGTATTTGCCACGAACGCACCCAATACACTCCAATATGTCCAAAAATCTTGTTTTGGTGCTTTTTGAACTTTTTCATTCCGGTCAAAAACATCGCACCCGTATGGGCTAAAATTGGCATTAATTGACAAAAGTTCGCCGCGCGAATCACGAAGTGAGCTTTTGCCACGAACGCACCCATTACACTCCAATATGTCCTAAAATCATGTTTTGGTGCTTTTTTGAAGTATTTCATTCCGGTCAAAAACATTGCACCCATGTTCGTCGCGCGAATCACGAAGTGAGTTTTTGCCACGAACGCACCCAATAAAGTCTAATATGTCCAAAAATCATGTTTTGGTGCTTTTTGGACTTTTTGATTCTGGTCAAAAACATCGTACCCATGTCGGCCTATATTGTCAATAATTGACAAAAGTTCGCCGCGCGAATCACGAAGTGAGTTTTTGCCTGGAACGCACCCAATACACTCCAATATGTCCAAAAATCATGTTTTGCTGCTTTTTGAAAATTTTCATTCCGGTCAAAAACATTGCACCCATGTCGGCCAATATTGGCATTAATTCACAAAAGTTCGTCGCGCGAATCACGAAGTGAGTTTTTACCACGAACGCACCCAATAAAGTCCAATATGTCCAAAAATCATGTTTTGGTGCTTTTTCAACTTTTTCATTCCGGTCAAAAACATCGTATCCGTGTGGTCCAAAATTGCCAATATTGGCGTTAGTTGACAATAGTTCGCCGCGCGATTCACGAAGTGAGTTTTTACCACGAACGCACCCAATAAAGTCTAATATGTCCAAAAATCATGTTTTGGTGCTTTTTGGACTTTTTGATTCTGGTCAAAAACATCGTACCCATGTCGGCCTATATTGTCAATAATTGACAAAAGTTCGCCGCGCGAATCACGAAGTGAGTTTTTGCCAGGAACGCACCCAATACGCTCCAATATGTCCAAAAATCATGTTTTGGTGCTTTTTGAACTTTTTGATTCCGGTCATAAACGTCGTACCCAAGTCGGCCAATATTGGCATTAATTGACAAAAGTTCGCCGCGTGAATCACGAAGTGAGTTTTTGCCACGAACGCACCCAATACACTCTAATATGTCCTAAAATCATGTTTTGGTGAGTTTTTGAAGTATTTCATTCCGGTCAAAAACATCTCTCCTGTGTGGGCCAATATTGGCATTAATTGACAAAAGTTCGTCGCGCGAATCACGAAGTGAGTTTTTGCCACGAACGCACCCAATACACTCCAATATGTCCTAAACTCATGTTTTGGTGCTTTTTGAACTATTTCATTCCGGTCAAAAACATCGCACCTGTGTGGGCTAATATTGGCATTAATTGACAAAAGTTCGCCGCGTGTATCACGAAGTGAGTTTTTGCCACGAACGCACCCAATACACTCCAATATGTCCTAAAATCATGTTTTGGTGCTTTTTTGAAATATTTCATTCCGGTCAAATACATCGCACCCATGTCGGCCAATATTGGCATTAATTGACAAAAGTTCGCCGCGCGAATCACGAAGTGAGTTTTTGCCACGAACGCACCCAATACACTCCAAAATGTCCAAAAATCATGTTTTGGTGTTTTTTCAACTTTTTGATTCCGGTCAAAAACATCGCATCCGTGTGGGCTAAAATTTTCCAATATTGTCGTTAATTGACAAAAGTTCGCCACGCGAATCACGAAGTGAGTTTTTGCTACGAACGCACCCAATACACTCCAACATGTCCAAAAGTCATGTTTTGGTGCTTTTTGAACTTTTTGATTCCGGTCAAAAACGTCGCACCCATGTCGGCCAATATTGGCATTAATTGACAAAAATTTGCCGCGCGAATCACGAAGTGAGTTTTTGCCACGAACGCACCCAATAAAGTCTAATATGTGCAAAAATCATGTTTCGGTGCTTTTTGAACTTTTTCATTCCGGTCAAAAACATCGCATCCGTGTGGGCCAAAATTTGCCAATATTGGCATTAGTTGACAAAAGTTCATCGTGCGAATCACGAAGTAAGTTTTTGCCACGAACGCAACCAATACACTCCAATATGTCTAAAAATCATGTTTTGGCGCTTTTTGAACTTTTTCATTCCGGTCAAAAACATCGCACCCATGTCAGCCAATATTGGCATTAATTGACAAAAGTTCGCCGCGCGAATCAGGAAGTGAGTTTTTGTCACGAACGCACCCAATAAAGTCAAATATGTCCAAAAATCATGTTTTGGTGCTTTTTGAACTTTTTGATTCCGGTCAAAAACATCGTACCCATGCCGGCCAATTTTGGCATTAATTGACAAAAGTTCGTCGCGCGAATCATGAAGTAAGTTTTTGCCATGAACGCACCCAATACACTCCAGTATGTCCAAAAATCATGTTTTGCTGTTTTTTGAAATTTTTCATTGCGGTCAAAAACATTACACCCATATCGGCCAATATTGGCATTAATTGACAAAAGTTCGTCGCGCGAATCACGAAGTGAGTTTTTGCCACGAACCCAACCAATACACTCCAATATGTCCAAAAATCATGTTTTGCTGCTTTTTTAACTTTTTCATTCCTGTCAAAAACGTCGCACCCATATCGGCCAATATTGGCATTAATTGACAAAAGTTCGTCGCGCGTATCACGAAGTGAGTTTTTGCCACGAACGCACCCAGTAAATTCAATATGTCCAAAAATCTTGTTTTGGTGCTTTTTGAACTTTTTGATTCCGGTCAAAAACATCGCACCCATGTCGACCAATATTGGCATTAATTGACAAAAGTTCGCCGCGTGAATCACGAAGTAAGTTTTTGCCACGAACACACCCATTACACTCCAATATATCCAAAAATCATGTTTTGGTGCTTTTTGAACTTTTTCATTCCGGTCAAAAACATCTCATCCGTGTCGGCCAAAATATGCCAATATTGGCACTAATTGACAAAGGTTCGCCGAGCGAATCATGAAGCGAGTTTTTGCCACGAACGCACCCAATACACTCCAATATGTGCGAAAATCATGTTTTGTTTCTTTTTGAACTTTTTCATTCCGGTCAAAAGCATCGCACCCGTGTCGGCCAACTTGGCATTAATTGACAAAAGTTCGCCGCGCGAATCACGAAGTGAGTTTTTGCCACGAACGCAACCAATACACTCCAATATGTCCAAAAATCATGTTTGGGTGCTTTTTAAACTTTTTCATTCCGGTCAAAAACATCGCACCCTCATGTGCCAATATTGGCTTTAACTGACAAAAGTTCGGCGCGCGAATCACGGAGTGAGTTTTTGCCACGAACGCACCCAATACACTCTAATATATCCAACAATTGTTGAAATGCCTTTGTCACAAAACAAATACACTTGTGATAAAGAAGAGTTGTGCGATGCTTTACTTATATCCATGCCAGAACTAGTGAATGATGTTAGTTCTATAGTAGAGCCACTACGTGTTGAGTTTAAACATGTTATTCACATTGCTAGCAAGAATGAAGAGTTTAAATTGCTATATTCTTTAAATACTTGGGGTTATATTCAATTTGATGATCTTTATCCACTCAACTGTTTAGAGAAGAAATTATTTACTAGATTTGAATTGCCATGCCCTTTTGATGTGATTTTTCATATTATTGGCAATTATGATAGTAAAGAAGAATATAATGTGCATCGAGTATATATTTGTTCGAATTTGACTATACCTCTTTTTCATGATGAAATGTATTGTCTTGAGGACCTCATGTGCATACGTAATTCTCTATCAAGTTCCTCTAGTCGTTTAAATGAGTTACAAGTTGGTTTGCAAGAAAGGGAGTGTTGTGGTTTTTCGACTAAAAAGATTTCAGGATCCAACCATATGGCTGTCAAGAAATGTTCCTCACCGGATGTTGTGATAGAAAAAGATAAGTTCAAAATGCTCCATGTCAAGGTGAAACCGAGAACGGTTTCCAATCAAGAAGGGGAGGATGATGAGGACACAACTAGTTCGAATATAACCATGACTACCTTATGTATTAATCAACCAAAGGTACATATGTTCTACATTATATTTACATGTTATATATTTGAACAAATGTTGCTACACAATGAGTTTTGTGTGTTTTTGTTTGCAGAGGTACTTGTTTGGGCGAAGGAAAAGAGACCGAGCATAATAAATGCATGGATGATCAAAGAAGTTGATTGGTGCCTAAACCAAGACCTTCTCCAAGTCTACGTCTACCTCACCACGTCACTTTTGGCCCATAGAAGACAAGAGATCAAGTTGTACACATTTTGGATTCGGATTCGGGCCTCCTGACAGCATCAACTTCAAACGGACCTAGCCGCTGATCTAGAAGGAGTTTCGGGGCCCATGAGTACTTGTTGGAAAGCTTATAGAATCTACTTTCAGATGGTTTTGGTCCCACATCAAAAATTTTACCGAGCTGCCGGGTATCTGCAAAACAAACCACGTACCTCATCCAGTCCGAATTTGACTTGGGTTTTGGGCCTTGTAATTGTGTCGTGAGCTTAGCCCAAGGGGGTGTGCTCCATAGGGCAACCCTAGGACGTCCCTAATCACATTTATTCAGTAGCCGTCATCGTTTAGAGTCAGGTTTTGCTTAGATTATTCTGTCAAGAACAGTTTCGCCGCTAGATCGGTTTCTAGAACCCCAAATTCGTGTGCTTAATCATTAATATGCAATTTGATTGCAATCTATCTTGTTCTTGTTTGTGTTCTTAGATTTGCATGCAGGGATTAGCCTTCTCGGCGAGGTCAACCGGGTTTCGGCACGGCTTATAACTGTGGGCCCTCGGTTTTACACATCGAAAACCCCATGTGTCTTACAATACCATTCCCTGGATCAGTAGATGGTACACACATGGCACAGTTGAATATCTCAAGCTGACATCGATGTACAGGTTGAATTGTACACATTAATAATAAAGGGTAGCCCAAATGGGACCCAAATAGACCGAGCATGGTCATGTACATTGCAAAATACCAAAAGAAGTAGATGAGATAGCGGAAGAGAAGCAGCGGCGGTCCAACGTACTCCACAGGCATCGACTGGTGAACCTAGGTCCTGACTCCACCGTCTTTGACACCTCTTCATTAGCATAGTTCCCAAATGATCGACTCCAACTCCTTTCTAAAAGATTTAGTTAAGCAATTGTGAGTACCAACCGTACTCAGCAAGCCACCACTACGGAATGCATTTAGTGCACACAAGGGTTCAAGGATGGCTTGGTTTATTTGCATAAAGCTAGGTTTCACAAATCATTTCACAAACCTGTGACCTAGCAGTTTTAACTGAAAACAATGTTAAGTTGAAGTTGTCATTAATCCGTGAGGGTTCATCCACCTTCCCCAAGCCTCGCTTGGTTCGGTTTACCCTCGCATCCAGTTTTTCACATTCTTAACATCATCATGACCTTCCCGCCTATCGGGCAAGGTCACACCACTTTCCTTATCTAAGCAAGATTAAAATCTATAAGGCTACTCAAGTGTAGTACAAGTCCCGGCGCTCAATAACCGCGAGCACGGCTATTCAAATAGATTTGATTTACTCACACTGCAGTGGATGTACGCTTTTAATCCCGCACTCCGCAGCTTGCCCAACACATGAGCCTAGTCCCAACACATGAGACTTGCCATGGCCCGGTTTTTCAGTCATTCTCGCGTTTCGGCACCCGTTCCAAGGACTATGGATCCCCATTACACTCCCGGCACAACAACCACCTCGAGCCAGTAGTGAGGAGAGTTCTGGCGCTCCCGGGATCACAATGGGTTATATTACATATAGATTAGGTGTGTTTTAAGTTTTGCCGCGGCATCCAAACGATCGATCCACTCGATCCTTCACCTCCATCACGTCACCACTTCGGAACCACCATGACAGGGGTGCCGCCCCATGAGAATTTACTTAGTCCACCGGGTCTATACCCACTCAAGAAGTGCGGTCGTACTCTAATCGTTTTCTGTATAGCTTCTTGACTCGGTCCTTAATTGACCAGGGTCGGCGACTAGCCGTTTCTAGAACCACCCATATTCTATCCATGCCGCCCCAGTCGAAAACATTTTGTTTAATTAGGTTTTTGGTTTTCGCAAAGGTTTTTGCTGCGGGTGGCGCTCATGTCTCCACCCGCCTTCTGGCAATCACTCTCGATGAGTGACCGCTACCAACACATCCATACCCAATTATTATGGAGTGTACAATCGTCTATAATTATAAGCAGTACTAAGTAATGTCAATAATTGACCACGCATAAATAATAGACTCAGGCAACAAGGATATATAAAGGTAACAATATCAAGGATGGTTCACATACAATTTAGGCACGCCATTTTATAATTAGCATGCAACTTTATTTATAAACAAAACATTTATAAACTGGGTTCAATATGCTCAAGGAGGGGAGCGTAGTGACTTGCCTTGCTTTTAGAAATCGGTATCTTCGAGAAATCCACGATCGACGAATATCCGGAATACTCGATACGTGGTTAGCACGAGAAAACCATATAACAACCTCCAAATAAAGTACCAATCAATTCAAACCAGCAGTGTCATTGGATAGATCTCGATTTTAGAAGAGTTTCGGAAGTTGAATGGAATCAATCGGAGTCACGGTTTGCAAGATATGAATTCTCGAAGATTAGATGATTTATAAATCGAGGAAAAGGATACCCAAAATAGGATTCCTTTTATTTTCGGAAGAAATAAACCCAAGGTGATCCTCTAGATTGGAGGAGATATATTGGACTTGGGTGGAGATGAAGACTACTGATGGGCTACTGCCCGAAGTTTGGAGGAGGGAGAAAATACAGACTTTCAGAGAGGAACTTGGGTTCTGGAGAGATGTAATATGGACTTTGGTGGATAAAGGGGCTGAAAGTGGGCTCTGTCCCGAGGAAGACAGAGGTATGCAAGCTAGACTTTTTGGTAGTTTCCAGGTCAAAGGAGGTCAGAGAGAGGAGTCAAGATGGTGGAGCCCTAGTGGGTCCCACTGTCCCTTTCTTTTCCTTTCCTTTTATTTCCTCTCTCTCTTAACCTGATCTGTTTCTCGCTTTCTTCTCCTCGCATCTCTCTCTCGATTCCTTCTCTGCCTCGGTTTCCTCACGCGTGCCCGAGAGAAGAGGAGTGCCGGCGACGGGGGCCTGGTGCTGGGCGGCGGTGGGGGAAGGAGAAAGGAGAAAGGGAGCGGCGCCGGTGGGGAAAGGGAGGCCGGGGCGAGGGTCGGCGACGGCGCGGTGACTGGGTGCCGGCCCGTGCGACGGCAGCCTGGAGATGGCCCGGCGGCGTCGGGGAAGGAAGAGGGCCGGGGCACCAGCGGCGCGGCAGGAGGCGACACGGCGGCGCTCGGCGCTTGGCGCCGCGGCCTGGCCGGTGACCGATCGCGATGGCGCGGCCTGAGGTGACGGCGGATGGGGAATGGCCTGTGCGGCGACGACGGAGGTCGTCGGGGCGGCGCCGGTTGGACGGGGAAGATGGTCGGCGCGGCGAGGAGGAGATCGGGGCGGCGCCGACCAGAGGAGGCGGAGGTGGAGGTGCTGGCCGCTGGATGGTCGCAGAGGCGGCGCGCGTGGAGGCGGCCACGCGAGGAGGCGGCGCTCCACACGGCGGCGCTCGGCGCTTGGCGCCGCGGCCTGGCCGTTGACCGATCGCGATGGCGCGGCCTGAGGTGACGGCGGATGGGGAATGGCCTGTGCGGCGACGGCGGAGGTCGTCGGGGCGGCGCCGGTTGGACGGGGAAGATGGTCGGCGCGGCGAGGAGGAGATCGGGGCGGCGCCGACCAGAGGAGGCGGAGGTGGAGGTGCTAGCCGCTGGATGGTCGCAGAGGCGGCGCGCGTGGAGGTGGCCACGCGAGGAGGCGGCGCTCCACACGGCGCGGCGGCGTCCCCGTGCCGGTGAAGACGGCGACGGCGACAACTTCGGCAACGGGGTTGGAGGTGGCGCCCGCGCTCGAAGGTGGCACTCGTGCGTTCGGCTTGGCCGGGCGCGGGGATGGCACTCGCGCGGGGCCGATCTGGCCGTGCGTGGTGGCGGCCGAGACGGGGCGAGGAGGTGAAGCCGACGAGCTGCTCCGAAGGGCGGCGCCGAGGCAGTGGCGGCGGTGGGTGTTGGCCCAGGAGAGGAGCAGAGGTGGCGATGATTGGAGGGGGCGAATGGTGGGGGATAGCGGGCATGGCCACGGTTTTGCTTGGTTGCGGATGGCTTCTAGGAGAAGGATCGA
This sequence comes from Oryza sativa Japonica Group, assembly GCF_034140825.1. NCBI lineage: Eukaryota > Viridiplantae > Streptophyta > Magnoliopsida > Poales > Poaceae > Oryza > Oryza sativa. The sequence goes on along the minus strand of NC_089036.1, from coordinate 13,644,319 downwards.
CACAGTGGTGGAAGGGTGATGTGGCGCGCGTCCATAGGTTGGACGGCGGCGGCGCGGGCCCGGGTGTCGTCATCGACACAGTGGAGGGGAGGTGCGAGGCTGGCGGCGTGAACGCAGCTCACGCGGACGCTCGTCTGCGGCCGATGGAGAGCGAGGATGCAAGGCGTGGACGAGGAGTAGCGACGCTCACGCGGGCGACGTCCTGGGAGGCGGCGAAGTGACCATCGGTCACAAGGCTTCCCCGAAGCACGTGTCGGCGGCGGATGGGATGGACGGCGATAATGTGGGCCCCGAGTGTCGACATCGCTACAGGAAGGAGGCTTACAAGATAAGCTTCGCTGTGAACTAGCTCTCCAATTCGGTGTGGACTCAGTTTTCTCGTTCGGTGTGAACCACTCACACTGTGTTCTTGGTGTTTGGGGAAGAGATTTGGGAGGTGCTTGGTGGGCTAAGAGCACGGTGCAGGAGGGAGGCCGTCGTGCGGGGCCCTCGGCTTGAAGGCCGTCATCCACCCACGGCTGGGTTGGTAGGGGCACGGTCAGTGCACGGCGCGGCACTGAGCGCGGTGCGGTGCGGCTCGGTGCAGGAGCGCGGTGCGGCGCACGCAAGGAGGAGCGGCGCGGCACGGCACGGTGGCTCGGTGACCCGGTGCGCCAGCCTCGCCCGACTCGGCATTTTGCCGAGCACGTGGCGGGCGGCGTGTCAGCCTGCTGGCTGAGGCAAGGAAGGAGGGGGAGTAGACTTGGCTGCAAGAGAGAGGGAGAGCTGGTGAGGGAGCAAAGACATACTTGTGCTGGGGGGTGAGTTGGGCTGGCTGGAAAAGAAGGCCCAACAGAATGGGGACTCTCTGTATTTGTAAGGATTGGAATTGGGAAGAATTTTGTATTTGGAATTTGTAGATGAACTGTATATTGGTAACTGGACTGAGAATTTGTAATAGGACTATATAATTGGACATTTGATTTGGCTCTGGATTGTCACTAGTGGCTGGGGTTTGGATTGGAATTGTTTTGGCCGCTTAGTTGCCCAAATACTTGATTTAGGATTTCTTTGCGAGCGATCGAGCGAACGAACGACAACAATGCCGGGGAGTTTTAGAAGCGACGCTTGGCATACAAATCCATTGGACGCGATAGGGTTCCAAAGGTAGGGCAATATCGACGAGGAGTTCAGGAGCGGCGCATGGCGCACAAATCCATTTGGCGCGGTAGGGTTTCACGGGTCGAGATAGAATGGAGGATAGTTGAACTTGCATATGACAAATCAATTCGCCGAACAATTTTAGGGTTCTGAGCGAGTGGCCAAACTCGGTAATTTCGAGCAAGAGGGATAGGGAAGAAAGGAATTCGGGGAGAGCCGAGTCGAATAGACGAGATGGCTCAGGTTCAACTCCAGTGTTCAATCGGTCTGAGGAAAAAAGATGTTATGACAAAGGAAAGGCTTTCGGGGCTTCGATTAGCTTCACCGAAACGCTTGACAAATCAGTCGGAGAGGAAAGATGACAAGGAAGGATGTCGATTGGAGAACATCCTTTAGGTGGATCGATTTAATCGCGGTATTCCAACGATTCAAGGAAAGGATGTTGTATTGCAATGGTATAGGAGGATTGAGAGGGAACCGATGATGGATATTACCCTGAGAGGAGATTCCGGAAAAACTACTGAGTTTGAGTAATTCTAGACGCTAGAACAATCGGTTCGGGAGGATCCGATTGAGAAGGAGGATCGAACTACAGAGTTTGATTCCGGGGGAAATACAACATGGATTGGGATTCACAAGGATGGATTAACCGAGATCTTTGGCACAAACAAATAAATGCACACAAACAACACAAATCCCATTATGTAGGTCGGCTAGGCCTTTCAAGGAGGAAAACTAGACTTTTTCCTGAATTCTTTTCAAATAAACTCTTTTAAGATTTTAGTTTGTAAATACAGTTTTGCTAGTAAATTCCCTCTAGTCTTTATTTGTAAAATAATTCCCAAACACTTATAATTTCAAAATAGGGTTTCCAAAAGTTAACTAATATTAGCCCTCATTTGTAAAGATAGTTTTCTCAGGGAAATATCTCTCAAAGTATGTTTTCTAAATATTTAGTATTTGTTTCATTTATAAAACAAATACCTCAAATAGGTTTCTAATTCATAGAAAGGGTTTTCGGAAAGACAAATGGTATTTGCAAACATTTTCTTAATTAGTATATATTTCATAATCATGGTTCTTTTATCAAATAATATCAGAATGTAAAATAAATTTTGTCCCTAGATTTCCATCCTCGTGGTCCAAGCGTAACCGAAAAATGGGAGATAAAGTCCAATAAAAGCCAGCACGACGGATTTTGGAAAAGATTTTTGATTAACACGAAATTTTGATTTCGCAAATAAGGACAAAAATTTTCAGGGTGTTACAATAACCAGAGGAGACATGGTGCTGCGATTGCGAGGCTCAGTAGCGTGTTCGTTCAAAAGCCGGATCGAGTTGTGTCGTGACTCCGCCCAAATCGACTGTTTATCAACACCTATCGGAAGATCGGGACCTAACTCCCTCATCATTTTTGCCACGAACGCACCCAATACACTCCAATATATCCAAAAATCATTTTTTGGTTCTTTTTGAACTTTTTCATTCCGGTCAAAAAATTCGCACCCACGTGTGCCAATATTGGCATTAATTGACCAAAGTTCACCGCGCGAATCACGAAGTGATTTTTTGCCACGAACGCACCCAATACACTCCAATATGTCCAAAAATCATGTGTTGGTGCTTTTTGAAATTTTACATTCCGGTCAAAAACATCGCACCCACGTCTGCCAATATATGCCAACAGTGGCATTAATTGACAAAAGTTCGCTGCGCGAATCACGAAGTGATTTTTTTTCCACGAACGCACCCAATACACTCCAATATGTTCAAAAGTCATGTCTTGGTGCTTTTTGAAATTTTTCATTCCGGTGAAATACATCGCACCCACGTCTGCTAATATTAGCATTAATTGACAAAAGTTCGCCGCGCGAATCATGAAGTGATTTTTTGCCATGAACACACCAAATACACTCCAATTTGTCCAAAAATAATGTTTTGGTGCCTTTTGAACTTTTTCATTCCGGTCAAAAACATCGCACCCACATGTGCCAATATTGCCATTAATTGACAAAAGTTCGCCACGCGAAGCACGAAGTAATTTTTTGCCACGAACGCACCCAATACACTCCAATATGTCCAAAAGTCAAGTTTTGGTGCTTTTTGAACTTTTTTCATTCCGGTGAAAAACATTGGACCCACGTGTGCCAATATTGGCATTAATTGACAAAAGTTCGCCGCGCGAATCACGATGTGATTTTTTGCCACGAACGCACCCAATACACTCCAATATGTCCAAAAATAATGTTTTGGTGCTTTTTCAACTTTTTTCATTTCTATCAAAAACATCGCACCCACGTATGCCAATATTGGCATTAATTAACAAATCCTCGTCGTGCGAATCACGAAGTGATTTTTTACCACGAACGCACTCAATACACTCCAATATATCTAAAAGTCATGTTTTGGTGCTTTTTGAACTTTTTTCATTCCGGTGAAAAATATTGGACCCACGTGTGTCAATATTGGCATTAATTGACAAAAGTTCGCCGCCCGAAGCACGAAGTGATTTTTTGCCACGAACTCACCAAATACACCCCAATATGTCCAAAAATAATGTTTTGGTGCTTTTTTAACTTTTCCATTCCGGTCAAAAACATCGCACCCACGTGTCTCAATATTGGCATTAATTGACAAAAGTTCGCCGCGCGAAGCACGAAGTCATTTTTCGCCATGAACGCACCCAATACACTTCAATATGTCCAAAAATCATTTTTTGGTGATTCTTCAACCTTTTCATTCCGGTCAAAAACATCGCACCCACGTGTGCCAATATTGGCATTAATTGACAAAAGTTCGCCGCGCGAATCATGAAGTGATTTTTTGCCACGAACGAACCCAATACACACCAACATGTCCAAAAATTATGTTTTGGTGCTTTTTGAACTTTTTCATTCCGGTGAAAAACATCGCACCCACGTGTACCAATATTGGCATTAATTGACAAAAGTTCGCCGCGCGAATCACGGAGTGTGTTTTTTCCACGAACGCACCAATACACTCAAATATGTCCAAAAATCATGTTTTGGTGCTTTTTGAACTTTTTCATTTTGACAAAAAACATCGCACCCACGTGTGCCAATATATGCTAATATTGGCATTCATTGACAAAACCTCGCCGCGCGAATCACGAAGTGATTTTTTTCCACGACGCACCCAATACACTCCAATATGTCCAAAAATCATGTTTTGGTGCTTTTCGAACTTTTTCATTCCGGTCAAAAACATCGCACGCACGTTTGCCAATATCGGCATTAATTGACAAAAGTTCGCCACGCGAATCACGAAGTGATATTTTGCCACGAACACACCCAATACGCTCCAACATGTCCAATAATCATGGTTTGGTGCTTTTTCAACTTTTTCATTCCGGTAAAAAACATCGCACCTACGTCTGCCAATATTTGCCAATGTTGGCATTAATTGACAAAACTTCGTCGCGCGAATCACGAAGTTATTTTTTGCCACGAACGCACCCAATACACTCCAATATGTCCAAAAATCATTTTTTTTTTTCATTTTGAACTTTTTCATTCCGGTGAAAAACATCGCACCCACGTGTGCCAATATTGGCATTATTAATTGACAAAAGTTCGCCGCGCGAATCACGAAGTGATTTTTTGCCACGAACGCACCCAATACACTCTAATATGTCCAAAAATCATGTTTTGGTGCTTTTTGATGTTTTTCATTCCGGTCAAAAGCATCGCACCCACGTCTGCCAATATTTGCCAATATTGGCATTAATTGACAAAACTGCGCCGCACGAATCACGAAGTGATTTTTTGCCACGAACGCACCCAATACACTCCAATATGTCCAAAAATCATGTTTTGGTGCTTTTTGAACTTTTTCATTCCAGTCAAAAACATCGCACCCACGTTTGCCAATATTTGCAAATATTGGCATTAATTGACAAAAGTTCGCCGCGATAAGCACGAAGTGATTTTTTGCCACGAACGAACCCAATTCACTCCAACATGTCCAAAAATCATGTTTTGGTGCTTTTTGAACTTTTTCATTCCGGTCAAAAACATCGCACCCACGTGTACCAATATTGGCATTAATTAACAAAAGTTCGCCGCGCGAATCACGAAGTGTGTTTTTTCCACGAACGCATCCAATACACTCCAATATGTACAAAAATCATGTTTTGGTGCTTTGTGAACTTTTTAATTTCGGTAAAAAACAACACAGCTATGTGTGCCATTATTGGCATTAATTGACAAAAGTTCGCCGCGCAAAACACGGAGTGATTTTTTGCCACGAACGCACCAATACACTCCAATATGTCCAAAAATTATGTTTTGGTGCTTTTTGAACTTTTACATTCTGGTTAAAAACATCGCACCCACGTCTGCCAATTTTGGCATTAATTGACAAAAGTTCGCCGCGCGAATCTCGAAGTGATTTTTTGTCACGAACGCACCCAATACACTCCAATATGTCCAAAAATCATATGTTGGTGCTTTTTGAACTTTTTCATTCCGGTCAAAAACATTGCACCCATGTCTGCCAATATATGCCAATATTGGCATTAATTTACAAAATTTCGCTGCGCAAATCACGAAATAATTTTTTTCCACGAACACACCCAATACACTCCAATATGTCCAAAAATCATGTCTTGGTGCTTTTTGAACTTTTTCATTCCGGTCAAAAACATAGCACCCACGTCTAACAATATTTGCCAATATTGGCATTAATTGAGAAAAGTTCGCTGCGCGAATCACGAAGTGATTTTCTCCACGACGCACCCAATACACTCCAATATGTCCAAAAATCATGTTTTGGTGCTTTTCGCACTTTTTCATTCCGGTCAAAAACATCGCACGCACGTCTGCCAATATTGGCATTAACTGACAAAAGTTCGCCACGCAAATCTCGAAGTGATATTTTGCCACGAACACGCCCAATACACCCCAACATGTCCAATAATCATGTTTTGGTGCTTTTTCAACTTTTTCATTCCGGTAAAAAACATCGCACCTACGTCTGCCAATATTTGCCAATGTTGGCATTAATTGACAAAACTTCGTCGCGCGAATCACGAAGTTATTTTTTGCCACTAACGCACCCAATACACTTCAATTTGTCCAAAAATCATTTTTTTGTTCATTTTAAACTTTTTCATTCCGGTCAAAAACATCGCACCCGCGTGTGCCAATATTGGCATTAATTGACAAAAGTTCGCCGCGCGAATCACGAAATGATTTTTTTCCACGAACGCACCCAATACACTCCAATATGTCCAAAAATCATGTTTTGGTGCTTTTTGAAGTTTTTCATTCCGGTCAAAAGCATCGCACCCACGTCTGCGAATATTTGCCAATATTGGCATTAATTGACAAAACTGCGCCGCACGAATCACGAAGTGATTTTTTGCCACGAACGCACCCAATATACTCCAATATGTCTAAAAATCATGTTTTGGTGCTTTTTGAACTTTTTCATTCCGGTCAAAAACATCGTACCCACGTCTGCCAATATTTGCAAATATTGGCATTAATTGACAAAAGTTCGCCGCGCGAAGCACGAAGTGATTTTTTGCCACGAACGAACCCGATTCACTCCAACATGTCCAAAAATTATATTTTGGTGCTTTTTGAACTTTTTCATTCCGGTGAAAAACATCGCACCCACGTGTACCAATATTGGCATTAATTAACAAAAGTTCGCCGCGCGAATCACGAAGTGAGTTTTTTCCACGAACGCACCCAATACACTCCAATATGTCCAAAAATCATGTTTTGGCGCTTTTTGATGTTTTTGATTCTGGTCAAAAGCATCGCACCCACGTCTGCCAATATTTGCCAATATTGGCATTAATTGACAAAACTGCGCCGCACGAATCACGAACGGATTTTTTGCCACGAACGCACCCAATACACTCCAATATGTCCAAAAATCATGTTTTGGTGCTTTTTGAACTTTTTCATTCCGGTCAAAAACATCGCACCCACTGTCACGCCTAGAAATTTAACCCAAATTTCCAGACTATTTTGCGTATTAAATCCCTGTCCAGGACTAGCCAAGGTACACAAAACGACAAGTAATATACAGTTCCAAACGTAAATAAAGCGTAAAATACTTACAAAAGAGGCACTTAGTCCTCGCACCGAAACGAAAGCAGCAGCAGCGGAAAAAGGCGATCCTAGCGGGGCTTCAGCTCCACTCCACAGGCAAAACTCAACTGGGGTCTGAGCCTTGGTCCTCTAACTCCATCTCCAGCTCAGAAGCACTACACTTCTGAAAAAGGGGGAATAATAGCAAGACTGAGTACAACCACCGTACTCAGCAAGCCACACCAACGATGCAGACGTGCAAGGGGATACAAGGAGGGGTTTGTGGCTATTTGCATAAAGGCAGTTGTAAAACATTTTATTGAGCAAAACAGTAAAACTGTTGAGTAATTAAAGTAACATTAAATCTCCACTGATCAACGCTACACCACGTTGAACAGGCCCAACCAACCCACCTGAACTACAGTGTATTGGATCGATTTATTAAGATGGGACTAATCACGGTGAATCTGGTCGACCGCCCATAACCGCGGGCACGGCTATTCAAATAGTTTTACTCTGATCAGAGGTGTACAACTGTACCGACAAGACACAGCCCCACGACACGTTTCCGTGCGCCGACATGCCACCACGACATACCGGAAAGAGGCCGTGACAGGACCCTTCGCATAACCCCCTCTAACCAAGCACACCACACCTCAGGTTTCACCCCCACTCCTCGCAAGGCAGCGGGCAGTCCCCTCTTGTGCCTAGGTGAATCCGGAAGCCGCATAGGCCGTCACAGGGCCCATCCAAACTCCATCACGCCCACCCTTGCCTGGATGCGTCGGCTAGAGGAAAGCTACACTACAAGCCCAGCCGTTGCCCACGCTGGCTTGTGGTAAGTACGATAAGTTCTTCCAGGGCATCCCGCGAACCGGTCCTTAACTGCCATGGGTGCGACCAACAAAACCATGCACCCACAGCCCACCATTCAGTTGCATTTTAGTTGGATAATTACGACCATGAAGCATGGCCAGATGTCTCGAGCACGCAACTCACTCTGATACTAAAAAGGTCTAATACTGCAATTATCCCATCGACTGAGCTAGTGGTAATTAAGCATGGCTAAGCATATAGTTCTAGCTAGGTCATCAAAGTAACACAAGCTAGGCGATTTATTACCCATGGTTGACAAAGGACAGATATCAAGTAAACATGGCACAAGCGAGCAGATAGGTAAAACCCTGACCCCATGTAATCAGCAAAATATGCATATTTATTTGCAAACAGTAAAACATTTGTAAATTAGGATCAACATGCTCAAGGGGAATGTGTGACTTGCCTTTCTTCTTCAAACAATCTTCCGAACTCTTATCCTTGCGACCGCGATCTTCCGAAACGGCGGGAACTACACGCTGGCACGCAAAACGAGGAAAAACTCTATTCCAAGGAAACAGTACATAAAAAGTAAACAAACATGTAGAGCTCAATTTTAGATGAATTTTGCAAGTTGAATGGCTCAATTCGGAGTTCGAATGAATTAGATATGAATTTTAGAAGTTTTGAGCCATTTAAATGAATTTCTAGAATTAAACTCGATTTATTGCGCAATTATTATTTAATTTTACAAAGGAAATGGACCTCGCTGACGTCAGCAAGGGGCGGCCGGCGCCGACACGCGGGCCCCACATGTCAGTGAGTCAAAGGGGGAGGGCGCACGGTGGACATGGTCCAGACGTGGCCTCGGGTGCGCGTCCACCACGTGGACGGCCCAGATCGGCCTGAGCCGATCGGGCGGCCGAGGGGAGCGGCAGCCAGGGGCACAGGCGCGGCACGAAGCCGGCCCGGCCAAGCCAAGGCGCGGCGGCGGCATGCGGCCACCGGCGGCAGCAGCTGGCGACGTGGAACGGCGGCGGGCGGCTGGCGAAGAGGAAAAGGAGGAGGGAGGCGGCTCACCGAGAGGCGCGGCGACGGAGGGAGCGGCCGCGGAGGGAGGCGGCGGCGCTCCACGGGGCGAAGACGACGGCAGCGATTCGGCGGTCTCCAACGAAGGTGGAGGAGCGGCCGGGGTACGGGGGAGCGCGGCGAACGCAGTAGAGGCGGTGGTGTGGCTTGGTGGTGGCTAGGGCGGCGGTGGCGCGCTGCCGGAGTCGGCAAAGTGGCGGTGGAGCTCGGGTTCACGGTGGAATCGGTGCCCGGGTGGTTTATTGCGGAAGCGGAGCGGTGGACGGGATGCGGCAAAGCGCGGCGAGGCCGGCGATGCAAGCGGCGCGGCACGGGGACGGCGGTAGCGGCGGCAGCGGCCGGCTGGAGTCGGCGGCTTCGGTGGAAGGAGGTGGTGCGCGTGGCGACGGTGCTTCGGAGGCGGGGAGGGGAAATGGAGCGGACGCCGGGGTGTGGCACGACGCGGCGAAGCCGCTGGTGGCGGTCGCGCGGAACGACGGTGGTGGGAGCGGCTGTGGCGACCGGCTGGAGGGTCGTCGGCGAGCGGCGGCGGGAGGTGCGACGGTGGCGGGGTGGTTTTCGTGCACGGGAGGGCTTGGGAGAGAGGGGAAAATGGACAGGGAGGTGTGGGGAATGTTTTTATAGGGGAGGGGATGCGGGATCGAGCCCGAGAGAGGTAGAAACCGGCCGGCAACGTGGGAGGAGAGAGAGATGCGGGAGGCGGCGACGTGGCCGGATTTTGCGGGGAGAGTGGGGGGAAACGGCGCGGACGTGGGCGACGACCGCGTCCACGCACGCGCGGGAGAGGGAGTCGCGCGGGAGAGGCGGCGACGTGGGAGGATTTGGCGGCCATGGCGGCGGTTGGGGATGGAGCTGGAGGTAGGAGAAGAAGATGACAGATGGGGCCTCGGGTCCCACCTGTCGGGGAGAGAGGGCAAAACGGGTGAGGGAGGTAAAGCAGACTTGAGGGAGAGAGAGAGCCGAGCGGGCCGAGGGAGGAGGCCGGCCCGAGAGGGAGAGATAAGGGGCGCGCGGGCCGCGGGAGAGAAAGGAGGGATTGGGCCGAAAGGGGCCCAAAGAGAGGAAGGAGGATTTTTTTTCTTTTTATTTTAATTGATGCAATGATCTTTGTGCTATTAAAACTATTTCTCGAGCTCCGAAAATTCACGGAAAATTCTGGAGAGTACATTAGGGCACAAAGAATATTACAAAATATTCCCGGCCAAAGATTTTTTTAAAGGAAATTTTAATTTCCTCTATAATTTCACTTGATTAAATTGATTTAACTTTTAATATAATTTCTAGAAATGCATTATTAATTGATTTTTAATCCCGAACGAAAATCGGGGCGTTACAAATCTACCCCCCTTACAGGAATCTCGTCCCGAGATTCTGGGATGGCTAGAAAGAAAAACTGGGGCTGGCAGGCGGTCTGACTGATTTGCACACTGCATTGTTCCTTTCTGATTCAACTGACCGATTCCTCAATGGTCCAAACCTGCACGACTGAACTGACCGGCATTGACCATTCTGTTCTTTTGCTCCAAACAACTGAACTGACTGGCCTCATTGGATTCGACCTTGGAGTTCTGGCGCCCCACAAGACTAAACTCTGTACGAGTGATCTGGCTGGTTTCAGCTCTGCGGTCCTGTTGCTCCCAAAACTGAACGGATTGGTTCTGCTTGAACTGACCCAGACTAGGACTGCGGATGCTCGTGAAACTTTCTTATCTTGGGATGAACTGTTGATGCTAGCAACTTGATAACATGACAGTTCACCAAGTTGGCTAGAGAAGGATGGAGTTGTTCCTGAATCTTGCATCTGGCATTTGTAACTCATTGATCCTACGTCCGCTTGAATTGGTCCTGGCTCGAATGACAAGTAATTCCAGGAAACCTGCTTGACCTGTCTTTTGTCTGAACTGCAACCGTCTGCTTGACCTGTCTAAGCTAAGCGGTTGAACTGGCCTCATGGGTGTACCTTAGAATTCAATCGGTTGCCCGGGGATCGGCTTAATTCTTCTGATACCTTGCAACATGCTTCTTCAAGTGCTACCCTGATTGCGGCACTGGTTGAGCCTTCAACTAAAACAGCGACGAAGTGAGGCAAAACTCTTCTCCGAGACCTACCCCCCTTACAGGGAGTAGTCTTACTTTCGCGTGGCTGGGATCGGTTGAACTGTTGTCCTTCAAATATATTCAACACTTCTCTGTTTTGCGAAGAGCCCTGACTTTGAAAACTAAAAACTTCGCCGATCGATCAAAATAGAGTAACAACGATGCACTTTCATCCCATTAAGATTTGGAACTTAACCCTCAGTTGCTGATAGGAAATTCCACATAAGGAAATTCTCATTTAGCTTATGATCTTTATAACTCTTGACTACTTCCCCATCAGTTCTACGGCTGGCATAACTAGCATGCTTCTGGACTGACGTCGGTGTCGTATGCTTGGACATATTGCATAGTCGACATTCTTTGAAGCACACATTGACCACTTAACGGATCAAAATCAAGAGTCCTTCTCATGACATAACCCCACACGTCGATTTTTTTTTGACTCTTCCTGGATTGATGAACTGTAAACCCTGCAACTGCTTTCGCAAAAATACTATAGTCTGCACGACTGCCGGAAATTGACTTTGATGCTGCCGAGAGTTCCTGTTCTTTGATCATAACAACTTCGCCTTCATATGTTCGGTAAAGATGTTCCGTTGAAAAGGGATTCTCTACCATATACCCTACTGACTACACATTTCTGGACTCGACTCTATATACTTCTGACCCATGTATTGGAACAATTTCTCTTTCAACTTCTGGGAAACCTCATGAGAATTTTTTTCTGGAACTTATAGCGGTTGCCTTGAACTATGGAAACCATTCTTGTTTCATAATCACACCACTAGGGTGTAATTGCCGCTTACCATTCTCTAACAGTTTCCGAGGCTAGAGATTCCTTGTATGATGTTACTTCCGAATATATTTTTTTTCGTTACTCCTTACACTTGAATACCCTTGGTACTGCCTTTAGAGAGATTTCATAGTGTCGAGCGCCATGGATCCAACCATTGTCACTTTCAAATATTCCATCCCTCTTTTCATTTGAGTACCACTGAGGCTGCCTTTAGAGAGACCTCATCATGTCGAGTGTTGAGGGTCTAACCATTTTCACTCCGTTGGTTAACCATTCCTCTATTGGCTCGCAAACAGGTTTTGGAGCTCAACAAAATTGCGATGAGTTAGAAGAGAAACTCTTGGTTTCTTGTGGCACTGGCAGATACACATGTTAAATTGCTTCTACATGCTCAAGATGAATCATAAAAGGAGAGGAACTGGCTGACTCATATTTTATTCAATATTTCCTTTTCATTACATGGCTGCCATAAACATATATGTACAATGAGAAGTACTACAAAATCAAACCATTGTAGACTGCTGCTGATTAGAACTGCCTTTTAGACCTGAAAAGTAGAGGTCTTGACTGGAACTATTGTTGCTTCCATCATTCAAACCTGACTGACTTGTCCCTTTAGTTCCTACTAGCTGAAGTCTCACCGGGAACGTTGCTCTGCTTGTTGGTCTTCGATGGTGGAGTAACAACTCTCTTGACTGCCGTAGCAGGTGGGACTTCTTACTCGCGGGGTTGCCGAGCGGTGGTTTGTCGATGGGCCTCCGGATTGGAGCAATACGAGGTGCATTGCTAGAACTGACAACAGTCGAGCGACCTGGTGCTGACGACACTTGCTGCGGGTGCTAACGAAGGAGCATACTGCCTCTTTGTAACTGTAGCGAGCTGTTGTTCTCCTAGCATTGCTTACCCTGCTGGCGCTGGTGCTGTAGGCTTGAAACGATGGCCGGTGGAACAATGCGGCCTCTTACGGTGCCCTTGACGATGATCCGTTGAGGCGGAGGTTGCACATTCAGGTGTCGATTGGGGTCGTGGGCAGTGCTGGTAACTTGTGGATCACGACGAACTGCCTTTGCTGCTCTTGGAAGAGGACAATCACTGAAACAATGTCCTGGCTTACGACAGTTGCGACAGAATCGACTTGCTTGGTCCCGGGGTGCAGGCTTCTGATTATGCACTTTGGCAGCTGAAACTGGAACAAGCAGCGATTTATGAACATCCCTAGCGACGTTGCTTCTTCCATGGTTGGCTTCCACCGGGGGTGGAATTGGAGGAAGAGCAGAAGGATTGTGACCGCTGTTGTCGATTGCCATTGGTTGACGAATGGGTTGCACGGTTGCCCCTTGTTCTTTCTTGGTCTTAGCTATGACCGCGTTCAACTGACAGTCCTTAGGCACATGATCTGTTCCTTCACACAAGAAACATGTGATCTTCCTTAAAGGGCATGCATCTGAGTAATGGGTATATTCACCACAGCGGCATGTGGGGAGGCATAAACTAGCAGTGTGTCCGACTATCCCACATCTAGCACATGCTTTGAACTTCAACTCTCTTTCCCTGAAACTGTTAAAGGTCGCATCATCATTGTCATCATTATCATCATCGTTGTCGTCATCGTCGTCAGCAGAAAACCGTTCTCCTGATTCATCATCCTTGGGTCTGGGCGGACCGTACTTTATGAGATGACGGGTTAGCTGACGCGCTCCTCGGAAGGTATTTCTTCCTCTCTGACGCTTGGGTATCCTTGCTGCGTCTTCAGGAGTAAATTCTGAACCGGCGATGATCATGGTCCTGCCATTATCCATCTTCCATATCACTGTCCTGTTCGCTCCAGAGTTGGGCTGCAAAGTACCATCCTTCTTGTCGGTAGACTGACTTGGAGCTTGGTTACTCCCTAGGCACTGCTTCTCGTCTTTTTCAGGTGACCTAGCGAACACCTTCCATGGACAGTTCCTTACATAATGACCTTGCTCACCACAGTCATAACAGGTAGCACTTACTTTCCTTTGGTCTGACGTTGACTTGGCTGTCGTTATCTTCGGGGATCTGGACCGCATTTTGACATGGGTCTTCGGTGCCGATATTGGGAACTCCTGACTCTGACTCTGATTCGGGTTCCGGGCTGGCATCTGATCTCGCACCGGCGGTGGGTGACATTGACGTGACTCCTGACATTGTCGTTGCATCTGTTGCATCTGGTATATTTGGTACCAACGTCGCATCTGTTGTAACAACTCTTCCACTGTCTGAGTTTGATTAGCCATGACTTGGGGTTGAGGCTGATCTTCAAGAGGCTGACGTGGAATACTATTAGAATTGCACTGAGTTGCCCCATGAAACTAACGGGGTCTTGATCCGATGAAATTGTCCCTCATGCGGACCATCTGCTGCAGGCACCAGAGGGAGGGGGAAAAAGGAGGGGTTACTAGAGATGAGGTACTAAACCACTTGCCTATTGATCTGTTGTGAATGGATTTTATGATTCAAGTTGTTTAAGCAAACAACCTAGTATGGTCGCATCCCCACCAATGATGCAAACCATACCCCTACACACAAGCAAGCAACACACGATCTAGAAGCTAACGAAACTACCCTCTAGGGAAGGATTGGGTTTAGGTAAACTTCGGGAAAACTCTTCTTGATCTTCGCGGGACGACGACTCTGGGCTGATCTTCTTGCTCCTTCTGCGCGAAGCTTGAGATTTGACTTCTGAACAGACACGAAACTGACGGTTTGCCCTCCACGTTTGACACTAAAAGAATTGGAGGGACAGGGAGGAGAATTTTGAAAAACCGTTTGACAAAGAAATGCCGAAGGGCGAGAGGAGACATTTTGCAAATAGGGTTTTCAGAAAACTTGTCTTTACGGTTTGACCATTTGGCTCAACCTACAGTCGAGTTGGCTCTGATACCACTTTGTCACGCCTAGAAATTTAACCCAAATTTCCAGACTATTTTGCGTATTAAATCCCTGTCCAGGACCAGCCAGGGTACACAAAACGACAAGTAATATACAGTTCCAAACGTAAATAAAGCGTAAAATACTTACAAAAGAGGCACTTAGTCCTCGCACCGAAACGAAAGCAGCAGCAGCGGAAAAAGGCGATCCTAGCAGGGCTTCAGCTCCACTCCACAGGCAAAACTCAACTGGGGTCTGAGCCTTGGTCCTCTAACTCCATCTTCAGCTCAGAAGCACTACACTTCTGAAAAAGGGGGAATAATAGCAAGACTGAGTACAACCACCGTACTCAGCAAGCCACACCAACGATGCAGACGTGCAAGGGGATACAAGGAGGGGTTTGTGGCTATTTGCATAAAGGCAGTTGTAAAACATTTTATTGAGCAAAACAGTAAAACTGTTGAGTAATTAAAGTAACATTAAATCTCCACTGATCAACGCTACACCACATTGAACAGGCCCAACCAACCCACCTGAACTACAGTGTATTGGATCGATTTATTAAGACGGGACTAATCACGGTGAATCTGGTCGACCGCCCATAACCGCGGGCATGGCTATTCGAATAGTTTTACTCTGATCAGAGGTGTACAACTGTACCCACAAGACACAGCCCCACGACACGTTTCCGTGCGCCGACATGCCACCACGACATACCGGAAAGAGGCCGTGACAGGACCCTTCGCATAACCCCCTCTAACCAAGCACACCACACCTCAGGTTTCACCCCCACTCCTCGCAAGGCAGCGGGCAGTCCCCTCTCGTGCGTAGGTGAATCCGGAAGCCGCATAGGCCGTCGCAGGGCCCATCCAAACTCCATCACGCCCACCCTTGCCTGGATGCGTCGGCTAGAGGAAAGCTACACTACAAGCCCAGCCGTTGCCCACGCTGGCTTGTGGTAAGTATGATAAGTTCTTCCAGGGCATCCCGCGAACCGGTCCTTAACTGCCATGGGTGCGACCAACAAAACCATGCACCCACAGCCCACCATTCAGTTGCATTTTAGTTGGATAATTACGACCATGAAGCATGGCCAGATGTCTCGAGCACGCAGCTCACTCTGATACTAAAAAGGTCTAATACTGCAATTATCCCATCGACTGAGCTAGTGGTAATTAAGCATGGCTAAGCATATAGTTCTAGCTAGGTCATCAAAGTAACACAAGCTAGGTGATTTATTACCCATGGTTGACAAAGGACAGATATCAAGTAAACATGGCACAAGCGAGCAGATAGGTAAAACCCTGACCCCATGTAATTAGCAAAATATGCATATTTATTTGCAAACAGTAAAACATTTGTAAATTAGGATCAACATGCTCAAGGGGAATGTGTGACTTGCCTTTCTTCTTCAAACAATCTTCCGAACTCTTATCCTTGCGACCGCGATCTTCCGAAACGGCGGGAACTACACGCTGGCACGCAAAACGAGGAAAAACTCTAATAAAAACCAAAGAAACAGTACATAAAAAGTAAACAAACATGTAGAGCTCAATTTTAGATGAATTTTGCAAGTTGAATGGCTCAATTCGGAGTTCGAATGAATTAGATATGAATTTTAGAAGTTTTGAGCCATTTAAATGAATTTCTAGAATTAAACTCGATTTATTGCGCAATTATTATTTAATTTTACAAAGGAAATGGACCTCGCTGACGTCTGCAAGGGGCGGCCGGCGCCGACACGTGGGCCCCACATGTCAGCGAGTCAAAGGGGGAGGGCGCACGGTGGACATGGTCCACACGTGGCCTCGGGTGCGCGTCCACCACGTGGACGGCCCAGATCGGCCTGAGCCGATCGGGCGGCCGAGGGGAGCGGTAGCCAGGGGCACAGGCGCGGCACAAAGCCGGCCCGGCCGAGCCAAGGCGCGGCGGCGGCATGCGGCCACCGGCGGCAGCAGCTAGCGACATGGAACGGCGGCGGGCGGCCGGCGAAGAGGAAAAGGAGGAGGGAGGCGGCTCACCGAGAGGCGCGGCGACGGAGGGAGCGGCCGCGGAGGGAGGCGGCGGCGCTCCACGGGGCGAAGACGACGGCGGCGATTCGGCAGTCTCGAACGAAGGTGGAGGAGCGGCCGGGGTATGGGGGAGCGCGGCGAACGCAGTAGAGGCGGTGGCGTGGCTTGGTGGTGGCTAGGGCGGCGGTGGCGCGCTGCCGGAGTCGGCAAAGTGGCGGTGGAGCTCGGGTTCACGGTGGAATCGGTGCCCGGGTGGTTTATTGCGGAAGCGGAGCGGTGGACGGGATGCGGCAAAGCGCGGCGAGGCCGGCGATGCAAGCGGTGCGGCTCGGGGACAGCGGTAGCGGCGGCAGCGGCCGGCTGGAGTCGGCGGCTTCGGTGGAAGGAGGTGGTGCGCGTGGCGACAGTGCTTCGGAGGCGGGGAGGGGAAATGGAGCGGACGCCGGGGTGTGGCACGACGCGGCGAAGCCGCTGGTGGCGGTCGCGCGGAACGACGGTGGTGGGAGCGGCTGTGGCGACTGGCTGGAGGGTCGTCGGCGAGCGGCGGCGGGAGGTGCGACGGTGGCGGGGTGGTTTTCGTGCACGGGAGGGCTCGGGAGAGAGGGGAAAATGGACAGGGAGGTGTGGGGAATGTTTTTATAGGGGAGGGGAGGCGGGATCGGGCCCGAGAGAGGTAGAAACCGGCCGGCAACGTGGGAGGAGAGAGATGCGGGAGGCGGCGACGTGGCCGGATTTTGCGGGGAGAGTGGGGGGAAACGGCGTGGACGTGGGCGACGACCGCGTCCACGCATGCGCGGGAGAGGGAGTCGTGCGGGAGAGGCGGCGACGTGGGAGGATTTGGCAGCCATGGCAGCGGTTGGGGATGGAGCTGGAGGTAGGAGAA
This sequence comes from Oryza sativa Japonica Group, assembly GCF_034140825.1. Classification (NCBI taxonomy): domain Eukaryota; kingdom Viridiplantae; phylum Streptophyta; class Magnoliopsida; order Poales; family Poaceae; genus Oryza; species Oryza sativa. Next base: position 13,626,529 of record NC_089036.1, on the reverse strand, counting down.
GAAGATGACAGATGGGGCCTCGGGTCCCACCTGTCGGGGAGAGAGAGGGGAAAACGGGCAAGGGAGGTAAAGCAGACTTGAGGGAGAGAGAGTCGAGCGGGCCGAGGGAGGAGGCTGGCCCGAGAGGGAGAGATAAGGGGCGCGCGGGCCGCGGGAGAGAAAGGAGGGATTGGGCCGAAAGGGGCCCAAAGAGAGGAAGGAGGATTTTTTTTTCTTTTTATTTTAATTGATGCAATGATCTTTGTGCTATTAAAACTATTTCTCGAGCTCCGAAAATTCTCGGAAAATTCCGGAGAGTACATTAGGGCACAAAGAATATTACAAAATATTCCCGGCCAAAGATTTTTTTAAAGGAAATTTTAATTTCCTCTATAATTTCACTTGATTAAATTGATTTAACTTTTAATATAATTTCTAGAAATGCATTATTAATTGATTTTTAATCCCGAACGAAAATCGGGGCGTTACACCCACATTTGCCAATGTTTGCAAATATTGGCATTAATTGACAAAAGTTCGCCGCGATAAGCACGAAGTGATTTTTTGCCACGAATGAACCCAATTCACTCCAACATGTCCAAAAATCATGTTTTGGTGCTTTTTAAACTTTTTCATTCCGGTCAAAAACATCACACCCACGTGTACCAATATTGGCATTAATTAACAAAAGTTCGCCGCGCGAATCACGAAGTGTGTTTTTTCCACGAACGCACCCAATACACTCCAATATGTACAAAAATCATGTTTTGGTGCGTTTTGAACTTTTTCATTCTGACAAAAAACATCGCACCCACGTGTGCCAATATATGCTAATATTGGCATTCATTGACAAAACCTCGCCGCGCGAATTACGAAGTGATTTTTTTCCACGACGCACCTAATACACTCCAATATGTCCAAAAATCATGTTTTGGTGCTTTTCGAACTTTTTCATTCCGGTCAAAAACATCGCACGCACGTCTGCCAATATCGGCATTAATTGACAAAAGTTCGCCACGCGAATTACGAAGTGATATTTTGCCACGAACACACCCAATACGCTCCAACATGTCCAATAATCATGTTTTGGTGCTTTTTCAACTTTTTCATTCCGGTAAAAAACATCGCACCTACGTCTGCCAATATTTGCCAATGTTGGCATTAATTGACAAAACTGCGCCGCACGAATCACGAAGTTATTTTTTGCCACGAACGCACCCAATACACTGCAATATGTCCAAAAATCATTTTTCTTGTTCATTTTGAACATTTTCATTCCGGTCAAAAACATCGCACCCACGTGTGCCAATATTGGCATTAATTGACAAAAGTTTGCCGCGCAAATCACGAAGTGATTTTTTGCCACGAACGCACCCAATACACTCCAATATGTCCAAAAATCATGTTTTGGTGCTTTTTGAAGTTTTTCATTCCGGTCAAAAGCATCGCACCCACGTCTGCGAATATTTGCCACTATTGGCATTAATTGACAAAACTGCGCCGCACGAATCACGAAGTGATTTTTTGCCACGAACGCACCCAATACACTCCAATATGTCTAAAAATCATGTTTTGGTGCTTTTTGAACATTTTCATTCCGGTCAAAAACATCGTACCCACGTCTGCCAATATTTGCAAATATTGGCATTAATTGACAAAAGTTCACCGCGCGAAGCACGAAGTGATTTTTTGCCACGAACGAACCCAATTCACTCCAACATGTCCAAAAATTATGTTTTGGTGCTTTTTGAACTTTTTATTCCGGTGAAAAACATCGCACCCACGTGTACCAATATTGGCATTAATTAACAAAAGTTCGCCGCGCGAATCACGAAGTGTGTTTTTTCCACGAACGCACCCAATACACTCCAATATGTACAAAAATCATGTTTTGGTGCTTTTTGAACTTTTTCATTCCGGCCAAAAACATCGCACCCACGTGTGCCAATATATGCTAATATTGGCATTCATTGACAAAACCTCGCCGTGCGAATCACGAAGTGATTTTTTGCCACGAACGAACCCTATACACTCCAATATGTCCAAAAATCATGTTTTGGTGCTTTTTGAACTTTTTTCATTCCGGTGAAAAACATTGGACCCACGTCTGCCAATATCTTCCCTATAATTCACCAACTACCTCTTACATCCTTCATATTTCATTCATCAAATTCAACACACCGTATTCATCCACGTGCAATGGAACGATCCAGATCGTCCCACGCTCAGCCTCCCTTCCCCTCCGCTCTCGCACGCTTCCCCTCCTCTCTCGCTCGGATGCACCTATCTCTCTCGCACTGACATAGAAAACCTACACCCGTGCCCCCCTCCTCTTCTCTCGCACAGACGCGCACATCTCCGCGCACCCCCTCCCCACCGCACTCCCATCCTCTCGATCTCTCTCGCACTGACATAGAAAACCTACACCCGTGCCTCCCCTTCTCCACCACGGCGACACCATCGAATCAAAATAGAATTTTTCGCAGTTCATCCACGTGCAATCGAACGATCCAGATCGTCCCACGTTCAGCCTCCCTTCCCCTCCTCTCCCGCACGGACGCGCCCATCTTCGCGCACCCCCTCCCCACCGCACTCCCATCCTCTCGATCTCTCGCACTGACATTGAAAACCTACACCCGTGCCCCCCTTCTCCACCACGGCGACACAATCGAATCAAAATAGAATTTTTCACAGATGTTTGCAGTCAGGCAGAGGCTATTCGCGGCCATAACCGTGGTCCTCCAAATGCCTCCTTACCGGCTTTGACATGGTCGCTGTGCCATTGTAGGTGCCCTTACTGGCCTCCGATTGCACGTGTATCGACATGTGTAGAGGTCAGGTAATGCTCGTTATCTCAGGATGTAGGAAGAATGACGACAAAGGATATGGCTAATGCACTCTTCCTTTTTTTTTCCACCCATTTCCAAATATTTCTGTGCATAAGATCGATATCTGTTATCCATAGAGAAGGGTTATATCAGGGACGGATCTAGAGTGTAACAAGTGGGGGCCTTGGCCCCCACTTAATTTTGCAATGAGTGGGGGAAAATGCCCCCTTGACACTTTTTACTTCCTTAGTCTACCTTAGCGGTAGATCCTTACCCCCACTCATGCTATTTTCTGCCTCAGCTATAAGATTTATGAGGGGGCCTCTGGGCATCCAATTATCCTTTTTGATGTGTGCACCTTGTTGCAATTTTTACTTTTTCGTTCAGCCAGCCCACAATGTGTTGCATAATTAGAGTACTGTAGCACACATTCCTTCTCTCTTTTTTTTGGGTATGTGTATGTGGAGATTGTCAGAAAGTCACATTTAAGGTTGACTGCAAATTCTCTGAAATGCTCTTACTGTTCATTACCTCGAGAAAGTTTCAACAGTAGCCAGTAACTAACATCCATTTTGCATGGCTGAGCCTCATGAGGGCCTGAGGGCTAGAGTAACAAATGTAAGCATGTATATTTTCTATTCAGATGTTGGTTAGGTCTAAACAAAAGCCATCTGTCACTCCTCAAGTGCAACAGAAAAATGCCTTAAGCCACAATGTGTTTTGTATATATACTGCAGCTTTGATTTGAGACATTTGAGAGAAATGATAGTTTGACCATTTACCACGTTTTATAAATGTAAAATGTCAAATATATAATATTGTAATTTTTTCTACTTGTGACGTGGGTTCGACATGAAAACTAATGGTTTCCCTTTGTCAGACCTCCCACAGGGTCCGTGCAGTCAAGAGTGAAAAGCTCTGCTGAGCTAGAGGAGGAGATGCTAGCCAACATCCCAAAATTCAGAGCACGACCATTTAACAAAAAAGTGAGAATTCGTTTACCTTAGTTTGATCATTACTAACTACTCAATCCAGGATCTGAAGACTATTAACTAAATGTTTGCTTATTGCTGAGGCCCCTTTATTTCCTCCTCTTTCAAGGAAAGCTCCACATCTTCCTGAATTCAGTGAACATAATTTTTTTTCATCATTAGAAATTTATGAGTGATAGGTGACAACCTTGTTTGGGTAATTCAGTTATTCCTTTCCAATGCCTGTAGGAGTTTCATCTTAAAACGATGGTGAGAGCTACGCGACATGCAGACACCTGTTCTCGGAAGCTTCTTCAGTGGGGACTGTCAGGGTAAGCTCTTGTGCTTAATGTCAGGATGTCAATTCTTATTAATCTCCTAAAAATTAAAATTTTTGCATTACTGAAAGTTAAATCAATCTTGCAGAGCGAGAGCAGTAAGCCATTGACGTTGGCAGAGCCAAAGCCACCCAACTTCAGACAGCATTACGAGCTAGGCCACCAAGGTTTTCCCTTTGCCACCTGCATCATTCAGAAAACAAGCCATTTTACCCTATTGATTATTTTCGATTACTCTCACATCATCTTTATGCAGGGTGAAAAGTTCAACCCCTTACCGGCTTTGCCATGGTCGCTGCGCCGTTGTAGGTGCCCTTACTGGCCTCCGATTGCACGTGTATCGACATGTGTAGTGGTCAGGTAATGCTCGTTATCTCAAGATGTAGGAAGAATGACCACATGTGTAGTGGTCAGGTAATGCTCGTTATCTCAGGATGTAGGAAGAATGACAACAAAGGATATGACTGATGCCCTCTTCCTTTTTGTTTACACCCATTTCCAAATATTTATGTGCATAAGATCGATATCTGTTATGGCATGTTTTATCCATAGAGAAGGATTATATCAGGGACGGATCTAGAGTGTAACAAGCGGGGGCCTTGGCCCCCACTCAATTTTGCAACGAGTGGGGGCAAATGCCCGCTTGACACTTTTTACTTCCTTAGTCTACCTAAGCGATAGATCCTTACCCCCACTCATGCTATTTTCTGCCTCTGCTACAAGATTTATGAGGTGGCCTTTGGGCATCCAATTATCCTTTTTGATGTGTGCACCTTGTTGCAATTTTTACTTCTTCGTTCAGCCAGCCCACAATGTGTTGCATAATAAGAGTACTGTAGCACATATTCCTTCTCTCTTTTTTGTATGTGTATGTGGAGATTGTCAGAAAGTCACATTTGAGGTTGAGTGCAAATTCTCTGAAATGCTCTTACTGTTCAGTACCTCAAGAAAGTTTCAACAGTAGCTAACATCCATTTTGCATGGCTGAGCCTCATGAGGGCCTGAGGGCTAGAGTAACAAATGTAAGCAGGTATATTTTCTATTCAGATGTTGGTTAGGTCTGAACAAAAGCCATCTGTCACTCCTCAAGTGCAACAGAAAAACGCCTTAAGCCACAATGTGTTTTGTATATATATTGCAGCTTTAATTTGAGACATTGGAGAGAAATGATAGTTTGACCATTTACCACGTTTTATAAATGTAAAATGTCAAATATATAACATTGTAATTTATTCTACTTTGTGACGTGGGTTCGACGTGAAAACTAATGGTTTCCCTTTGTTAGACCTCCCACAGGGTCCGTGCAGTCAAGAGTGAAAAGCTCTGCTGAGCTAGAGGAGGAGATGCTAGCCAACATCCCAAAATTCAGAGCACGACCATTTAACAAAAAAGTGAGAATTCGTTTACCTTAGTTTGATCATTACTAACTACTCAATCCTGGATCTGAAGACTATTAACTAAATGTTTGTTTCATCTTAAAATGATAGTGAGAGCTACGCGACATGCAGACACATGTTCTCAGAAGCTTCTTCAGTCGGGACTGTCAGGGTAAGCTCACTTAACCTGGTTGTGCTTAATGTCAGGATGTCAATTCTTATTAATCTCCTAAAAATTAAATTTTTCGCATTACTGAAAGTTAAATCAATCTTGAAGAGCGAGAGCAGTAAGCCATTGACGTTGGCAAAGTCAAAGCCACCCAACTTCAGACAGCATTGCGAGCTAGGCCACCAAGGTTTTCCCTTTGCCACTTGCATCATTCAGAAAACAAGCCATTTTACCCTATTGATTATTTTCGATTACTCTAACATCATCTTTGTGCAGGGTGAAAAGTTCTCATGAAATTGAACTAGATTTAATTTGAGAATGCATCGTACAATTTAGTTGGCTTTCGAGCTTATTAACTTGATGCTTTCATATGTGATGCTCCTAAGGAATCCTAATATGTTTCTTGTTTTCAACTGTTTGATGAGATAGTTAATTCTATAACCGAATAATCTTCTCAATGCTTATTCAGGACAATGTGTATTTAACTAATGACCAATTTATTATTTATGTACCTTTATGCACATGTTGTTTCCTAATTCAGATTATTATATATCCAATTGTTTCCTGCCAATTTTATAGCAATATTGCTCCTATGAGCTTCCATATACACGTTAAAAGAATGTACCCTGTAATATTTATGGGATCCATAATTCAAGAATTACATACACAAAATATCCTTTCAATCTAGCTAATTATCTGCATGGTGCTGCTAATATTACTACTCACTTGGATATGCCACACATAAGTCCATTCATGCTACACATACACAGATCAACAATATGCAATGGTTTGAGTTCACCTCTTGTATCTGTAATTTATTTTCTTATCTAGATGATATATGGCGTTTAGGAAGGAATGTACATATAGGTCATAGTTATGGCTATGTGAGGGATTCACTGGATTTGTGTTCAACCCTTAAGATATGTCAGGCATGTTAGGCTCAAGTGTATCTGTCAGCAATTACGAATTTTAATTTCTATTTTTGGGTACAAACATCTCCATGTGAATTTAGGTGTATGCATGTTTGTCAGCATGTATGATATTTTGGGAACTTTTTAAAATCTGCTCGTGTAAGTTTTGCCCATATTGTCTTGCCTTTAGTTTGATCTCTTCTCCCTTACCCTTCACTGTGCGATATATTTTTATCATGTATTGATATATAAGTGATGTGTGAACCAATTTAGATTTTTGTTATTTGATTACTGGCATGATGTGATGCAATTGGTTGAACTATTTTGTCTTGTGTGGAAACCTGAGGATTTGTTGGTCTGTATTTTATACATGCTTATAAAATTTAATTGTGAATTGATATTGAAAATTGACGTGAATCTAGGTTGCGCATAAATAATGAATGTGATAATTGAATGTCAATGTGAGAATTTCCAGATAGTAACTGGGTCAATTTATTGATGCCAATTTAGTATGGCAACAATAGTTGAGAGTTTGAGACTGCAGTAACAGTGAGATGCTTGGACAGTCAACACTTATCATTATAATGTGATGATGTTGCTTCACGGAATATGTGATGGCTGAGTTATATATATTTGGTCCTATAATTTAATTGTCTAATTATATATAGTTTGAGACGACAAGATGGCAATATAAAGCTAAAAATTATATACATCGTTAAGTGCTCTCCATTTGAGAGCGAAATTGAACACGTACTAGGGTTGCCCAAACCAAAACAGACCAAGTTTTTGCTTGCTCACAACCTCGTTGGGCTCGGAACAACATCCGAGATGATTTCCTTTGGAAAAAGTCCACTTTAGGTCCCAACCTTGTGTAGCTAGTCGGAAGATCTCTAGGTGTTTCTCGACTCTAAGATGAGACATGTTCGGTTGACTTCCTAGCTTGGTTATTCTAATGTAGAATGACTGAGAACAAACTTCAATTTCCATGTAGGTTAGATTAAACAAATATCATGGCACCGTAACGTTAGTACGGGTATATTACTAGTTGGCACTAATTGACAAAAGTTTACCGCGCGAATCACGAAATGATTTTTTTGTCATGAACACACCCAATACACTCCAATATGTCCAAAAATCATGTTTTTGTGCTTTTTAAACTTTTTCATTCCGGTAAAAAACAACGCACCCACGTGTGCTAATATTGGCATTAATTGATAAAAGTTCGCCGCGCGAATCACGAAATGATTTTTTGCCACGAACGCACCAAATACACTCCAATATGTCCAAAAATCATGTTTTGGTGCTTTTTGAACTTTTTCATTCCGGTCAAAAACATCGCACCCACGTGTGCCAATATTGGCATTAATTGACAAAAGATCGCTGCGCGAATCACGAAGTGAGTTTTTGCCACGAACGCACCCAATACACTCCAATATGTCCAAAAATCATGTTTTCGTGTTTTTAAAACTCTTTTCATTCCGGTCAAAAACATCGCACCCACGTGCGCGCGAATCACGAAGTGATTTTTTGCCACGAACGCACCCAATACACTCCAATGTGTCCAAAAATCATGTATTTGTGCTTTTTGAACTTTTTTCATTCCGGTGAAAAACATTGGACCCACGTGTGCCAATATTAGCATTAATTGACAAAAGTTCGCCGCGTGAATCACGAAGTGATTTTTTGCCACGAATGCACCCAATACACTCCAATATGTCCAAAAATCATTTTTTGGAGATTTTTGAACATTTTCATTCCGGTCAAAAACATCGCACCCACGTGTGTCAATATTTGCATTAATTGACAAAACTTCGCCGCGGGAATCACGAAGTGATTTTTTGCTAGGAACGCACCCAATACACTCCAATATGTCCAAAAATCATTTTTTGGTGCTTTTTGAACTTTTTCATTCCGGTCAAAAATATCGCACCCACATGTGCCAATATTGGCATTAATTGACAAAAGTTCGTCGCGCGAATCGCGAAGTGATTTTTTGCCACGAACGCACCCAATACACTCCAATATGTCCAAAAATCACTTTTTGGAGGTTTTTGAACATTTTCATTCCGGTCAAAAACATTCTACCCACGTGTGCCAATATTGGCGTTAGTTGACAAAAGTTCGCCGCGGGAATCACGAAGTGATTTTTTGCCACGAACGCACCCAATACACTCCAATATGTCCTAAAATCATGTTTTGGTGCTTTTTGAACTTTTTCATTCCGGTAGAAAACATCGCACCCGTGTGGGCCAATATTGGCATTAATTGACAAAATTTCGCCGCGCGAATCACGAAGTGAGTTTTTGCCACGAACGCACCCAATACACTCCAATATGTCCAAAAATAATGTTTTGGTGCTTTTTGAACTTTTTCATTCCGGTCAACAACATCGCACCCACATGTGCCAATATATGCCAATTTTTGCATTAATTGACAAAAGTTTGCCACGCAGATCACGAAGTGATTTTTTGCCACAAACGCACCCAATACACTCCAATATGTCCAATAATCATTTTTTGGTTCTTTTTGAACTTTTTCATTCCGGTCAAAAACATCGCACCCACGTGTGTGTTAACGACAAAATTTGGTAATCTAAGTATTGGAGATGAAGAGGAAATCGAAACGGAGTTCGAGATGGAGATCGTTCCGGAAACAGAGTAAGGATCGGCTGGAGTCCAAATCGGCTGCGATCAATATTGGCAGAGTCCGAGTTGGACGGGTTTAGCCGATTGTGCCGAATCCAACAATATGACACGGCATACATTGTCGGGTTGGGTTTATGTACTTCATGAGAATTGCCACGCATGGATAGAGTCCTAAGAAGGCAATTGTATCTATTAATTAGGATATTTCATGTAATTTTCTTGGAGATATGTTTGGGCAAAAGTCTGCAGCAAAGACTTATGGTATCTTAGAGTTTGTTAGAGATAAGAGTCATGTCCGATATGGACATATTTTGTAATCTCGGGTATAAATAGATCCCGAGCCCGATGTAATAAAACTAACACACGTTCAATACAATCTCAACGCATCGCCACCCTTTTCCTTTCGTTTTGTTTCGACGAGTTATCATATATCTTATATAATCTCTGGCAATATCGCTATCTAACCTCTAATCGGCTAACATCCGTTACTAGAAGGCAGCCGATTAGGTTAAGTATCGACATTGACTTAGATTATATAGGATATCTACCACTCTATTAGGTTAAGTACTAGAAACACCCAACGGCTTGATTGTCTAGATGTTGTCCTTCTTTTCATACTTATAGCTGCATCAGTTAGGTTTGATCTTATGAGTCGTGATTAGAATCTCAATCTCTAGCCTGCTTTTGGTTGCCGATTAGGGTAGCATCAGGGTTTCAGCCGATCTTACCTGATTTAACTATATTTATCTTATATGCTTGATTGACATGTTAAATCTGCCCTTTATGTTAAGATCTTGTTGCATTTAAGTATATTAAGCCTTTCTGTTTGGTATATTCTACTTGCTTTGATATCTTAATATAGAGTGGTATCGGAGTATTAGCCGATACATGCTAGATCTATCTGATCGGCTATGCTATGAACATATATAGTCTTGTTGTTAATATATATTTTGATCCAAGTGATTTATACTGTCTCGGCATGGCGACCGATCTATCCCAATCACTTGATGTAAGTATATATCGACATAAGGATTATATATTGTTAATATCTATAGCCGATCGAGTAGATTTAGTTATTTCTTACTTATTCATGATTGCCAATCGATTCACGTATGACATCGGCTCAGAGATAAATGATATGTCATCGGCAACTAGCCGATCGGCTATTTTTTATGGATTTAACCGCGGTTTCTTTGTCTTTGTTTCTTGTCGATTGTAGGATCAAATCAACTGGCACGCTCATACACCTAAAGGTAAGTTTTGGACCTGCACTAGAGTTAAGCAGATCTCCCAGGCCTCGTGTTTTTATATCAACACGCTTTTGGCACGCCCTGTGGGACCGATTAGAAGTCAGAATCGCAATAATATTTCCTCATGGCTGAAAAATTGCCACCGTCGCCATCTTCGGCTGGCAAAGAGCTCCCTTCCAAGACTAATAATCTAAAGTCTAGTGCGTTTGAAGTTAATGAGGGAAACATTGTTCCCATCACTGTAGACAAGCTAACACCTGAGCAAAAGAAGGAGCTCGATCTGATGATGCAGCAAACACAACACCAGTTCTTGAACTCATTTATGGAGACCCGTAAATGAACAATTGTTCAAAGGTACAAGACGAAATTAGTTGCTGATGTTCCTGGGACAAGTTCTTCCAAGGATGGAGAAGTACAACAAATCCCAGCTGGCACAGCTGAATCAGGTGGTAAAGGTGCTGCAGATGGCTCAGGAGATAAAGGTGATGGTTCTCAGGGGGTGCAAGGTGAGGATCTCAGCCCAGATGGTAATACAGCACAGATACAGTTTAATAACTTCCAAGATCGGATTGGCTATGCCGTGCAACATGCTTTGATTAATCAATCTGGGGGGGTTAGTTAATACCTTGTCAAACATGGTGAAGTCAATGGTTGATGGTTCAATAGCTGAGTATCAGGCTACGGGACCAATTTATTTACCAGGGGGTGTTTTCTCAAACTATCGGCCCTTGATCACCAATAATCAGCCGACTGCTCAGCCGATTGCTCCCAATGCACCACCAGCTCAGCCAACAGCGCCAGTATCGACTCCTGCACCTGCTGCACCATCGTCAGCATCAAGGCAACTGATCAATCCTTGGTTGTTGACTAGAGAACAGCCACAGCATGCTGGTCAAAATGTGAATCGGCTGACTCAGGAACAGGTTGCTGCTATGTTTCTGCCAACTCAGCCTACTGTTGACCTGGTCCAGCAATAGCCGATTCAGCTCACGCCACCAAGGCAGCAGATTAATCAGACGATTCAGCAGCAAGGTTTGCTAAATGCATCGGCTGGGTTAAGGACGCCTGATAACCAACCAAGGCAGCACGTTGCAAATCAAGTTGTCTCAAAGCATTTGGTTCATAATGTGCAACTAGATCAATCAGTGATACCTCAAGTTATTCCTAAACATTTGGTATGCAACATACAGCCAAACTTTCAGAATTATCAAGGGGCAATTTGAATTACCAATATCATCCTCCATCGCCACAGGTTCAGTATCAGCAAGGAGGATCGGCTCAGCCTCAGTTTGCTCCTCAATACAATCAGTTCGAGCCCATTCCACAACAAGCGCAGGGGGTGCCTCACCAAAGACCATGGGCCGATATGATTGTAGATGTGATGAGAGAGCAGTTCGGGCTCAAGCCAAAGGACACGGGAAACTTGTATCGGCATCCGTACCCTGAGTGGTTCGAGAGGGTTCAATTGCCTAACCGATACAAAGTTCCAGATTTTTCAAAATTCTCAGGGCAAGACAGTGTCTCAACCTATGAACATGTCAGCCGATTATTAGCTCAGTGTGGTGAAGCATCGGCTGTCGACGCCTTGAGGGTTAGGTTGTTTCCTTTGTCTCTATCTAGATCGGCTTTTACTTGGTTTTCTTCTTTGCCATATGGATCAATCAACATTTGGGCCAATTTGGAGAAGTAATTCCATAGTTACTTCTATAGCGGAGTTCATGAGATGAAATTGTCTGATTTAACAGCAATTAGGCAAAGGCATGATGAACCTGTGCAAGATTACATTCAGAGATTCAGGGAGATGAGGAATAAGTGCTACAGTTTGAGTTTGACTGATGCCCAGTTAGCCAATTTGGCTTTTCAGGGTCTGATAGCTCCAATCAAGGAGAAATTCGCATCCCAAGAGTTTGACAGTTTGTCACATCTTGCACAGAAAGTAACCTTACATGAACAGAGGTTTGCAGAAGCCAAGAAGAGCTTCAAAAAGATCAATTACGTATGTCCTTACATGTAAGGATCTGATGACGATGATGATGATTCTGAAGTAGTAGCAGCCGAGTGGGTTAGGAGTAAGAAAGTTATACCATGCCAATGGGTGAGAAGTTCTGGAAAAGAAGAGAGGTATGACTTTGACATTACCAAGGCTGATAAGATCTTTGATCTGTTACTTCGGGAAAAGCAGATCCAACTTCTTGCCGGTCATACAATCCCATCGACTGAGGAATAAGGTATTGCAAGTGGCACAACTCTGGGTCTCATTCTACTAATGATTGCAAAGTCTTCAGACAGCATATCCAGGCGGCTATTGAGGGAGGGAAAATAAAGTTTGATGACTCCAAGAAGCCGATGAAGGTTGATGGCGATCCTTTTCCTGTCAATATGGTGCATACAGCTAGCCGAACAGTCGATGAAGGAAAGACTCGAGGTTTTCAAGTGAATTCGGCTAAAATTATTAACAAGTACCAGAGGAAGTATGATAAGCAGGAGGAGAGGTATTATGAAGGAGATGATGGTGGTTTTGACCCTCATTGGGGCTGCGAGTTTTTCAGATTTTGTTGGAATGAAGGTATGAGGCTGCCATCTATCTAGGATTGCTCTGGGTGCAGTAATGTTGCAGAAAGTTCGGGCCGATCTTATAATAAAAATAATCGGCTGAGGCAAACAAGGGTTCCTGTTCATCAAAAATTGGGCCCGGTGAAACAAGATCATGACCAAGAGGACGACAAGGACAGAAAAACTCAATGGTGTCCTTCTGGTATTTTTACGAAGAATCAAAAGAGAAGGGTTCAAAGGTTGAGGAACAGGGAACGCTTTCAAGAGGTTGAGCAAGAAATCAACCATCGGCTGAAGAAGGCAAAGCCAAGGTAGGAGTGGCGTGTTAAGAACCTAGCTGCTGTAGCCGATGAACCCGAAGCTGATGAAGCAAAAAGATTGGCTAAGGGGAAAAGTGTTGTAACTGCATCGGTTAACATGGTCTTCGCGTTGCCTGCAGAATTTGGAGCCAAACAGGCCGATGTTGATGAAGTTGAGGAAGCATTGGCTAGGTTGGTTTTGTCACCAGAACAGGCGGTTTTTGAGAAGCCAGAGGGGACAGAGAATCGGCATCTTAAACCATTGTATGTAAATGGATATGTCAATGGGAAGCCGATGTCCAAGATGATGGTTGATGGTGGGGCTGCTGTGAATTTGATGCCATATGCTACATTCAGGAAGCTGGGCAGAAATACTGAAGACCTCATCAAGACAAACATGGTTCTCAAAGATTTCGGTGGCAATCCATCAGAAACCAAAGGGGTTTTAAATGTGGAGCTGACAGTCGGCAGTAAAACCATCCCTACAATATTTTTTTTGTCATCGATGGGAAGGGTTCCTACAGCTTTTTGCTTGGAAGGGATTGGATTCATGCTAATTGTTGTATTCCTTCAACCATGCATCATTGCTTGATTCAATGGCAAGGCAACAAGATTGAAATCGTGCCAGCCGACAGGTCAGTTAACGTTGTCTGTGCCGATTTAGCTCTTTGGGAGATGGACGGCATTGATTGCTTGTCTGGAAAAGTTTGGGAAGGAGATTTTCTAAAAGTGTCCGATTGTGATATACAACCAATTGAAGATGGAGAGCCCAAGTTATTATTTTGAGGGCGTCGTGGAGGGTTCAAATGTCTACACCAAGGACATAGTAGATGATCTCGATGACAAGCAGGGGCAAGGTTTCATGTCGGCCAATGATTTGGAAGAAATTTATATAGGTCCAGGTGATCGACCAAGGCCGACATTTATCAGTAAGAATTTGTCTCCAGAATTTAGGACCAAGTTGATAGTGCTTTTAAAGGAATTCAGAGATTGCTTTGCTTGGGAGTATTATGAGATGTCAGGACTCAGCCGATCAATTGTTGAACATCGACTACCTATCAAACCGGGGGTTAGACCGCACCAGCAGCCCCCGAGAGGATGCAAAGCCGATATGCTCGAGCCTGTTAAAGCTGAAATTAAACGTCTGTATGATGCTGATTTTATTCGTCCTTGTCGATATGTCGAGTGGGTTTCCAGCATAGTTCCAGTTATCAAGAAGAATGGCAAAGTCAGGGTGTGCATTGATTTCCGAGACTTAAACAAAGCTACCCCAAAGGATGAATATCCAATGCCAGGAGCCGATCAACTGGTTGATACTGCTTCAGGGCACAAGATTTTGAGTTTTATGGATGGTAATGCAGGGTACAATCAGATCTTTATGGCTGAAGAAGATATCCATAAGACGGCTTTTCGGTGTCCTGGTGCAATCGGCTTATTTGAGTGGGTTGTGATGACGTTCGGCCTGAAAAGTGCTGGAGCTACATATCAACGGGCTATGAATTACATATACCATGACTTAATCGGCTGGTTGGTTGAGGTCTATATTGATGATGTGGTTGTTAAATCCAAGGAAATAGAGGACCACATAGCTAATTTGAGGAAGGTTTTTGAGAGGACTAGGAAGTATGGCCTAAAGATGAATCCGACAATGTGTGCTTTTGGCGTATCGGCTGGCCAATTTTTGGTATTTCTTGTTCATGAGAGGGGGATTGAAATAACTCAGAGAAATGTTAATGCGATCAAGAAAATTCAACCTCTAGAAAACAAGACGGAATTGCAGGAGATGATCGGCAAGATAAATTTTGTTAGAAGGTTTATCTCTAATTTGTCTGGAAGATTAGAGCCTTTTACGCCATTGTTGAGGTTGAAAGCCAATCAAAAGTTTATTTGGGGGGCAGAGCAGCAGAAGGCTTTGGATAGTATTAAAGAGTATCTCAGCTCTCCTCCAGTTTTGATTCCTCCACAAAAGGGGATACTTTTTAGATTATATCTATCAGCTGGTGAGAAGTCAATCGGCTCGGTTTTGATTCAAGAGCTTGAAGGAAAAGAAAGAGTTGTGTTTTATTTAAGCCGTCAGCTCTTGGATGCAGAAACAAGATATTCTCCGGTGGAGAAGTTGTGTTTGTCCTTGTATTTTTCCTATACAAGGTTAAGGCATTATCTATTGTCCAATGAATGCACTGTAATATGCAAGGCCGATGTGGTCAAGTACATGTTATCGGCTCCGATTTTGAAAGCAAGAATTGGAAAGTGGATATTCTCCTTAATGGAATTTGATCTTCGGTATGAGTCGCCGAAGGCAATCAAGGGGCAAACTATAGCCGATTTTATTGTTGATCATCGTGATAATTCAATCGGCTCGGTTGATATTGTGCCCTGGACTTTGTTTTTCGATGGATCGGTGTGCACTCATGGTTGTGGTATCGTCTTGATTATAATTTCCCCTCGGGGGGCAAGTTTTGAGTTTGCTTACACTATTAAACTTTATGCAACTAACAATCAGGCTGAGTATGAAGCGGTTCTCAAAGGGTTGCAATTACTCAAGGAAGTTGAAGCCGATGCTGTTGAGATTATGGGTGATTCTTTGCTGGTGATCAATCAATTGGCAGGAGAGTATGAGTGCAAAAATGATACATTAATGGTTTACAATGGGAAATGCTAAGAATTGATGAAAGGATTTCAGCTAGTGACTTTGAAGCATGTATCCTGAGAACAAAATGTTGAAGCTAATGATTAAGGGGCATCGGATTACAAGCCGATGATGAAGGATGTCAAAGTAGAAATTGCCACAATAACAGCCGATGATTGGAGGTATGATGTGCATCATTATCTGCAAAATCCATCTCAATCGGCTTCTCGGAAATTGCGATATAAGGCTTTGAAGTATACCTTGTTGGATGATGAGCTCTATTATCGGACGATTGATGGGGTGCTGCTTAAATGTTTAAGTGCCGATCAAGCTAACGTTGCAATCGGCGAGGTGCATGATGGAATTTGTGGAACTCATCAATCGGCTCATAAGATAAAATGGTTGCTTAGACATGTAGGATATTTTTGGCCGACAATGCTAGAGAATTGTTTCAAGTATTATAAAGGATGTCAAGATTGTCAAAAGTTTGGAGCAATTCAAAGAGCACCAGCATCGGCTATGAATCCTATCATCAAACCGTGGCTATTCAGAGGTTGGGGAATTGATATGATCGGTATGATTAACCCACTCTCGAGTAAAGGACACAAGTTTATCTTGGTGGCAACCGATTACTTTACCAAGTGGGTAGAGGCGATTCCTTTGAAGAAAGTTGATTCTGGGGATGCTATACAATTTGTTCAAGAGCATATAATTTACCAATTTGATATTCCTCAAACCATTACAACCGATCAAGTTTCGATCTTCGTGTCCGATGAGTTTGTTCAGTTTGACTCGCGCGGCGAATTTTTGTCAATTGGTGCCAATATTGGCATATGTGGGTGTGATGTTTTTCACTAAAAAAAGTTTAAAAACACCAAAACATGAGTTTTGGACATATTGGAGTGGATTTGATGCGTTCGTCTCCTCGTGACTCGTGAGGCGAACTTTTGTCATTTAATGCCGATATTAGCACACATAGGTGTGATGTTTTGTTCGGAACGAAAATGTTCAAAAAGCAAAAAAAAACATAAGTTTTGGATATATAGTAGTGGATTGGGTGCGTCCCTTTGGAAAAATCTCTGTGTGACTTGCGCGGTGAACTTTTTTCAATGAATGCTAATATTAGCCCAAATGGCACTCGTGGGTGCGATGTTTTTCACTGGGTCGAAAATATTCAAAAAACACCAAAACATGACTTATGGACATATTGGAGTGGATTGGGTGTGTTCGTTTCAAAACATTTCTCCATGACTAGCATGGCAAAGTTTTGTCTTTTAATGCCTTATATTGGCAGGTGCAATGCATTTCACCGGAACGAAAAAGTTTAAAAAGCACAAAACCATGAGTTTTGGACATATTGGAGTGGGTTAGGTGCGTCCGTTTCGAAAAATCTTTATGTGGCTTGCGTGTGGGGACACCCAATTTAGGCTTGGTGCCCCAAAAATCCACTCGTGATCGTCCAGGATTTCGATCACGCACAGATTGATATACAGAACAGCTTTCAATTATTTACACAGGTTTGTTCATACAAGCTAATTATACTACTGTTAAAAGGTGAAAAGATCCAAACTAAAATATCCTTATTTGAAATACAAGAAAATCCAAAGTACTAAACTCCTAAACTTATTCAACTACTAGAACTACAATTAATAAATTCCAAAGAATTTCAAAGAACTCCACAGGCAAAAGCTCGAGTGTAGACTATCCTAGAAAAACTTATCGTTGTCGTAGATCTCGCTTCCTTCTGATCTCCTTGTTAGCACATTTACTCTATATGTCAAATTATGCAAGGGTGAGTACTTATGTACTCAGCAAGACATATTATAAATAATTAAAGGTGAATAGATATGAATAAATAAACAATAATAAAGTAAAGGAATAATAAAAACCATAAATCATCTTTATCCTCAACATTTTAATTTTAAAACTGCTTATACTTCAGGAGTAGGAATCACCCTAATGACACAACTCCAGAATCGGGAGTACGGCACATTCGAATGATTTAATTCACCTCTGCAGAGACTGTCCAGCTTTACCCACACGATGCCCACAGCTAGCTAGGCTGAGAACAACAGAGCCGTTCGAAGGTCCCACTTACTACTAGTTACTGCACAGTGGGGTCTTGGTTCATCATAGTGGTCGAACTCTTGCCAGGCCTAGGCAAGGTATCTATATCGTCACACTTTCATGAATCCCACTGTTGTGAAACACTGCCGCCCAAACTCCTTACGCAAGTTCACCCCAATACCGCTCATAGAGCCACCCAACAGTCTTTCATATAGTGGGACAATGTACTAGGCTAAGTTCAATTACTTGATTGTGTGGATGGACGCCACTATGTCATTTCCATGGTATAAGGGGGTAATTATAATCCGGTTAAACCACCCAAAACTTTCCAAACTCCCCACACCAAAATCACAAACTTCATCATTCATCAACATTCATAATTCTCAACATTCATAATCTCAATTCATAAATGCCCATTTTAACCGGATTCCTAAGTTTGTAAAGTTGTTTGGAATAGTAAATCACATAAAATGATAACCAATGCTTCTTTTTATAACCTCATGCAATAATACTTGGAAGCATTTAACATCTACCCATGAGATGTTAAAAGGGTAAGGTATCATGCATAAAATGAAGATTATATTAAGTTTTCTATATGATCAAAATTTTAGCTATGTCTTGCCTTGCGCCTTAAGATTTCCCGCGGCTTTAGCGTAGCCATCTGGGTCCACGTCAGCTCCTTGGATGCTGATAAAACTTGATGTACGGTCTAACGTACGAATACGAAAAGATAGCAAATAAAGCCTATAAGCAAATTGCTACAAAGAAACGATAAAAACCAAGGAATAAATAAAATTGGAGCAAGGCGAAGGAAAAAAGGAATGGTTCAAAATAAATTTTAGTTTGGAAAACAAAAGAGAGGTTTTGGTTTCTAAAGGTTGGAATTGAGGAAAAGGATAAAATGGATAGGTGGGGTTGATTTGGTGGATTTGGTTTTCTAGTCGGTGCTAGAATGGAGTAGCACGACGGTTAGATATTTGGAGTAGTTAGCCGATGCTAAGGTTGGTAGCATAACGGCTAAATATCGGCTCGTCTAGTCGATGCTACAGTTAAGTAGCACAACGGCTAGTGAGTTAGGAGATTTGTGTGGAGCGGAACAGTGTTACTCTGCAGTTGTGAGTGACAACAGAGCGGCTAGGGTCGCACATAGCTCAAGGACTAGTGTGCGGCATGCATGTGGAGGTCGAGGGAGTAGTGAGGCTCCGACCACTGTACGCGTTGAGGCGTGGGGTGCGAAGAGCGACACTTCGACCTTAGGATTAGGTTATGCCGGGTTTTACGACCAACGGTTTGACGTCGGGGTTTGAGACCACGCGAACGTCTCCATAGAAGGTGTAAAGTTTCCACGGCGGCTTTTTGGTGGCTAAGGATTGTAAAAGAATGGTTTAAAGAAATTTGAGTTCAAATAGAGTTTTTTTAAAAATAGATTAAAGAAATAAAATTTAAAATGGTATTTTAAAAGAAATAAAGAAAAGGTAATTAAATAAATAAAGAAAGGATATTTAAAGATATTTAAAGATAATTTAATTTAAAAATGGTTTTAAATAAAATAAGAAAATTTAAAATTATAGGGATTTAAGATAAATCAAATAGGTTTAAATTAAAAGGGTATTTAAACAAAATTTTAAATAGGAAATTTGGTATCAAAAGGGAGGGTTTGAAATTAGATGGATTTAGATCAAAGGTTCACTGGAATTGGATTTGTGGTTGGAGAGATATGGGTGCCTAAAGTTTGGAATTTGAAATAACTCAAATAAAAGAAAAGGGATTACTGTACAGTGGGGCCCGCTTGTCATATGTCTCTTCTACCTCCTCTTCTTCTCTACTTCTTTGATCCGAGAGGAGGGAGAGAAGAGGGCGAGCGGGGCGCCGGCTCTCCGGTGGCCGGGAGGTGGGAACGCCGGTAGGAGATGGTGTTCCCGAGCAACGCGCACCCGGAGAGGGTGGTGGAAGGCGGAGGGAGAGAGAGGGATGGCCGGAACGGCGGCAACAAGAGCTCAGTTCCAGCGATAAGAGAAGGTGGTGGTGGCGGCTTATCCCAAGGTGGAGGGAGAGGGGAAAGGGGAAAAATGGAATCACCTGGGCGAGGCGGAGTTGGTGGCGCAAGGGTTTGGCTTGCGAAGCTTCGGTGAGGGAGATCGGCCGACGGTAGTGATGGCCGGACATGGGAGTAGAGAGAGAAAAAGGGAAAACTCCGTTGTGGAGAGGGAGAGGGGCGACCTCGTTGTCTATTTATAGGTCGCGGAGGTCGGTTTGGAGAGAAGGAGAGCGACTAAGGCACGGCGACGGCAGCGAAGAGAAGAGGAGCACGGCGCCGATTTCTTAGCAACGACGGAAAAGAGTTTGCGGCGGCGTGCGCCGTGCGCAACATGCGCACTGGGAGGAGGAGAGAGGCGGCTGGGCTGCAGACCCTGCTCGGCTGGGCTTCGGCTCAGTTGGGTCGGCAGCCCAAGAAGGAGGGAGGAAAAGAAAAGGGGAATGGGCCAAAAGAAAGGGAAATTGGCCCAAAATAAATAGGAAGTTTTGATAATTTTGTATAGAGGATTTGGAATGGAATTTAAAGGAGATGGAAACTAAAGGATAGATGGATGTGGAATTTTTTTAATCTTAGTCAAAGAATTGAATCTAAGGATTTTGAATGGAGGGTTAAATAAATTTTAAAGGAGATAAAATTTAAAAGAGAAACGCTTGAGGGTCTTTTGAACTTTATAAGAGGAATATAAAGTTTTTTTTTAAAAGCAAAAAGGAGTTTAAAATATTTTTAAAATAAAATCAAATATATTTATTTTGAGATATAAATTTTGAAAAGGATAAAAATAAAGATGCTCCAATTTAAATAGAATTCAAATAAGGACCAAATGTAAAACTTATCACGAAAGATTTAAAAATCAAACGGAAAGGAAAGACAATAATTTAACTTCTAACTTTGGATAAATTTGGGATGGTGGCAAAAATAGATGGAGGTAAAAACTAAGATTTTAGCCTCCAAAATATGTGGTATGGATTCTCAGTGAATTATTTGTGGCTAAAGGAAGTTGGACTTTGAATAGAAGGGATTGCAAATAAGTTTCTTAGCACAAGAGCAATCATTCAAATATTTGTGATAATATTATTCTTGTGCCAAGAATGTGATCAAGTCATAGGAATCAAATTGGTGGATGGATCAAAATAGGAACTTGGCCACAGAATATTTTGGATGGATTAAAAGGAGACAAAGGTTTTCGGAGATAGGTTTAGATAGGGGTTGATCCAAAATAAATTCCAATGGAAAGGGAATTATACTGGTTTAACCCTAAAGATAAAAATGGTTAATGGGATATAATAGAGAGTCGGGGAAATATTGGCCCAAGCTAAATGGTAGACTTTGTAATCTTGAATGGATAATTTAAATGAACAAGATTTCAAAGGGGTAATATTTGTGGGAGTATAGAACTGGATTTGGAAGTATATGTGGATGGGAATTTTTGTAGGAACAGAATTGGTGGTATATTGATAAACTCTAAAGGATGGGCATGTTGACTCAAAGGGGGATTGAAGAGGATATTTTTAGGGACTCTGGGAATATTTAGGTGGAGATCCAAAGGAAATGTATCAACATTTCATGTATTCTGGAGATAGTTGAGTGGAGATCAAAAAGAAAGTATTGCTTCAGGGGAAAATAAGAATTGGTATTTGTGGATGTTGGAGATGTTCAGGAATGGAATCAAAGGAAATATAATCTAGAGCCAAAGTTAGAGATTAAAGAAAATAAATAGAGAGGTTTTGTAAAATTTAAAAGAGAGCGATTAACTTTGCAAATAAAGTTTTAAATCCAAGTTAAAAGAAATTAACAGAAGGTAAGATCACTTCAATAGAAGAATCGAGAAGAGTGCAACTAAAATATTTCGCAAAAATATTTTTCCCTGAAAATTTGAGTCCATTACATTGCGCGGCGAACTTTCGTCTATTAGTACTAATATTGGCCTATATAGACACACGTGGGTGCGATGTTTTTCACTGGATCGAAGAAGTTAAAAAATATCAAAATATTAATTTTGAATATATTGGTGTCTACGTGGGTCCCACTTGCCACGTGAGCCAAAACCCGGGTATTATACTGCTTGAAACCTCGATTACACCGGTTTGCAAGTTGAGGGATGTGTAATATATGTATTGCGGTTCGAGGATGAAATTTAAACTCGGCTTCAACATATGGGAGATAAATTGAACTTATTCCTATATAGATCAGCTTCATTTGTTGATCTGTGATGGCTGAGGCCCATCAAGCGCGTATAACCCTAACCGCCGCCGCCCATCTGAAGAGCACAAAGCCCTAATTTAACCCTAAGGGAAATTGTTGCTCCTCCCAGAGCTCCGCCGCCAGGCCCCGCCCCATCTCGATCCGCCGCCATGGCCACCGCAGTCGCCGCCTCCCCCGCTCAGTCCCGCAAGACTGAGACCTACACCGACACCAAGCGCCGGGATGACGTCCGCGGCCTTAACATAGCCGCCGCGCGCGCCGTCGCCGACGCCGTGCGCACCTCCCTCGGCCCCCGTGGCATGGACAAGATGATCTCCTCCGGCGAGCAGGAGGTCATCATCACCAACGACGGCGCCACCATCCTCTCCCGCATGTCCCTCCTCCAGCCCGCCGCCCGCATGCTCGCCGAGCTCTCCCGCTCCCAGGACGCCGCCGCCGGCGACGGTACCACTACCGTCGTTGTCCTCGCCGGATCTCTGCTCCGCCGTGCTCAATCCCTACTCTCTGCTGGTGCCCACCCTACCGCGGCAGCTGACGCTCTCCACCGGCTCGCCACGCGCGCCGTTGAGGTTCTCCACGCCATGGCCATTCCCATCGAGCTCTCTGACCGCGACTCCCTCGTCAAGTCCGCATCCACAGCACTCAACTCTAAGGTCGTTTCCCAGTACTCCAGCCTTCTCTCCCCCCTCGCTGTCGATGCCGCCCTCTCCGTTGTTGATCCCGCTCACCCGGACCTCCTCGACCTCCGAGATATCCGCGTCGTTAAGAAGCTTGGTGGCACCGTTGACGACACTGAGCTCATTCGCGGCCTCATCTTCGATAAGAAGGCTAGCCATGCTGCTGGAGGACCAACTCGGGTCGAGAATGCTAAGATTGCTGTCATACAGTTCCAAGTTTCACCTCCCAAGACAGACATCGAGCAGAGTGTCATCGTATCAGATTACGCGCAGATGGATCGCATCCTCCGTGAGGAGCGCAATTACATTCTTGGGATGGTGAAGAAGATCAAGGCTTCTGGATGCAATGTTCTGCTCATTCAGAAAAGCATCTTGCGTGATGCAGTTACTGATTTGTCACTTCATTATCTTGCAAAGGCTAAGATCCTGGTTGTGAAGGATGTGGAGAGGGATGAGATTGAGTTCATCACCAAGACCCTGAACTGCCTGCCAATTGCTAACATCGAACATTTCCGTGAGGACAAGCTTGGTTATGCAGATCTTGTTGAGGAAGTTTCTGTTGGGGAGAGCAAGATTGTCAAGATCATGGGCATTAAGGATATGGGAAGGACAGCTACTGTGCTTGTCCGGGGGTCCAACCAGTTAGTAATTGATGAAGCTGAGCGCAGTCTTCATGATGCCCTTTGTGTCATCAGGTAATACTTCGCTCGAATAATGATTGAAATGTTGTATGCGTACAATTTTCTTGGTTGTAGTCAACTTCTCCAGAGGTCTTTTTGAATACGGTGAGCGGGCAATGTCTTAATGGCAGATAATGCACATATATAGGGTAGGGCATGACCAGTATTTATAATTGCATTGGAATCAAAGCAAATATGTTTTTTTTTTTGGTTCTGGTCCACTAAGATCATGCTCCAAATCTTTTATTACTTTGTTTCATAACATTCCCCATGCAGGAGTATCATTTGTTTTTACCATCTATATATGCACATTTTGAAGCAACAACTTTTTTCTCTAGTATTAGTTATTATTTCAGAAAGTAATACATTATGCATCTACTTTCATTATTTTATAGCACTGGCCTGATTAATTGTATACATTTGTTATGAGTTAGATAGAGAACACAGGCTTGCCAATGAATATAGATTGAATGCAACTTACATAGCGTTGAAACAATAAATTTTAGACATCTGTTGTTGTATTCACTGTTACAAACTTAAATTTTAATGGGTCAATTGGCAACTATTTTCCATGTCTGTGGTTTGTGGTATAGACTTTTGTCCCTCGTAGACTTTACAGTCAATTTATGTCAAATTGTCACTGCAATAAACATTTATCACATGGTAATGGTATTTTAATATGCTCAGTAAGTTTGCTGCCAGTTATAGAAACAAGGCAATGGGTTTGGATAAACCACATCGCTGGAGATGATTTACTCTTGCCATGTTACTTGTACACAGTTGCAACAATTGGCTATAAAAATAGGTGATTTTCCTTATCTCCCATATATGCTGCATTAGGCATGTTTGGAGAAAGGATTGTTCAAAGCCTGTCAAGTGTGCTAGAGGACTACTCACTAGTAGTTGTAAGAGTGTTTTAATTGTGTTTGATGAATCTCAAGGCCAGGATCTTAGGTTGTCCAGTCAGTGCTGAATGTTTACCATTCACTTTATGATTGCTCATCTTCTACAATGCACTTTATAACTGCTCATCCCTTCTCTTGTGGCATTTTAACAACAATGCTGTGCCAAAAGTGTGGCAGAAAGAATCATTTGCCACAGCTGTGGCAATAATTTGTAAATATTTTTCATCATATGGGGCATGGCTGTTGGGAAAGTGTGTAGTTTTGCAGGAAATCAAATACTATTGTAGCAAATTATGACATTTAACCATATACCCTCTATATTTTGAGGAATAAACTTATATATGTTTTTTAAGTTAGTATTTTTTGTAAAGACTATCTTCAGGCGTATGTTTGTTTTTATTGATGCCAGTGAACATCCTATGTAATATTTTCTTTCAGAATTAGCATCTCCATGACTGCCATAATTTTGTAACTGCTGCTACAAATTATATTTTTCAGTAATTCCATCTTGCTATCTGTTTTGCATGTGAGCACCTTTTAAAATATTATCTGGTGACCTGACTTGACTCTCTTATGATATCATCAATTATCCATTCTATGAACCTATCTTAATCTAATGATAATTTATTAGTAAATATATGCATTTGTTTTATAATATCCCTTGCTTAGACTCTATTGTGTTCTTTAATTATTGTGATACTTTATGAATATTTATATTTCTTTGGGACTACATTCCATTTGTTTGCAATTGCAATGGAGCAACCTAGTAGATTTTCTGACCTCTAACAAAATTGAAAGAACATAATATAGTGTCATTACTCTCTAGAAAATGATTTCAACCTGTGTCAGTGAGAACCAATGCATCGAGGAAAGCCCCCAATCTCCCTACCACTCATGAGGACTGTTTAGTATTTTATTGATCTTACAAGCATTTGTGTAATGTTTATACACCACCTAGTAGAATTGACAATTTTCCAACAGACTCACAACTATTCTTCCTTTTTATATATTAATTCTAATTTGGTGGATAACTTAATGATTTTACTAATATTAACAGAACACAATAAGCTACTAATGTGTACTCCATAGACAACAGATAGCTGTAGTTCTTTGTCAATCATCACAACAGTTTGCACTCTTAAGTTACATCCACATTCTCCATATTTTTGAACGAACTTAGCTCAGGGGAACATGTAATAGTTCAGTTTGACATTTAGCTATTAATAAATGCTTGAAATGATTATTTGTCTTACATGAATATGCTGGAATAAGGTTATATGATTTCCTTTTTTGGTACTGCAGATAACTGCTAGAGAAAAAAATCTGAATGATGATAACAGGGGTGTGTGCCTAAATCTTATGTATCAGTTTTGTTGATAACTGTTGTTAACTTGTTTTATTATCTACTAACAATAAACCTGTTGTACGTAAAATAGTATGGTTCCCATTTCTATTTTTGTATTACTTAAAAAATGATTGGAGATTGGTCTGGGTATTCTATTATATATCTTCTAGTTTTGCTTGGAGAGCTACTTAGTAGCTCTACCGATGTGGGTTGCAATGGGTTACTTGGTATTTGTTCTTGCCTGCATTTTAGATTGGTGTCTGGACTCATTAATGAATTACAACGTGTGAACTGGTTAAGGTAATCTTTTTTGGTCTCAACTTGGCGAGTGGAGTAGGTCCCAAACAATTGATGAAAATACAAAGCCTCCTACTAGATGTCGATGGTTTTTGTGCCTGAGTGGTGTAATGTCATTTGTGCATACTATTGATGTTTCTCAGATTACCTGATGGCTAGTTGACATTTATGGCATACAATGGACAATAAGAACTACACAATTTTGCTGGTTTCATGATAGTCATCAAAGTGCTAGATTGGTTAGATCTGCTATTAGCAGAGTTATGTGCAGGACTGTACAACCAGCCCTTATCTAGGTGAGAGGTTCTTTTAGGGTTTATTTGGCTAAACTCAGTGGTTTTATCTTGTTTTTGGTGCCTTATGGGCTAAGCATATCATCAGCTTTAAGTTCTAGCAACACCATTTATGTGCCATATGGGCATAATTACACTCTTAACTCTAAAATGGCTATTATCATGTGCTTAAGTACTTGTGCCATTTTGTACCAGTGTGATTGAAAGTAACTTGGGCTTGTAAGAGTTGATTTTTTCAATGTCTTCATCTCAATTCACATTTCCGTATTCACGCTTCAGGTGCTTGGTGAACAAGAGGTTTTTGATTGCTGGTGGTGGTGCACCAGAAATAGAGATGTCAATGCAGCTTGCTGCTTGGGCAAAGGAGCTCCAAGGGATGGAGAGTTACTGCATCAAGGAGTTTGCTGAGGCACTTGAGGTCATTCCTTACACATTAGCAGAGAATGCAGGGCTCAATCCTATTTCTATTGTGACTGAGCTTCGGAATCGTCATGCCAAGGGTGAGAAGAATGCAGGCATCAATGTGAGGAAGGGTCAGATTACAAACATCCTGGAGGAGAACGTTGTGCAACCTTTGCTGGTGAGCACAAGCGCCATCACACTAGCTTGCGAGTGTGTTAGAATGATACTGAAGATTGATGATATAGTCACTGTGAGGTAAGGTTATGTGGCGGTTGACCATGTAGGCCTGCCCTACTTAGGTCTACGTGGGTTTTAGAATTTTATTTGTTAGCGTGCCTTTCAGTCTCTATGTTCTTAGCGTGTGGCTTTGATGTCTGTCGAAGAGATTTATATTATGTATTTTGTTACCTGGATGGAACGGTCAAGTGTAGCCATCTGTTTGCACTTGAGACGGCCGGCAACGCCTTGCCATATTGTTTTACACTTACAGTTTGCTGCAGATTTCTTCGCATATTATCGGTCGCACATTTGTAGTTTGCGGATGTGTCTATAGCTTGCTTTAACTCTCAAGATAACTGTTTGCATGGCAAAGTATGTACATGGCGCTTCAAATAAAGAAAGCTTAATAAAGAGTCAAACGTGATTCGTCAATGCTCACCTGCTCGTACCCTATTTTTTCTTGTTACACGGCATGTGCAGTGGTAGCATTCGGTTCTGTGATTACGGTGAACTGTATAAGCTTTTGAAACTGTCAGCTAGGGTTTAGGGTTTTTGAAACACATCAATTTGCTACACCTCTACAACATTTTAATTGCTCAGAATTCATGCTCATGTTAGACTAGGAAAGCTCAGAATTCATACTCGTGTTAGACTAGTTCCTAAGATAAGGACAGTCGCACTTTCATCTCAAACATTGGCATATATAAATAAAAGAGCATACAAATAATAAAGCTTTAGATTATAACCAATTAAAGACACGTAGCCGACTGGCCAAATACCTAGAAATTCGCGGAAACTTAGCTACCTAAACCACAGACAAGCCGACAAGGGTTTACCCCTTATTGAATCATATCCGAACCAGAATTCCAAACAGAATGTGTAATTAAGGCTCTGTTTGTTTCTGATAACAATCCGGTCCAGGTGGGGTTGGCCAAGGCCCAACAAATTAAGGTTGCCCGGACCCCAACAGTTCATAGGCACACCCATTCGGGGAAAGGCCCAATCACCCTAAAAGACTAGTCCGATAGGGGAAGGGTGGCTATCCCTTTTAAGCTGGCTTCCTCCTCCCAATCTAAGCAAGATGGGATTATTCAGAGGCTCACACGGTCGCCGCCCGACTTTTGTGTCTTTGCCAGCGGGTATATAGTGGAGGATGTCCTCATCATTCTCACCCCCCTAACAAGGGCCCAACTCTGATACCAAATGATAACAATACGGCCCAGGTGGGGTTGGCCGAGGCCCAACAAATTAAGGTTGCCCGGACCCCAACAGTTCATAGGCACACCCACTCGGAGAAAGGCCCAATCACCCTAAAAGACTAGTCCGATAGGGGAAGGGTGGCTCTCCCTTTTAAGGTGTCTTCCTCCTCCTAAGCTAAGTAAGGTGGGATTATTCAGAGGCTCACACAGTTGCCGCCCGACTTTTGCGTCTTTGCCAGCGGGTAATAGTGGAGGATGTCCTCATCAGTTTCAGCTTAAGATTATTGTAATTTAGATTATTGAGCTAGATTACAGCTGGATTATAATAAGCCGACATAGAATAAGTTGTTTGCTGTTTGTTTCTCTGGATTATTAGTTTTTTTATTACCTGTTAGCTACCCAATAATCTAAAAAAGCACTAAGCTATCACAATAAGCTATCTGTTTGTTTCAGCTTACTCATAATAATCCAGATTATAATAATCCTAAGCTGAATCAAACAAGGCCTAAATCCCTTGTTCAGGACAAGCTAGGGTACACAACCGACAAAGTTGAGACACAGATTTATGTCTTACAAAAATAATAGTCTTACATATGCAGCGGAAAATATAAAATGAGTTAACTAGATAACAAAGCTCTTGTAGCATAGCGATTCCATTCCACGGGCATCCTTGACGACAGATGATGTGACCATGGCTACTACGGATACAACTATTGCTCACATCATGAATGGACAAGAAGATATCAAGATCAAGTCCTTCAAGTGCTGGAATCCGATTCGGCAACCTACTACACCGCTGACTTTAAACGACAGCCGAATCTGCATACGACCTCCACTTTTGGTCAGTGTGTACTTCATTGAAAGATCTTGGAGTCCTTTTTCCAACGGATCCAGCCTCATCTTTGAATTCCATCTCGTTTGGCCGCATTCACAGAAACAAGGTGTTGCGTCACCTATATTGGGCCGATGGGCTTGTAACTTCGTTTGGTACCCGGCCCATGTGGGGCCCATGGGGGGTGCATCCCAATCTGGTGGAGCATGACCCTAGGACCCTCTTGGTCGTTCTCCTACCCCTATAAGTAGCTAGATACTCCTTCAGGATTTCTTGGGTTTTGTTAGATTAAAGTTTAGCCATTGCTACTTGCTTGCAGCGCGCGTGTCGGCTAGACCACCCGTCTGCTTGTTCTTCGGAACCCCAACTTATCATTTATTCAATTCCTATTTGCAATATTAGATTGCTTTTATCTTGTTCTTGCTTGTTTCTTCGATTTGCTTGCAGGAATAGGGTTGATTTGCACCGGCAGGATCTACAACCCACAGATAGTTGTATCGATCGCTAAGACGCAATGCAACGTCTTGTACGGTTGTAGTTGGATCGTCAGCGTTTCTCCCAAATCATAGTTATCTCAACTTACCGAAAGATCGGGCCAACAACAGCCTTGAGTTTCGAGTGGAACTCAGGGTTCATCAACAGCAACAAGCCTACTCCTCTGAATAGTCTCCATCCGAATAATGCTATGCCTCTGAGGGTTGGGGGGAAAAGAAAGTAAGACTAAGTTCTACCCACTATACTCAACAAGTCATACCAAGAGAATGTATCAAGCGGGATAATTCCAAAGGAAGCTAAAGGTTATTTGATCAAAGCTAGTATTTAAAATCATGAGTTGAAACCAGTAAAACAGTTAAATTAAATTAAACAATATTAAACATCACCGTCTAACGCTACACCACGTTGCAACAGCTCCAACCAAACCACCTGAACTAAACCAGTTTCATTGGGCCATATTTTTAATATGAGGCTAATCACGGTGAATCTGGTTGATCGCTCATAACTGCGGGCACGGCTATTCGAATAGTTTTACTCTAATCAGAGGTATACAAATGTACCCACAAGACACAATCTCACAACACGTTGCCATGCGCCGACATGCCACCACGACATATCGGAAAGAAACTGTGACAGGACCCATCGCATAACCCTTCCTAACCAATCACACCACACCTCAGGTTTTGCCCCCTCCTTTTAGCCAAGTTGGGCAGCCCCCTCTCGTGCCTAGGTGAATCCAGAAGCATCAGAGGTCATCGCAGGACTCGTCCTACTCCATCATGCCCACCCTTGCTCGGGTACGTCGGCTAGGAAAAGCTACACTACAAGCCTAACCGTTGCCCATGATGGCTTGTGGTAAGCACGGTAATTCTTTCAGAGTTTCTTAATTGCCATGGGTGCGTCTAACAAAACTATGCACCCACAGTGCACCATTTATCTTGTTTTAGTTTAATTAATACCATGGTGGTATATAATCATTAACCTTAGAAATAATCAATGTCTAAGTATTAATGTAAATTCCCATAGTGTGTGTTGGTATTTCTTAGCGACACTACTGGAAATATAATTCCCAGCAATAGCACTAGAAATAATCCTGGTATATTATGGTTACAGATGTGATCCGCAAGCGCACGGATATACCATTGTAGCATTTCACTGGGGAGTATTCCAAGGTATTGTATTTATTTTATCCCAAGAGAAGATATGATAAGAGAGTACTATGCTAACAATTCATGTGACATACCAAGAAATTAAAAATATGAAAATCAATTATTTTGAAATCGTTAAAAAAAAAACTTCTAGAGTTGTTCCTTCTTGTGCATTTTTGGCAAAGAAAAGAAAATCAAGATGTGAGGAAGTAATAAATCAGACACGGTCACATAGAGACAATAGAGCATACGAGCACGTATGCTTGAGAATAAAATATAAAAGAAGATGTTTTTTTATATTAAATGTCTGAATGATAATTAAGGTCAAATATAAGGAGTGTTTAATCTAGAGAGAATACCATGACACTTTTAAATATCATCAACAAAACCTAAAGAGTTGGCGTGACTAATTAAATCCTACCCACACAAGAAATAAGGGACAACAAATAAAATTTAAGTTATTGAACCTGGGTACAATAAATAAATCCTATGAAATGGCTTGCAAATTTTTGAACCATGTAAAGCTAGTATGTTGAAGTGTAGGCCGCGCGTTAAGGCAAATTGAGCGAACTAATTAAGCGCGAGCTAGCACGGCCTGCCTAGATCTTAGTGCCGTGAAATCCAAGCATTTCGAGGTGTAATCTCTTGTGCTGACTGCTAAGGAATAGAGTGTGCCCCTATGTGTCGCATGTTTACTTTGGCTTGTTTTTGGATTTTATATGCATCCATAATTGCACTCATATGCTTTACAACGAACTATGGAATTGTCCTGACTAATCTGTGTGTCTAAAAGTTCCAGTAAGCTCAACACAAATACTAAGCATCATAGATAGCTCTCAGTTAAATTGATAGCCCAAATAAACCCATCAAATTTAAATTAATTCAAATTCATCATCGGCTAAACCGATACATCCCTAAGATGGTAAACAAATTAAACAGAAGCATATACATTATATAATTTATTAAAATACTAGTTTATTTATCATGATGTAATATAAATTTTCCAGAATTTATTCAGTCAGTTTATTCCCTTTAAAAATTCAATAAACCTTCAGCAAGAGCCCTTTTGTTTGAATTTCTGGGAGCAAACCATTTCGAAATTTGGAGTGGCATCTTGAAAAATGGAATCTATGTACCACAGCCTACCTCCACAAAAATCACCATAATGTTTACCCTTAAGTATCTTGGTCAAATCGATTTTCAAAGAGTGGGAGAGGGAAAAATCCTGGAATTTGACTAAATCTTGTGTTCACTGGCCTATCTACCCACCCTTCCTCTGTTCGTGGGCCCTGGAAGCACTGACCCCACTTGTCATTCATAGTAAAGCCCCAGGAGACGACCAACCCATCCCCTTTCCTCTTCTCCACACTCTGCCCTCTTGGGCAATTCGTCGAACAAGTGGCGTGCTATGTCTTACAAAGAAGAGAACGAGTGCCCCGGACTTCAATTTGTCCAAGACCTGGTTCCACCATGCGTTCTCGACTCAACCTCGTACCCTTTCCACCCTGGACCAGTCCACAGCCGCCAGCCCAACCCCTCGTGCCACACAGCATCACAAGAACATGGGTACGGCTGCGCCTCCCGTCGGCGAAGACGTTCTGACCAAATCCATCCACCCCGACACGATCTATTGCCATCAAACCTTCTCTGGAAAGCCACTGAACCTTGCTGACACAACGGCACCACCCAGCCATCCCGTTCCATCGCCGCATGGCTTGAGGACGCAAGACATAATCCATCTCGTGAACTCGAAACGTAGGCATCAACCAAACCTCCTCCCATAAGTCTACCACCGCGCCAATGTCTTCCCCTAGCTCGCCTCATTGCGTTCCAGTCAAGCCTAGGGAGGGAACACCTCTGGATCGTCCAGAATGCGAGGGTCATTCTCGGCACTGGCTGTTGGCTCAGCCCAGGAACACTCTCTCACTCACGAACACAAACGCCGGTGAGGGAGACGATGAACAATGGATTTTACAGCGACGAACGCCGCGGAGCCGATCGCTCCTGTATATTGGCTTTATTACTCACTGAACCTTGCAAAGAAACAACGAAGGAGTACAGGGCCTCTTATAGACCGGTGACACACCGGGAGCTAGCCTCCATGCCGGCCATTGCGCCACGTTCCGCAGAACCCGCTCGACGTCGCCGTGAGCCACACGCTCGCCCGGACGACGCGGCTTCCTCCGCAAGAACCGACGCCACGCACACCATGCACACCCACGACTCGATCAACACTGCAACGGCCATGCAAACAACCATGCAGCAGCCATGCACTCGTGATCACGACTCAACCAAACTAACAGAACGCACACGACGCACACATGCAGCAGCACGACACACACTGACTCAACCACGCCAGGAATACACCATGACGTGTTTATTTCCAACACTGGCGAGCACATGGCGTTGCCATCGTTGTCTTGGTGGGTTTCCCTCCAAACCAAGCACGTCACCCTTCTCCCTGCGCCTTACTGACTCCGTTTTCCCCATCATACACAACAAGGAACCGACCGAACATCGCTGCGTCATCTCGGTGTTGCCGTTTTTCACGCAGGCTCAGAGCACGGCCGCTGGATCGCGTCGCCGTTCCCGCCGCCTCTAGGCAAATCCGGATGAGCTGCTGCACCACTAGCTTCGCCTCATCATCCTCTCCGAAACGCCCCAAGAATCCCTAAGAATGGTGCATCGAGGAGGGAGATCGACCACCGTCTTGTCTGACTCCGACCTAGTGCCTCCGTCGTCGATTCCCATCCAACCGGTGAGCCATTGGTCGATTTCTCGCGTAGTAGCAACCTGGGATGGTGTTGTACATGTTGCATGTAATGATTCCGACATGCATGCTATAGATCCAGCCATCGCTGAGTCGCCGGTCTACTCCACCGCCACCCTCGCTGCCCAACCTCTCCGGAGCTCGTCCACCCTTGGCCGACCTCTTGGTAAGCTTCCTGTGAGCATCAGGGTGCTCTTGCATGTCTCTATTTGCTCGAATCGCGAACGCATTGCCACATACATGTGCAGTCCGTGAGTAGCCTAGCTGCCGACGAGTTCCCTACCATTTCCGGCCACCACCGGCTGGGATGAATAGAGAAGCGGAATCAAAAAGACCTTATCTGCATTTTCTCTTTTAACCCCGTTCCCATTCGGTCCGCCGTTTGACGCAGGCGAGCTCGAGATCGAGCTCAGCCATGGCTCTGCTCTGTCCCTGCTCGTTTGGAGAAGAAGACATGACCTCTTTGTAATATAAATAAAAACTCAGGGTTCGAGATGCAAAAGTAAATTCAAAAGGGAAATTTGGAAAAATGAAAAAAATAGGCAAACTTCAAAAATGCATAACTAATTCATCTTAATTCATTTTCGAGTGAACCAAATTTTGCTAGGTCTATAATAATATTGTCCTTAATGATACAAGGTCAAATTTTGCAAAACTAGTGTGTGCAATTCCAGTTTAAAGAGAGAAGTATTAGTTACGTCGTTGACCGCATATAAAATTTTGACCGTTATTATCTCTCACATGCTTTATCGAAAATTAAAATTATTTCACCTAAATTCATCTAAAATCATGTTCTATCTACTGAACCAGTATCATGCATGTTTGCGCATATTTTTTTTGGTGTTTATTTGGTGTTCATTTGGATTACGTTTAAAATTGAATAGATGGTGTATTTGTGGATTCGTTCGTGATGTGAGCAGGACCAGAGAAGTATTATGTGACAACAAATCAAGGCAAGCCCTATTCAATTCCTCCTTCGATCATGTTGAATCCTATATGTTGCAAATGCTTTGTTATTTATAAATTGCATGAGATGTTTTAAACTTGGGTTATGGTAGAACGACTCCGTCTTGTTGCATTGTCTACCTTGACTTATTGATTATCCTTGCTGTTGATACACCTAGGATGGGTTGTGGTGTTGTCTAAGCACCAATGTGGGTATATTCGAGCTAATACTAAAGCTACTTGCTTAGCCATGCTTAGAAAATTTACGATGGTTACAACTACATGGTATTTACTCTTTAAACTCGGGATATTTGGAAATATTGTTAAGAGGGGTTGCCTCTGTTATTTGTGAAAAAAGAAAACTGACAATGATGATTTTAGATTAGGGCGGCAAATGATGTGCATATGGTGGTAGTTGCATATCGACAGTGGCGGAGCTGGAACCATATTGAGGGTGGTGCCCTACTTTACTATATAGATGGCGGCAATTACTCTAAATAATGGTATTTTTTCATTTATAGATAACTATTGACACAAAAAATCATGGAGTAGCAAGTAAAAGTGCTTACCAAAATATAGGATGAAAATAAACCGCGAAGGAGAACATCAACAAAAAATAAAAGACGATCAATTTATGCAAAATACACCCTCGGCCTCAAAGCTGTCAATCTCAATATCATCGATAGGTAATAGCCTACAATAAAAGTAGAAGAAAGGCAAATAAGTGTAGTGAATTTCCTGATGGAGCTCCGGTTTGTGCGGGCGATTCCTGAGGCGATCCATGGAGTCCTCTGATTTTGACCATGGTTACGCCGTCTCCTCCAGGGGGATGGGACTTCTCCCCTGGTGATCGGATTCACGATGAAGTCTTCTCTAGGTTCTCTTCTCCTGTGCATTTCTCTCGTTTCTTCTCCCGTCGGCCTTTTTAGCTTGTGGTCGATTTTCCTCGGGCTTCTTTTCGATTGTGCTCTTCATCTGTTGGGATTGCCCTAAGAGCTTGTATCGGGGGTTCTCCGGGTGATCTATTTGATTGTCCACAAAAGGACCGGAGTTACTCATTTTTGGTTTGCTCTAAGGCCGTGGGTATTTGGATCTATAATCTTTGTTCTTTTATTTGCAAAGATTTTCATGCCCGGTTCCATCTTTGGAGAGATGGTGGCCCTAATTGGCAGAAAGAATGGATGCTCTGGTGCGCTGAACAGAATTCGGAATGGACCCTAGTCTCCAGGAAATCTAAGAAGTTTGATTCTGTTCATAACCATTCTCGAAAAAGTTATATTAAGACTGTTATTGCTGCTAAGCCGATTAATCATCCTAAATTTTCTTCTTCCAAGTTGCTTAATCTTTCTAAAGTTTCTGCTACTAAGTTGATTAATCCTCCAAAGGTTTCAGCTGTTAATAAGTCTAGCAATTTCAAGCGCCCTACAGCTGGTTCTTCAAAGGGTCCGATTTCCAATGCTGAGTCCTTGAATGTTGTTCCTGTTAAATCAGTCTTTGATCGTCTTCGATTTCCGGAGATTGCCGCCGGCAAAGCTCCGGCCCGTGATCAGGGGGGTAGTGATCCGCCTTTCAAGGCGGCTAATCAGGATATGGCAATTGTGAAACGCCCTATGATCCCTCCTTTTTGTGATCGTTGCTTGATGCATGGCCATCGGGAATTTGAATGTGTTAATAGGGTCAGATGTGCTTCCTGTCACAAATTGGATCACCGGGCTTTAGCCTACTGGAATAAAAAGAAGGCCCAAGTTTGGAGGCCCAAAAAGGATTCTATGCCTGCGGCTAAGAAGTCTATTGTGGAAAGGGCAGTTTTAGGGAAAGAAATAATTTGCTTCAAAAATCAAGGAAGCCCTTCCTCTTCCTCTCAAAAGTTGCAGTCTGCCCCTCTTTTGCTCTTGACCTCTTCGCCGAGTGCTCCAATGGCGGTGGTGAACCCTGATCCTGCATTTTTTCTCCCTCTGACGCTGCAGCTCCTTGAGCCCTGGGATCATCAGCTTGAGCGTGCTGATCTTTGCCTCCAGGAAGATCCCCCTAAGCGCAATGAAGGTATGGCTGTCGCTTGCATTGAACCTCCACCAACTCCTGAGCAATATGAAGGTTTCAGACATCTGGTGATTAACTATGTTCAGAATGTGCTGGGCTATCATGTGTTAGAAGCTAGCCGTCACCCTATTGAGTTCATGTATGTTCGTGTAGCTTCTGCTCTGCTTAGAGATACTCTAATAGCTGGGGGTCCTTATGAAGTGGATAATCAGTTTATGCTTCGCTTTGTTCCTCATGACCTTACTTCCAGTTGTCGCAACTCCCCTTTCACTTCAGAGGGATGGACAATGTTTTTGGATTTCCCATTGGATTTCAAAACTCCTGCTATTATTGACAAAGCTGTCTCTCTGTTTGGGAAAGTGATCAAAGTTCAGTTAGATGATAATGTAAGGGGAAGATTAATGGTAAAAGCTTTGTACTCTTCCACTCTGGAGGTCCCTAGAAGAATTGTTATTAAAAGGGCCACTGCTTTCGGAGGTGTTGGAAGATCTTGGACGGTCTCAGTCTTTCTATGCCATGG
Source organism: Oryza sativa Japonica Group (assembly GCF_034140825.1). NCBI lineage: Eukaryota > Viridiplantae > Streptophyta > Magnoliopsida > Poales > Poaceae > Oryza > Oryza sativa. The sequence goes on along the minus strand of NC_089036.1, from coordinate 13,589,507 downwards.
AGAACTACCTGATGTTATGCCTGGGGATGAGGATTTACCTCCAGTGAATCATATTCCCATCCCTGATCCGGTGCAGCTGCCGGCACCACAAGTGGATGCTTTTGGGGATAATATGGAAGAGGATGCTCCAGCTATTCAGCAAAATTCTCAGCCTCTTAGTGCTGTCTCTTTGGTGGCTGGAAATCTAAATGTTATGCTGCAGTCTCAGGGCTCAATTACTCTTGAGCAACTCATGCAGCCTCGCTTTCTGGTTAATCCGTTTTTTTGGAAGATGTTAAACGCTCTGAATGCTGCTCTGTCAAGCTGGGAAGATTACGTGCCAAAACCTCAAGTTACAAGTGCTTTCAGTCTGTTGCCTCTTTCTCCTCAGTGGTCAAGGGCAGTGGGTCCATCCCAAGAGCTTCAAATTATTTCCTACTCTTTGCCTATTACCCATATTATTCAGTTTGCCCTCTTAGCAGCTGTTCTGCTGGTGGCTGGGAATGAAACTGAGGTTGAACAGGCTGAGGGAGATTTGGGACATGAGTATATGAATGAGGCGCATATGTTTGAAGATGCTGAAATGGTTGAGCCCATTTCCTGTGTGCTCCCTGAACAACAAGTTTTACCTCAGGATCCATTCCATCAAAGTGCCTCTTCCTGCCTGCCATCTTTGAAGAAATCCAGAAAGACTAAAGCTAAAACTGTGGCAATTGTGGACACTGATCGTAGGAGAAGCTCCAGAATCAATAAGCTCACAGGGGGTTACATGTCTCCTGATCCCAAGCAGGGGGTTGGTAAACCCAGGGGGAAAAGTGCTAAAAGGCTTAAGCTTCTGGCAGAACAAAGTGGTATAATCTCCTTCCTCCACCCTTTACCTCCTGAGTTCTTTGAGACTGATGACAATAGTGACTCTGAGAGCCCTCCTATTGAATGCTCTATTCAGATGTTGCAGACTATGGGCACTAATCTTTGTGGGCTGAAGGAAAATGAAGTTTCTGCTCAAGTTCTGACCACTCCGGCTGGGCTAGGGAGTGGATCTGCTGCTACTTCTACCCAGTTGCCATGATAGGGAAAACTTTTCATGTCCTTTATCTGGCTGCGACCAGAATCTTATGGATTGTAATAATACACTGGCCCAGATTTGTCCCTTGGATATGGGGTTGCACCTGTTTGATTGTGTTTGTGGTATATACTAGTTATTTACCACTTCTCTATCTTTTATTCGTTGTTTTAAATGAATGGATTGCATAGAAACTGGAATTTTCTGTGTTGGAATGTTAGAGGTATCAACTCTGACGCAAAGTGGAATGCTATTAGACAGAAAGTGGAGGAAAGCGCTTGTTCTCTTTTTTGTCTTCAGGAAACTAAGAGAGAGGTCTTTGATATGGCTTATGTCAAAAAGTTTTGCCCTAGACGCTTTGACAAGTTTGCTTTTGCCCCTTCCAGGGGGCCTCGGGGGGATTGTTTGTGGGCTGGAATAGTGCTCATTTCAATGGCCATGTAGTGGCTCAAACAGATCATTCTATTATCATGCATTTTTCTTCCAGTCTCAATACTGACTCTTTTCACCTGGTCAATGTTTATTGTCCATCCTCTAGGCCTCAAAGAGATGAGTTTGTTACTTGGATGAATGACCTTCACATTGATTCTGCTTTAAACTGGATCTTTTTGGGTGATTTCAACTTTTATAGATCAATTCAAAACAGAAACAGGCCGGGTGGTGATATGAATGATATCTTCCTGTTTAATGATCTCATTAGTAATCTGGGATTGATTGAAGTTCCTTTGAAGGGGAGATCTTTCACTCGGAGTAACATGCAAGATAATCCCTTACTGGAGCAGCTTGATTGGGTTTTTACTACTCCAAATTGGTCAATTACATACCCCAACACGCTGGCTTTGGCTCTGCCTAAGCATATCTCTGATCATGTGCCACTAAAGATTCAAGTGCAGACTTCCATCCCAAGAGCGAATGTCTTCAGATTTGAAAATTTCTGGGTGCAGCATGATGGTTTTCTCCAGCAAGTGGTCAGAAGAAATCTAAAATGTTGGAGTAAACAGCTTTCAAAGCTCTCTTTGCTAATTGATAATTGTCATAAAGTCATTCACTTCTTGGACATTGTAGAAGAATGTCGTTTGCTTTCAGTGCCGGAGCTCATTTTTAGAAATATTGTTAAGAAACAAGTTGTTAATCTTCTTCAGTACAAGCATGCCTACTGGAAGAAAAGATGCAGGCAAAACTGGGCTCAATTTGGTGGGGAAAACACCAAATTTTTCCATGCTATGGCCACTGAGAGGTTTAGGAAAAACACAATCACACAGATTACTTCTACTAATGGAGTTGAAGTCACTGATCATGAAGGTAAAGCTGCCATTGTTCTTGAAGCATACAGATCCAGGTTGGGTGTTTCAGAGTCCCCCTCTATGTTTTTCAATTTGTCTGAACTATTTGATAAAAGGGATGATTTGGATGACTTAGTGCTGCCTTTCTCCTCTCAAGAGATTGATAGCATTATAGCCCATTTACCAGCAGATAAGGCTCCTGGGCCGGATGGTTTTAATGGATGTTTCTTCAAAAAATGTTGGCCAATTATTTCCTAGGATTTCTATAGACTGTTTGCAGATTTTCATGCTAGTATAGCTAATCTGAATGCTCTGAATTACTCTTTCATAACTCTTGTGCCAAAGAAGCCTTCCCCCCAATTTGCACATGATTATAGACCTATTTCTTTGATAAATAACTGTCACGACCGGAAATAACCCAACGGGCGTTCCTTACGTGCGTTTATTATTCCTTGTCCCAGGAGGCAAGGTACACCAAAAGTTGATACATTTCAGAGTTTATCAAGCGGAAGCATAAATAATTAATTTATTACATGGGCGGCGAAGGCCCAGCACACACAAAGACAAACGGAAAACAGCGGAAGACTAGGGCGACGACCACAGGCGCTTGACGGCAGGCACGAGCTAGACACCAAAGCCTTCATCTTCCAGGAACTCCTCTTCTGGGTTTGGGAAAAATTGAGCAAGACTGAGTACAACCACCGTACTCAACAAGACACCCCCACAAGTGCAGAATAAATGCAAGGGAGTACAAGGGGGTTATAATATAAGGGTTAGGGTTTGCAGTAAACAACATTAAAAGACACTTAGTTGCCCAAAGCTATTTTGTAAATACGATCCTAGAGCTATACAATGTTATTAATCAAGGCCATGAACCCACACGAACCTGCCTTAACCCAAGGCCTACGATGATTCAGACCGAACTGGCAACCCGACCCTGGGTCCCAGCTCGTCCCAAGTCAACCCAGGCCAATCATTCCACATTTTAGTTGTTAAGCAGGTTTTAAGAATTAAAACACTAACTTGGGTACATTGCTCGGCTTGCCCATAACCGAGGGCGCGGCTATTCGAATAGATTATACTCTGATCAGAGGTGTACATCTTTACCCACAAGACACATCTTCCTCACGTGTAACCACGTGCCACATACCACCACGTTATACGGACGAAAGACGTGACGTAGTTTCCAACCCATCCTAGCCATAGACAAGAGTACCGACCCAACCCCACCTACGGCCGGAACCCCCGGGACAGGTAGGCAGGACTGAGCCCCTAGCAGCAGGACACCGGCCCTGTGCCATGACATCTCGACTACCGGGCCGTAGCTCGTGTAGCCTTCATTTGCCCTAGAGATGTCCATCGACCCCCGACTTCGTCCATCTCCATCCGTGTACTTTTGTTTATAACCAGACTGAGCCACAAACTAAGCCTTACCCACGATGTCTTACATCGACCCCCGACTTCTAGTGGGTAAGGCTTAGTTTGTGGCTCAGTCTGGTTATAAACAAAAGTACACGGATGGAGATGGACGAAGTCGGGGGTCGATGGACATCTCCAGGGCAAATGAAGGCTACTTTTGTTTATAACCAGACTGAGCCACAAACTAAGCCTTACCCACGATGTCTTACATCGACCCCCGACTTCTAGTGGGTAAGGCTTAGTTTGTGGCTCAGTCTGGTTATAAACAAAAGTACACGGATGGAGATGGACGAAGTCGGGGGTCGATGGACATCTCCAGGGCAAATGAAGGCTACACGAGCTACGGCCCGGTAGTCGAGATGTCGTGGCACAGGGCCGGTGTCCTGCTGCTAGGGGCTCAGTCCTGCCTGCCTGTCCTGGGGGTTCCGGCCGTAGGTGGGATTGGGTCGGTACTCTTGTCTATGGCTAGGATGGGTTGGAAACTATGTCATGTCTTCCGTCCGTATACCATGGTGGTATGTGGCACGTGGTTACACGTGAGGAAGATGTGTCTTGTGGGTAAAGATGTACACCTCTGATCAGAGTATAATCTATTCGAATAGCCGCGCCCTCGGTTATGGGCAAGCCGAGCAATGTACCCAAGTTAGTGTTTTAATTCTTAAAACCTGCTTAACAACTAAAATGTGGAATGGTTGGCCTGGGTTGGCTTGGGACGAGCTGGGACCTAGGGTCGGGTTGCCGGTTCGGTCTGAATCATCGTAGGCCTTGGGGTAAGGCAGGTTCGTGTGGGTTCACGGCCTTGATAAATAATATTGCATAGTTCTATAATCATGTTTACAAAATAGCTTTGAGCAACTAAGCATCTTTAAATGCTGTTTACTGCAACCCTAACCCTTTATATTATAACTCCCTTGTACTCCCTTGCATTTATTACGCACTTGTGGGTGTGTCTTGTTGAGTACGGTGGTTTTACTCAGTCTTGCTCAATTTTTCCCAACCCAGAAGAGGAGCCCCTGGTTGATGAAGGCTTTGGTGTCTAGCTCGTGCTTGCCGTCAAGCGCCTGTGGTCATCGCCCTAGTCTTCCGCTGTTTCTCGTTTGTCTTTGTGTGTGCTGGGCCTTCGTCGCCCATGTAATAAATTATCTATTTACGCTTCCGCTTGTTAAACTCTGAATTGTATCAACTCTTGGTGTACCTTGCCTCCTGGGACAAGGAATAATACACGCACGAAAGGAATGCCCGTTGGGTTAATTCCGGTCATGACAAGTAGTCATCACCCAACTATTGTTGTTGGAGGTATACCACGAGGACCTTCGGCCGGGCCTACCGAAACCAAGGACCTAGGCGAGGACTCAAGCCGGAGGCAAGCGGTGAAGGCCGAGGAGGCATCCACGAGGAGACAACATGGGTGAAAGCCACATGGCGAAAGCCGTGGCATGAAGTACACGGGATTCGCCGAGAATGGACCTTGTCAGAGGGTCATACAGGCGAAGACTGCGAGGCGAAAGCCTTCCTGCGAAGGGCACGGGTTTCGCCAAGTACCGAACCTCACTGGGAGAAGGCCTAGCGGGCCGTTGTGCCTTTTCGGAGGTTTCGCTAAGGATTGGGCCAAGCTATTTGGCCCATTAGGGGCCCATGATAATGTCCCTAGGTAACCATGTAAATTCCCCTGTAAAGCCTAAACCTAAAGGAGGAGTCTGTAATAGGGCTATAAGTAGCCCCATAGGGCCATGTAACAGGGGGGATCTGAAAAATTTCTACTAAGCAATACAATTGTCTTTATTTCCAACCACAGTTAGAGAACCACGTCTTTCGACGTGACGCAGTTGTCGTTTCGACAACAGCTGGCGCCGACCATAGGGACCTCCGAGTGAAACCACTGATGCCACTAAAGAAGATCGTGAAGGGGAGGGTTGCTAAGCGAAAGGAGGGTAGCAGCGAGGGTGAGATAGCCGGCAAAGAGGGAGCAGATCCTTCGGCTTTCGAGGCCAAAGCAGGAGCCACGCCGCTTCTGGCAGCAGTGCCACCCCTCCCACCTTCGGCACCAACTGCTTCGACAGACTAGGAAGCGGCGACTACCGCAAAGACACTCCAGATCAGGGACGTAGTCCTTTCATCTCAAATACCAGGGGCGTCTCAAGCCACCACCTCGTCGCAACAAGTTACACCTTCGACTGCACTCACCACCTCGCAAGCCAACGTCAACCTTGAAGCCCAAGCCGAAGCTGACATGGGGGCTATGTGTCAGAACATGGCCAAGTTGCAAGACACGCTTCGCCAAATGCATGAGCTACAGCAAGCGTATGAAGCGGCAAGACAAGCCAAGACCTACACCCAGCAATTTTCGACAGTCTTCACTCAGCCCCAAGCTTTCCCTCCGCATGCTGCACAAGTCGTACAAGCTCCGACGTACTTCGCCAAGGCTGCTCCGACTGCGGCCGTGCGCCCAACCCCTCACATGACCTCGGCGTCGGTTCACCCGGTTGCACCTCAAGCATAGTTCTCGAAGCCCACTCACACGCCGCAAGCAATGATGGAGGCAGCTTCGGCCTTGCAAGCCCAGTTTCAAGCCTTTCTGCAGCAGCTCAATCAACCCCACAACAACTTACCAAGAAATCGCCTTCGGCACAAGCCGAGGGAAGTCCTAGTAAGGGTGCTCAAGCCAGGCAACTGTTGAGCCAGTTCGGCGTACCAAGTCAGGCGAACCCGCCAGCTCAAGGGGCTTCGCCTCGAAGCCCACTGCCGTAGTTCGACCCCGGCGCCACGGTTCAAGCACCCATGATCTTCATGCAAGCTGCGCCCCCCGGGTTAGGAACAGGTCCACAGCCGAACTGTCATGCACAGAAATTTAGCCTAAATTTCCAGACTGTTTTGTGTATTAAATCCCTGTCCAGGACCAGCCAGGGTACACAAACGACATGTAATATACAGTTTCAAACGTAAATAAAGTGTAAATTACTTATAGAAGAGGCACTTAGTCCTCACACCGAAAGAGAACGACAGCAGCGGAGAAGGCGATCCTAGCGGGGCTTTAGCTCCACTCCACAGGAAAAACTCAACTGGGGTCTGAGCCTTGGTCTTCTAACTTCGTCTTCAGCTCAGAAGCACTACACTTCTGAAAAGGGGGAACAATAGCAAGGCTGAGTACAACAACCATACTAAGCAAGCCACACCAACGATGTATTCGTGCAAGGGGAGACAAAGGGAGGTTTGTGGCTATTTTCATAAAGGCGGTTGTAAAACACATATTGAGCAAAACGGTAAAACAGTTGAGTAATTAAAGTAATATTATATCTCCACTGAACAACGCCACAACACGTTGAACAGGCCCAACCAAACCACCTGAACTACACCAGTTCATTAACCAATTATTAAGGATGGGACTAATCACGGTGGATCTGGTCGATCGCCCATAACCGCGGCCATGGCTATTCGAATAGTTTTACTCTGGGCAGAGGTGCACAACTGTACCCACAAGACACAATCCACCGGCATGTCACTGCGCCTACGCAGACACATCATCATGTTGAGTGATTGTGACAAGACCCTTCATATAACCCTCCCCTGACCATCCACACCACGCTAAGGTTTCACCCCCACCCCCTACCCTGGAGGTGGGCAGTCCCCTCGTGTGCCACGGTGAATCCGTTAGCTGGACAACCGGACACCCTGGCCGACCCAACTCCATCACGCCCACCCTCGCCACCGGTGCCTAGGAAAGGGTCGAGCTATACTTCAGATCAAGCAGTTATCCACTCCCGCTTGTGGTAAGCACTGTAAGTCTTCCAGGGTTTCCCGTGAATCGGTCCTTAATTGCCATCGGTGCGACCAGCAAAACGATACACCCACAGTCCTTAGTTGGATAATTACGACCATGAAACATGGCCAGATGTCTCGAGCATGCAGCTTGTCAAGATACTAAATGTCTAATGATGTAATTATCCCATTTTGTGAGCTAGTGGTAATTAAGCATGGCTAAGCATATATGATCTAGCTAGGTCAACATAAGTAACACAAGCTAGTCGAATTATCACCCAAGGTTGACAAAGGACGGATATCAAATAATATGGCACAAGCCAGTAGATAGGTAATACCCGGATCCCATGTAATTAGCAAAACATGCATCTTCATTTGCAAATGGTAAAACATTTATAAATTGGCTCAATATGCTCAAGGGGAATGTGTGACTTGCCTTGCTTCTTCACTTTGATCTTCCGAACACTTTTTCTCGCGACCGCAGACTTCTGAAACGACGGATTCTACACGCTGGCACACAAAACGAGGAAAAAATCTAATAAAAACCAAGGAAATAATACATAAAAAGTAAACAAACATGTAGAGCTCAATTTTAGATGAATTTTGCAAGTTGAATGGCCCAATTTGGGGTTCGTATGAATTAGATATGAATTTTAGAAGTTTTGAGCCATTTAAATGAATTTCTAGAATTATTATCGAATTATTGCGCAATTATTAATTACTTTTTCAGAGGATAAGGTCATCGCTGACATCATAAAAGGGGAGCCGGCGTTGACAAGCAGGCCCTACACGTCGGCGGCACAAGGAGGTCGGTCCACCGTGGACGAGGACCACCGAGGCGGTCCATCGCCGGTCCATGCGAACCGACGGCCTGAATCGGCCAAGCCGATCGGGCGGCCACAGGGTAGCACGGCCAGAGCATGGGGACGGCTTAGAGCCAGCCCGGCCGAGACACAGTGCACAGCGGCGCGCGAAAGGTGGCGGAAAGGAGAGAAGGAAGGGGCGGTTCTCACCGAGCGCCGAAGCGGCGAGGAGGTGACGCGGAAGGGCTGCCGACGGCGATGAGAGGCGGCAGCGCCCCGCGGGAAAACTGCGCGGGCGAAGCACCGACGATGACCGGCGGACGCGGAGGGATGGCCGAGCTGGTCCTTGAGGTGGCGAAGCCGGTGATGGCAGCGGCATGGCTCAAAGGTGGCTGGGACGACGACAAGAGGCGACCGAAGGTGGCAAAATGACGGCGGCCTTAGGCTTGATAGTGGTACGATGGTTGTACTCAGCCTTGCTATTGTTCCCCTTTTCAGAAGTGTAGTGCTTCTGAGCTGAAGACGAAGTTAGAAGACCAAGGCTCAGACCCCAGTTGAGTTTTACCTGTGGAGTGGAGCTGAAGCCCCGCTAGGATCGCCTTCTCCGCTGCTGTCGTTCTCTTTCAGTGCGAGAAACTAATTGCCTCTTCTGTAAGTATTTTACGCTTTATTTACGTTTGGAGCTGTATATTACTTGTCGTTTTGTGTACCCTGGCTGGTCCTGGACAGGGATTTAATACACCAAATAGTCTGGAAATTTGGGCTAAATTTCTGGGCATGTGTTGATGGTTGTTATCGACTAGTTTCGACCGTCAATATTATCCAATATATGAAGACTAGCTATGCTTGCAATGCATAATTCCAAAATAAAATAATTACTTCCACTATATGCTATGCTACTAACATGTATGCAGGAGAAGCACTCATAAATGAAGAGAAGGAGGTGGAAATACATCGATCAATCAGTTGAAAGTCTGCCGGTGATCTGCAATTGCATCAGAAGGCCCAAAAGACCAATTCAACAATCACAAATGGGTCTAGAATGTATGCCATCGTCATAAGGGCCCATATATTAGTCCACCAGAGAAAAATGGGAGCCAGAGGAGCCAGCGAGGGGTCAGCCGACCCCTTGGTTCGGTCGACCCACTACTGAACCCAATCGGCCCCATCTTTCACAGGCAGTTACATACCGACTCCCTAAGGTCGTTATGACCGGTTCCCACGCTATTACCGACTTCAGGAGAACATATGGCATGAGGAGAAGGAAGATGCTCCTTGGATGCTATGGAGGATCTCCATCCTCTCAAGTCATTTCCACCTATAAATACCCCTCACTTCCTTCATTCCACACACACCTCAAGAAGAAGATCAAGAGCTCTCTCAAGTATTCTTTAGTAGTTCCAGTATTAGTGGAGTAGGAAATAGAATAGTCTTCATAGTCCTTGAGTCTTCAGGAGATTCTGGGTATGGCTCTAATAGCTTTCCTTTCTTCTTTTGTAAGACTTAATGAATTAATAGAATATTCTTCTTTATACAAGTTCGGTATTTTATTCCATTCATATTACTTGAGTGCCGACTTTACTTTATACTTGAACCAATATAGTCATGTTACTAGCTTTCCAGATAGGTGTATTGGTGTGGGTTTAGTGTCCGATTATTCGGTTGCTCTATGTCGGTTGCAAGGATGTAGAGTAGTATTTAGTAATGTAAGCGCGGTGCTTAGATTATTAGATTCCATTAATTGGAGTTATATATTGCGGTTGAGAGGTGGGCCGCTGATGGTGACAGCTCAGTACGGGTATTCCTCCGCGCCGGTATATAATCCTAAGTTAATTCCCTAGGGAGTGTATTCCTCCATATTTAGCCCCGGTTGTATGGTCATGACGGGCTGTCGTAAGGAACCCGGCAGTTAGGGGTGGCTTCTCGAAACACCAGGAGGACACTGGGTACGGGGTATCGGTTGCATGACTGTATAATAGCAAGTATAGACTAAAGATGTATGTATACTAGAAGTACAGGAATGATACTTTTCTTATTCTTTCTCCACTTAGCTTAGACTATATTTTAATGAGAGTAGTTCTTAGTTCTTTCTTCTGTGTGTCAACCTATCCTTTGAACTGAACTAACCCCTACGTAGACTTTGACGTATATAAGTAATATATAAACTATTAGCATAGTACTCTCTTATCATATCTTCCCTTGGGATAAAATAAATACGATACCTTGGAATACTCCTGGCTGAAATGCTACAATGATATATCCGTGCGCTTGCGGATCACATCTGTAATCATAATATACCAAGATTATTTCTAGTGGCATTGCTGGGAATTATATTTCCAGTAGTGTTGCTAAGAAATACCAACAGCGTGACACGAACCAAGCCTGAACCCAAGCCATGATCGACCCAACCGTGACGGCACAAGCCGTTTATGCAGACCAACAAGGCTAAGCGTTGATGTTCAGCACAGGGAACCAGTCAACACATGTAGCCCAATCCCATGTGCAAGCCATGTCTTCCATACCCGCAGCTAAGTTGGCCCTCCCAGCAAGGCGTCACGATAAAGCCGGGTGGCGAAAAGGGTTTGCCGCTAAGCTGGGGAATCAAGAGTCACCCTATTCCCTCCCACAGTTCAAGTACCCTCCTGTCCCAAGGTATTCGGGAGAAACGGACCCGAAAGAGTTTCTTTCCATCTACGAATCCGCAATTGAAGCTGCTGACGGTGATGAGAATACCAAGGCGAAGGTAATTCACCTCGCGCTTGACGGCATTGCCCGGTCCTAGTACTTTAACTTGCCTATTAATAGCATTTACTCATGGGAGCAATTGCGTGATGTCTTTGTCCTTAACTTTCGAGGTACCTATGAGGAGCCGAAGACCCAACAGGACCTTCTTGGTATTCGCCAAAGGCCAGGGGAATCGACAAGGGAATACATGCGCCAGTTCTCACAGGCGCGATGCCAAGTGCAAGATATAACCGAAGCATCCGTCGTCAACGCAGCTTCGGCCGGCTTACTTGAGGGCGAACTCATAAGGAAGATTGCTCGCAAGGAGCAAAGGACGATCGAACACCTCTTTCGCATAATCGATGGTTATGCTTGAGGTGAGGAAGACACCAAGCGGCGGCAAGAAATCCAAGCCGAATACGACAAGGCAGCTGCCGCTACAACTGCCGCCGTCGCACAAGCTCAAGCTCAAGCCGTTGGTCCAGCACCCGTGCTGGTTTGCCCCCCACCTCCGGCGAATCAAGGGCAGCCTCAAAGGCCGAATCAAGCTTCAATGACGTGGAAAAAGTTCAGAACTGATCGCGCTGGAAAGGCAGTAATGGCTGTCAAAGAAGTGCAAGCCCTCCGCAAGGAGTTCGACGCTCAACAAGCAGGTAGCCATCAACAACCCTTTCGCAAGAAAATCAAGAAGGATTTGTACTGCGCCTTTCACGGACACTCTTCGCACACAACCGAGCAATGTCGAAACATTCGACAGCAAGATAACACTCAAGCTCCAAGGCAGTAGCAAGTCAAGGCCGAAGAGGCGCCTCAGGAAGCGGCTCTTGACCAACCACGTAAGCCGAACAGCGCCAGGATGCGCAGCGAAGAGTGATCCAAGTCATCACAAGATTTGATCCCCCTTCGCAATCGTCGAAACGCAAGAAAAAAAATGCAACTTCGAGCAGTGCACAACATCGTTTCGGCAAGCGAAGGGGCCTTGAGGCATTTGGCGCAGCAGATATATTTCAGACAAGAGGATGCCGAATGAGTTTTGTTCCCACACCAAGACCCACTGGTGGTATCGGTAGAAATAGTCGGTTTTGAAGTTCGACATATTCTGATCGATGGAGGAAGCTCGGCTGATGTCATTTTCACCGGAACATATGCCAAGATGGGACTACCAACCCTGGCATTGTCTCAAGCACTGACTTTGCTCCGAGGTTTCGAAGGCAAGGCCGTGCAAGTTTTGGGTCAGGCTCTCCTGAAGGTCTCCTTTGGCACTCAAGAATACAAGCGAGAAGAAGAGATACTTTTCGACGTTGTTGACATCCCATACAACTACAATGCCATCTTCGGCCGAGGCACTTTGAACAAATTCGAAGCAGTCTCCCACCACAACTACCTCAAGCTCAAGATGCCGACTACAAGCGAAGGAGATAGGCGGTTTAAATAAAAAAAGACCCAAAATTTCAAACATGTATCTAGAATCACAGGAAAACTACAAACAAAAATAGTGAAAATTAGCTCGTTAGGAACCCATCCAAGATTGTTATAGACCCAACGAATTAGTAGTTCCCAACCGCGGGTGGAGTAAAACCCAACAAAAAAATCAGTAACTAAAAGAATAAAAAAGCTTTTACTGAGTCATTTAAGTTATAGAAGAATTCCTGAACCCAAGAATTCAAAATAACAAGTTCCACTTTACCCAGAAAAAAAGAACCACTTAGAATAGCCAAACATATTATATTTGTCGAGAAATGCAAAATGATATGGAGATGACCTCATTATCTATTTTGGCCAATTGTATTATTTCCTGGTCCGGCCATTGTGATTGTTGTCAAGGGGCTCTAGCCTTCGGCTGCTTCAGTGGCCCCATTCGACAAGGAAGTGCACACTGTCGACGTCGAAGGGCAAGAAAGAGCCAGACTAGTGCCGAAGCCCGCTCCACATGGCAAGGTTACCCAGGTGCAGATAGACGATATTGACCCCACCAAAGTCGTATCCCCGTGGGGAGATCTGGGCGAGCAAGAGGTGAACACCATCTTGGCTATGCTAAAAAAGAACATTGATATCTTCGCTTGGAAGTGGGAGGCGTTTCGCCTGACCTCATCATGCACTACCTGTCAGTCAAGCCTGACGCAAAGCCGAAGCAGCAGAAATTGAGAAAGATGTCAGCGGATTGCCAAGAGGCGGCAAAAGCGGAAGTGCAAAAGTTGCTCAAAGCAAGGTAATCTAAGAAATCAACTACCCAGACTGGTTGGCAAATTCGGTACTGGTGAAGAAGTCGAACGGCAAGTGGCGAATGTGTGTCGATTTCACGGACCTTAATAAGGTGTGCCGAAATGATGACTTCCCTTGCCTCGGATCGACCAACTGGTCGATTCGACTGCCGGATGTGAGCTCATGAGTTTCCTGGATGCATACTCCGGATATCACCAAATTCACATGAACCTAGCGGACATCCCCAAGACAGCCTTTATCACGCCTTTCAACAAATTTTGCCATCTCAGGATGCCCTTCGGCCTGAGGAATGTTGGGGCTACATTCGCCAGGCCGGTATACAAGGTCTTAGTACCACAATTGGGGCGAAACATCGAAGCCTACATTGACGACATTGTTGTAAAAAGTCGCAAGGCTTTCGACCATGCGTCAGACCTGCAGGAGACATTCGACAACATCCATGCGGCTGGCATGAAATTGAACCCAGAGAAGTGTGTGTTTGGTGTTTGCGCGGGTAAGTTATTGGATTTTCTGGTGTCCGAAAGGGGGTCGAAGCGAACCCTGAAAAGATCGATGCCATTCAGTAAATGAAGCCACCATTGATGTGGACATCACTCCTTCGGATACACACAACAATCCTCCAACGGTCATTCAAGGACTGATTGTTGGCAACTTTTTGTGACAAGTTGACAACCACGATCGCAGCACCTAAAGCTTTGCGGTGATAGTAGAGTCGCCAACCACCTCAATCTAGCAAAAGCTAAATCAAGAAGGGTTTCGATAACTAAACTGGCTAGCGGAGCCGATTCTAGATAACTACCCGTCTCGTGGGCAAAACGGAAGGTTTTCAGGACAAACCTACAAAGAGGTCTCGCACTCTCGCAGCGGCGGTGGAAAATTTACGGCGCAAATTGACAAAGATGGACAAACTAAGAGAAAACTAAAAGCAATATGAAAAACGATTCGATTGATTGATTATAGATTGGTTGTTACAATGAACCAGCCTTATCCCTTATATAGGGGTTGGTCTTGCCCTCTACAGGCCCTTATCCACATCTAACTCGGGATAGAATCCAAAGGAAACCCGAAACATGCCTTCCCGAGTAAGGAAACTTCGAGACCCGGCGAAACAGTCCTGGACTCGGACTCTGTCGGTCAAACCGGCCACACACCGCCGGTCTGACCGGTCTTCTAGCGGCGGTCTGACCAGCCAACATATGGCGGTCAGACCGGCCCTCTCTGGAGAAAACCGGCACAACCTCAAAGTTTGGCAACTTTTCCTATTTCGATCCTAGGTGCCAAATTTGGGTGTAAACACATGCCTCCCTGCCTTTTTGATGAACAACATGAATCTAAAAGCATAGAACATGTTTTGGTCATAGGACGATAATCCAATTTCCGGCCATAGAAACTCCTAAGCGTCTTGCAAAACACTTAGGAAGTATTTCTTCAAGTATTTCCCGTTGATTGCCCGCTGAAAACGCTCTCCTTGAAGTGTCTCCAAAAAATATGCGTTCCCTCGAACAATGCCGCATACTCGATAAGGACCTTCCCAACTAGGAGACCACTTTCCGAACTCTCTGGATCGAGTACCCAAAGGCAAAATTGTCTTCCAAACCAAGTCTCCAACTTGAAACAACTTTGCTCTCACCCTTCGCCTTCAAGCGCTTGTCGATGACTTCATCAAGGTTGTCTCCCATCAATGTCTTGTAATCTTCACTTGATAAATCATCTTGTTTGATATAACGAAGAGAGCCAAGATTCGCCTCAACTGGCAAAATGGCTTCTTGACCATAAACTGACTCAAAAGGAGTGACTTTAGTGGTACCATGTTTAGATATCCTATGTGCCCACAATGCTTCAGAAACAACCTCATGCCACTTCTTTGGGTGTTCCTCAATCTGCTTTCTTACCAGCTTCAACAACGTTTTATTACTCGACTCGGCTTGTCCATTAGCCTGAGCGTAGTAAGGAGAAGAACTCAACAATTTGATACCATAGGATTCGGCAAAACTCTTCAGTTCCTTAGACATGAAAGAAGCTCCTTGATCCATAGTCAATGTTTGTGGAATACCGAATCTATGGATAATATGCTTCAAAATAAAGCCAATTACCTCCGTATGAGTCATGTTCTTGAGCGGCACGGCTTCGGCCCACATGCTGAAGTAATCTGTTGCAACTAGCACGAACCTATGCCCCTTTGATGACGAAGGATAAATTTGACCAATAAAATCCAAAGCTCAACCTCGGAACGGCCATGGTTTGATAATAGGGTTCAACACGGCGGCGGGCGCCAATTGAACATTGCCGAACCGTTGACAAGCTTCGCATCCCCTATA
Source organism: Oryza sativa Japonica Group (assembly GCF_034140825.1). Classification (NCBI taxonomy): domain Eukaryota; kingdom Viridiplantae; phylum Streptophyta; class Magnoliopsida; order Poales; family Poaceae; genus Oryza; species Oryza sativa. The sequence goes on along the minus strand of NC_089036.1, from coordinate 13,573,939 downwards.
ATATTTGAAGCAATCCTCAATCATCCTCGGCCAATAGAACCCCGCTCTCCCAATTAACCAATTCATCTTATGGGCCGATTGATGAGTTCCACAAATTTCTTCATGTACCTCTCCTATAGCCACTTTAGATTGATCATCATCCAAGCACTTCAATAGAACTCCATCTATATTTCTGCGATATAGATCTCCATCAAGCAATGTATATTTGAACGCTTGCAACCAAATTTTTCGATCAACCTTAAGTGTAAGATCTTTCAAATATTTAATCAAAGGAACCCTCCAATCTTCTTGTATTTCCTGGGTACAAACGTCTGAATTTACAATTAATTCGGTCTTTGAATCAATTGTGGCATGCCCCCAACTTCCTGTCCAGAAACGGTCAGACCGACTATGCAAGGCCAGTCAGACTGCCCGGGGTGGCCGGTCAGACCGGCGGCATATGGCCAGTCAGACCGCCCCTGGTCACAAGTCAGACCGGCCATGTAATGCCAGTCAGACCGCACCTGGTCTCTGATTTTGCCAATTTCGCACAAAGGTTTAAAATCAAGCACCGGCTCTTCCAATATCAAAAATACTCCTCTTTTCACATTATAGCCAGATGCTTGTTGTGCTAAGTCATTTGCTCTAGAATTATCACGCCTAGCAATATGTCTAATTGAAAAATTATCAAAATTGGCAATAATATCCAAGCATTGATCGAGATACCTATTTATTGATCCGTCCAAGCATTTATAAGCTCCGGCAACTTGTTGCGCCACCAATTCCGAATCACCAAATGCTTCCACGTGTTTAGCTCCAACCATTACCATCACTTGTAAGCCAAATAATAAAGCATTGTATTCGGTTTGATCATTTGTACAATAATATTCCAAACGAACTGATGCCTCATAACACATGCCATTAGGTGAAAATAAAACTACTCCTATGCCTTGACCCTCTTTGCAAGAAGAACCATCAAAATAAATCTTCCAAGGTATGACTTCAGTAAGCAAACCTCTTCTTCATAAGCAATATCCACATGATGGTCTACTATAAAATCAACTACAATTTGGCCTTTCATAGATTTCAATGGTTCATAAGCCAAATCATATTCAATCAAAGCACCCATTTGCCAATTCTCCCTCTTAGAATTGGCCTTTACAACATGTGTTTAATAACATCGGCTTAACAAGCAACTATGCATGTACTAGATAACAAATAATGCCGCAATTTGGTACAAGCCTAGTATAGACATAAACAAAGTCTCTATAAAGACATACCTCGTTTCAGTATCCAAAAGATGGCGGCTCAAATATGTAATGATATATTCCTTGCCATCTTCCTCTTGTGTCAAAACGGCATCTATGACTTAGTCTTCGGAGGCAATATATAACCGAAATGGCATTCCGGCTTTAGGTGCTCGTACCACGGGTGGAGTAGATAAATACTTCTTCAACTCCTCAAATGCCTCTTATTGTTTTGCCCCCCAAGTAAAATCGACTTCTTTTTTCAAACGAAGTATAAGGACAAAAGCATCGATATTACCCGCTAGGTTAGAAATAAATCTTCTCAAATAATTCACCTTACCTAGCAATTTTTGAACTTCCTTCTTGCATGTCAGCGCTTTGAAATCACGAATCTTTTCTATCTTCTTAGGATCAATCTCAACTCCTCTCTCATGCACCATGAATCCTAAGAACTTCCCCACCGATACACCAAAAACACATTTAAGTGGATTAATCTTCAAACTATACCGGCGCATCCTCTCAAAAGCTAATCTCAAATCGGCTATATGTCCATCCATACCATCCGATTTGACAACAATATCATCAATATAGATTTCTAAGATAATACCTAGCAAATCATGGAAGATCAAATTCATTGCCCTTTGATATGTTGCACCGGCGTTCTTCAATCCAAAAGTCATGACAACCCACTCAAATAGACCAACAAATCCCGGGCACCTAAAAGCCGTCTTGTACATGTTGACGGTCCTTAAATCATAATATTTGACCGTCAATACCTGCATATAATGAAATAAAATATGGTATCCAACTTAGTGTAGGGTTTATTACTAATCCTTTCCACTACTGTTGGTGAAATATGTGTATGCAGGTAATTTGAGGAGAAAACACATCCGTCATGTGACAAAATGTACCTCCGCATTCAGGACGCGTTTACACGGATTAGAGGACCAATAAGTCAATAAAAACTATTTAGAATTGGGCCAAAACATAGCCTAGGTTATTCGGGGCCCATTAAGCAACCTCCCGGCTGAAGGAGAGGCTGGGAGGACACATTTTGGGTTCGGCCGAACCCCGGTTCGGCCGAACCAGTTCTGCGGCCGTTCATCGCAAGATTACACGTGTACACTCCTGATCACCTGCCAATGGCGGTTCCGTGGCATTTTGGACATTTCACATAGGCTGTAACCGTCATACCTGCCTATAAAAGGAGGAGCTCACTCACATTCCAACATACACAACTTTAAACTGAATTACAAGAGGCTCTATTGTATCTTTTGTACATTAGAGTAAGGTAAAGAGTGAGGGGAAGCTCTGGAGGAGTGCCCAGAAAGTTTGGCGCTCTCTCTGACTTCTTTCTCGACGAGTGTAGCTTCCTAGGAGGAATTCTAGAGGAGTACCGGAGCTGTCGGTACACTCTGCTCCGGGTTCGGAGAAACTTCTTCTATAAAGTAAGCATTCGTTTTCCTTTCTTATGTTATTTAATTACTTACTCTGAGTAAGTTATATTTCCATCTTTGCAGGTTCATTGTTTAGTATTCATACTAAGTGCTTTAGTACTCGGACTCTGGATAAAGAAGGAAGTTCTTGTATAAGTATTAGAGTAGTAATTAATAACTTAGACGTGATGTCTAGGTTAGAGATTACCTTTGTTTGTTGTGTATCCCACGGATTTCTCAAAGGTAGGCGATAGGTGGTGGCAGCCCTGAATTCCGTCCCAGTAATCCTCCACGTTCGGATACATCATAGAGCTATAGCCGGAACCACGCTGGCAGACCAGCAGGGGTCGGTGCCCGAAGCAACAGATATGGAATTACATTGCTTAGCGTAGATAATTAAAATACATAGAAAGTCCTCTCTAGCCTAGCCTACCTAGCATCAGTTGTTGTCCTTGGATAGTCTTAGCCTTGGGTAGATTACACATGTTCCCTGAGTTCGATATCCTTTTGGGGTCACCCGAAGGTGAAGTGCTACAGCAGTATTCCGTGAGCTTGCGGATTTATCTGTGGTCGTAAGAAATACCAATAGTACATATCCTCTTCCACCATAAAAATTTGATTGTAGCCGGCATTACCATCCAAAAAACTAATCACCTTATGACCCGAAGCATCATTAATCATCATGTCGGCTATAGGCATTGGATATTCATCTTTCGGAGTAGCTTTATTTAAATCTCTAAAGTCTATGCAAACTCTAATCTTACCGCTCCAATTCTTTTCCACCGGGACTATACTAGATACCCACTCCACATAATGATATGGCCTAATAAACCCCGCTTTCAATCAACCGATCAATCTCCTCTTTGACTCGGTCATATAGCAAAGGATTGAAACGACGAGGTGGTTGTTTATAAGGCCTAAAACCCTACTTAATCGGAAGCCGATGCTCACCAAGATCACGGCTAAGACCCGGCATCTCATGATACTCCCATGCGAAGCAATCCACATAGTCCTTAAGTTGCTTGATTATTTTAACCTTATAATCGGCTCTCATATTTTTGTTTACAAAAGTCGGCCTTGGGTAGATTTTAACCTATTTCTACTTCTTCCAACGGATTGGCCGATGTAAACCCTTGACCAAGCTTCTCTACTTCATCAAAATCTTCAATAGTTTCACCAATATCGTTCTTTGTAGACCGATATTCTTGCACCCTTTTTTGAAACCACTCTAAATTAGCTTCTTCACTCATTACATAAAGTAATATGGCCTAGCCGTGCTTAGCCGGCTTTATAGAGATAGGTACAAATTTGTCATCGGAGATACTAATGAAATCATAACTAGAAAGATTCCTCCCCGATAAGCATTGAATATTCCCATGACACCACTCAAATGTTGCATCGGCCATATTGCAACCTCGACCAATGTATCTGCTTGAACAATTTCAATATCACCGCCGTCCCTTTGAATTAAGCATTGATGCAAGGTAGAAGGCACACAACAATTGGCATGGATCCAACAACGACCCAAAATAACATTGTAGTTACCTTGCACATCGACGATGAAGAAGGCAGTGGGCAACGTCTTGTTTCCCACGGTAAGTTCCACCGAAAAGATACCCTTTGCTTCCGTTGGTTCACCATTGAAGCCATTGAGAATCATGTTGGTCTTCTTCAACTCATCATCTCCACGTCCCAACTTCTTGAACAACGAGTATGGCATCAAATTCACGGCAGCACCTCCATCCACTAGCATCCTAGAGACTGGCTACCCATCAATATGACCTTTGAGATAAAGAGGCTTCATATGATGGTTTGACTCATCGGGCTTCTCAGTCTTTAGGATCTAGTGAAAATTGAGCAACCTCGGCTTCATCCATAGCACAAAACTCCATAGGCAACATACACACCATGTTGATATCCATGTCTTCCTTTGGAGATGAATTTTCTTTAGCAACCGATTGTTCTTCCTTTTCCTTTTGCACAACAACCGGTTTTTCTCCATATATGGATTTATGCCTCCATACCTTTGTACGCGGTGGTCGCAACTTGTTGAACTTTCTATCTCTTTCCTCTTCGGCCTCTCTCTCTCTTAATTCTTGGGCCTGAAGATGTTGCAACCTTCTCTTTTGAGTAGCCGTTAAATCCTTAGGCATTCACCTTGGTTTCGGCTCTATTCCAGGAGGTAAATAGTGCCCTCTGTTGATTTTATTCGAAGATGATTGTGGGGTACATGGTACCCGGGTACCCAACGACAAGCCTTGGGCTGCACCACATGGGGTGGGCCAAGTGCCCTATGCCCATGCGGCACACTTGTATACATAGTAAGAGATAAAAGATAAGGAAGTCTATCCTATCGCTTGTAAATAGATGGCAGGTACCTAGACTATAAGAGATACCCTGCCATGTATGGCGCCGGCAGCCCTAGCTCTATATAAAGAGCGCTGGCGGCAATCCTAGGGGGGCTGCTTAGTTCATTTTTCCACCCCGATACAGAGAACAACACACTGGACGTAGGGTATTACCTCTTCCCGTGGTCATGAACTAGGATAAACACCTGCGTCACCATCTCTCATTGATCTAGCACACCCCAAAAAATATATTGCCGATAGTAGAAATCGACAATTGGTGCGCCAGGTAGGGGGCGCTTGATCGTTTCTTCAAGGAGGAGATGGCCTCAACACCGTCGGGTTTGTCGTTTTTCCTAGTGGCTAATGTAGATTGATATATGATTATGCATGGGCATTGTCGTGGTTGCCTCCACGAGCGGGGCCAGGGTGCTCGATGGTCACCAGCATGACTACCGGCCGATCCGTTGCTGCACGTGCACTGGTCGTCACTGCGGCCAAAACACCCTGGAGTGCTGACGCATGCTCGTCATCGATAGCGTGAAGTCTTTCACCGACAACACACATGCATGGGTGGATCCTGCATCTGTACATGCAGGAGATTGATCTTGGATCATGGAGACACATCATCACCATTCATGTTGCATGAAGACACGTCATCACCATGCATGCTACAGAACCATGCGTCCAACACCAAGAAGAGCAAATCGAACCAAATAGGAGCATGCAATACATGGCAACATGGCCAGCCAATCAGAGAAGAAACAACATCATCGCCCGCATCTGTCTCCTCCGCCGGTGCACGCAGCCACCGTCAACAACAGCGATGTCCCTGACCTCACCGCCGCCGCCGCCGACAAGCGCGGCGCCATCGTCTTCCACTCCTGCATCGTCGTCCACACCTTGAAGATTGACGACCACTACCAGACTAAGGCCGTAGTCTCTGCGCCACTACAAGGAAGACGGCCGGCTGAGTCGTCGCCACAGCCACGCCCGCCGCAAGTCCGACGGCCTCAGCCTCCTCGTCGTCACCGCAGTACAGCACCGTCTTCCTCTTCGTGTCAATTCCAAGCAGCAGCACCGTCAAGGCCACCGTCCGCACTACCAAGTCCAACGGCCTCCAGCTCCACATCGTCACCGCCCGTCGACAAGATCATTAGCAGACGAATTCAAGTAGCAAGCATGCACCATGGCCAAGCGATCAGACGGGGACACATCATCACCAAGCAACAAGCATGCAACATGGTCAATGAGAGGAGGTCACATCACCACCATACTACAAGACCATGAAAGCAACTCTGCCCTCACCCAGCCACGACAATCAAGACACAAGAAACCGCGCAACATGCCAAAGGTCTTGCCTTCAACCTCCACGCTAATCAACCAAGCCCCGAGTCAGGTCTACCTGCCTGATCCAGCGCCCTCTCCTTCCGCCAGCTACGCAAGCGGCCAGCAACCACCCGGAAGTTCCGAGAGGCTCACAGTACAGCCGTGCCTGGAAGTGATAATCTCACGATGATCAAAAGTTCCTGGAAACGCCCAACCCGGCCAAGCCAGAGGGACTTTCTTTCGTCCGCCCCGTAGGTGGCTGGCAACCACCTAGGAGCCAGCGAAAAAGTCAGAGTACACTCGTCACAACCGGAAGTTAATACCCAGCCGGCCATCCCAGAGGAACTCTCTTTTGTCCGTCCTACAAGCGGCCGTCGACCACTTAGAAGCCGGCGAAAACGTCAAAGTTCGCTCGTCACGCCTGGAAGACGACAACTTCTCAGTCATCAACCATTCCTGGACTCGCCCAACTCGGCAAAGCTAGAAGGACTCTCTTTCGTCCGCTTCGTAGGTGGCTGGCAACCGCTTAGAAGCCGGCGAAAAAGTCAGAGTACACTCGCCACGCCCGGAAGCTAATAAACTCCCGGCCATCCACCATTCCTGGACGCCCCCAAACCGGCCAAGCCAGAAGCATTCCCTTTCGTCTGCTTCGCAGGTGGCTGGCAACTTCTTAGAAGCTGGCGAAAAAGTCAGAGTACATTATATCGACGACCATTATCAAAGCACACATGAAACCACCAGGTCATTCATAAATCATCCCGCAGAAGGTCCAACAAGGAAGAAAACACCTCCGTTGCATCAGCCCGTCTACGCCGACACTCCTCTACAACATCGTTAGCCGCACCGACGACGATGGCGCTGGTCGCATCTTCTACAGCTACATCTACCACCGTGTTTACTCTGACCACGGCAACTACATGATCGGCTACATCAACGATTCGGCTTCCCCAACATAGACAGGAGGCTCCATCATCTACTACACCGCCCGCCGGAGATCCTCGTCATTCACCCGGCTGGTGCACTTCACCAACTTCTCCATGGGCTTAGGGGGCTTCACCACCCGTACCGCCTGGGTGCCATGCCGCACGCCGGGGGCTTCGTCCTACACCCGGCTGGCACGCTTCGCCGACTTCGCCATGGGCTCGGGGGCTTCACCACCCTCACTGCCTGGGCGCTACGCCGCACGCTGAGAGCTTCGTCCTTCACCTGGCTAGCACGCTTCGCCGACTTCGCCACGGGCTCGGGGGCTTCAACTCCCTCGCCGCCTGGGCGCTACTCCGCCCGCCGGGAATCTTACGCCTCCACCCGGCTGGCACGCTTCGCCGACCTCGCTACGGGCTCAGGGGCTTCACCTGCCTCACCGCCCAGGCACTACACCGCCCGCCGGGGCTCTTCACCTTCACCCGACTAGCACGCTTCACCAACCTCGCCACGGGCTTAGGGGCTTCACCTCCCTCTTCACCCATCAGGCACGCTTCGCCGACCTTGCCACAGGACTACTGCGCCCAGGGGCTACGCCGCATGTTAGGGGCTCCGCCTACACCCGGCCGAAACGACTCCGCTCCGGGCGTGACTACTACGCCAGGGGGCTACACCGCATGCTGTGGGCTCCAATCGCACACGGCCGGCACGACTCCGCCCTAGGCAAGACTACTATGCCCAGGGGCTTCGCCGCACGCTGGAGTATTGCCACGGGCACGAGGGCTTTACCCCCATCGCCGCCTGGGCGCTACGCCGCCCGCCGGGGATCTTCGTCCTTCACTCGGCTGGCACGCCTCGCCGACCTAGCCACGAGTTCAGGGTCTACACCGCACGCTAGGGGCTCCGCCTTCACCTGGCCGGCACGACTCCGCCCTGGGTGTTATTGCTACGCCCAGGGGGTACGCTGCACGCCGGGGGCTCCGCCTTCACCCGGCCGACACGACTCAGCCCTAGGCACGACGGCTATGCCCGGGGGCTACGCCGCACACTGAGGGCTCCGCCTTCACCTGGCCGGCACGAGTCCGCCCTAGGTGTTATTGCTACGCCCGGGGCTACGCCGCACGCCGAGGGCTCCGCCTTCACCCAGCCGACACGTCTCGGCCTTGGCCATGACTGCTACGCCCGGGGGCTACGCCGCATGCTAGGGGCTCCGCCTTCACCTGGCCGGCACGACTCCGCCCTGGGCATTACTGCTATGCCCGGAGGCTACACCTCACGCCGGGGGCTCTGCCTTCAGCCAGCCGACACGACTCGGCCATGGGCACGACTACTACGCCCGGGAGCTGCACCACACGCTGGGGGCTCCGCCTTCACCCGGTCGGCACGACTCCGCCCCAAGCAGGACTACTGCGCCGGAGGGCTACGCCGTATGCTGGGGGCTCCACCTGCACCCGGCCGGCACGACTCCGCCCTTGGTGCGACTACTACGCCCGGGGGCTACGCCGCATGCTGGGGGCTCCGCCTTCACCTAGGGGGTGAGCGAAGACCTCGGGGTCTTGCGCATCGAGTTCGTCAAGTCAACTCCACCCCGCGAAGACCCTAGTCATCCCGGCATGGAGTCAGGAGGCTACCCTAAATCTAGACTAAAGTGAGGAGAATTATGTATCCATACAAGGATGGGTTGTGAACTTCATCAAAACACTAGAGAATTAGCCCAAAATTTCGAAGAATGGATAGAGGAGAACTAGGGGAAGACATGGGTGAAAGGCCAGGCTAGGTGGGCCCAGCCCAGCTACGCCCGAACCCCCTAGTTCGGCTGAACCACCAGCTCCACCGTTGGATGTGGGGTTTGCCGTGGACAGTCCTAATCATCTCCTGATGGCGGTTGCAGGGCATTTCCGACAATTCGCATAGTACAACCGTCATACCTACCCCTATATAAAGACATCACTCCCTCACTTCACACACACACTTTCAAGCTTGAGCTGAATTATAAGAGGCTCTATTGTACTATATTGTATACTATAATAGGAAGAGAGTAGAGTAGAAGAAGATGGAAGAATTCCGGAGTTGTCTGTAATCTTCTCTCATTTCTTTTATTCTGTTTATTACTCTTAATTCAATATAATATTCTTCCTGAGTAATTTAGATTTATCTCATGAGAATTATCTCTTGGTTAGTTCCTAAATAGCATGCGGGATCATTGTTCACTATAGTCCATCTGTTTATAGTGATTGCTTTAGTGTTTGATCAACACTAGAATAGTTATTAATTGCGTAGACGGTGTCTAGGTAATTAATCTCAAGTAGTTGTTGCGTATCCCACAATTCGTTTGAGATAGGTGTAGAGGTGGTGACAGCCCTCAAGAGCACTTAAGTCCTCCCTGTCCGGATACGCAGTAGAGTGACATCTGGGAGCTGCGGGTTGCCAGTGCCCGAAGTATTGCATTAGATTAAAGTTAAGCTTTCCTTAGACACTGTTTCTCATTAGTAAATCCTCTCTATCCTGGCCTATCTTCTGCTCGATGTCCTTGGATAAACCGGAGGAAGATCTGACCACACACGCTCCCTTGGATTTGATACCTTTTGGAATACTTCATAGGGGAAGTGCTACATCGGTATATCCGTATGCTTGCAGATTTTATCTGTGACCGTAAGAAATACCAACAAGCATTTTTGGCGCCGTTGCCAGGGAACGGTTGCTGATCATTTCCGAATCCAGTTCATCCTCGTATCTCTTTTTTGATTTTTATTCTACCTTTACCCCTGCTACCCAGAGAAGTATTCCTGCTAATTTCTTCTCGACCATGGAGCACCAACTTTTCGAGCCATCTGTTCCTAGGGGCGAATTCTATGAGCCACCTCCTTCGTCGGAGCCCATATATACAACTGGCTATGAAATTCGCCCCAAACTAATCAGCATGGTTAGGGAAAGTCCTTCTTCTGGCTTCGATCTAGAAAATCACTACCATCATCTGCGAGACTTTGAGCAAGTCTGCTCATGCCTTAAGATTCGTGGCATGTGACCAGAAACTGTGCGGTGGAAATTGTTTCCGTTCTCCCTTCAAGAGAGAGCAAAGCAATGGTACACATCTACCGTTGGATGTGTAAACGGTAGCTAGGAAAAGGTGCAAGACAGATTTTGTCTTGCCTTCTTCCCAATTACTCGTATTACTGCCCTTCGAGTAGAAATATCCTCAGTTTCCAGCAGATCAAAAACAAATCAATCGATGCAGCTTGGTCCAGATTCACTAATTTAGTGCAGTCCGGACCAACCCTGTCCTTACCCGAGTATGTGCTATTGCAACATTTCCAGACGGGTCTGGATAAGGAGTCTACATTCTATCTCGACATAACTGCCGAAGGATCATTCATGCACAAAACGCCGTCGGAAGGAAGAATATTTTTGGATTGCATTCTAGAAAATACTTCCTTCATGATACAATATGATGAACTCCAGCCGGAGGCATCCGTGTCCAAGATAGAGGAACCTCTAACAATCGAGCCACACTCTGAACCATCCTTTTCTGCTAGCTCGATTGACGAGAAGGTTCCTGAGTAGCCATTTGTTGAGAATGAAGAAATTCAGACTCCGGATCGTGCCGCAATTCTGTTCAGGGACTATTTCGACGAAGACTATGGCAACACCCTGAACTATTTCAGCAAGAAGAAACCACTCGTTCCTTTGGCACCTCCCGATCCTATGGAACTTGGGTTCCTAAGGGAAACTGTTCGGGAGTTGACATCCATAATGAGCGACGAATGGCTAAGGGAGGCAGAGCTTTCATCCGAAGTAATTCGGATAAATACCGCTCCTCGAATCATTCCTTGCCATCTGGAAGGGAATGACGTTGGTATTCTCTACAGTCCAACCGTTGGGGCCAATCTCGTTTCTGAGTCTTGTGCGTTCGCTTATTTAAGCGATAAGGCAGTGACCCCGACGAACAAATTATTCAAGCATCCAAACGGAAGTATCGTTGAAGGATTTGGGATTGTGTAAGATGTACATGTCTACTTTGAAGACAGGGAGGCGATATTGGATTTCCACGTCTTTGAGATCCAAGATTTTGACATCCTAATCGGGCTTCCCATTGAGCAACTCCTCATTAACACACCCCGATTAGATAGCTCAAAATAACACTGGGAGGGAATGAATTTTCAGTTCCATTCTCACGGGCAAGGATCGCCTTGACCGACCCTCTCCCAGAAATTGAGTCAGCAGAGGAGGTTATAGCAGTTCCCCCTCATGAGTCTCCCGAGGCCCTTCTAGAAGATGAAGTCCCCGACTTCATCAAGGATGAAGCGGAACCCGGTGAGACTCCCGATCTGCCAATCATGGAACCGCCACCTTGACCTCCGCTTGAGCTTGAACCTCTACCTCAGGGCCTACGCTATGCTTTCCTACACAATGATAGAGAAGCCCCTGTCATAATCAGTGACAAGCTCTCCGAAGACGAGATTCAACGTCTTCTAACTGTGTTGGAAAAGCCTCGTTCTGTTCTTGGCTATTCCTTTCAAGATCTCAGAGGGATCAATCCCGCACTTTGCACTCATCGTATCCATATTGACCCTTAGAGTACTCTCTCTAGGGAACCTCAACGACGGCTCAATAATGCGATGCGAGAAATCGTAAAGAAAGAGGTCTTGAAACTCCTGCATGCCAGGATTATTTATCCCGTACCATACAGTGAATGGGTTAGCCCAGTTCAAGTTGTGCCAAAGAAGGGAGGAATGATGGTCGTTGCAAATGCTCAAAATGAACTTATTCTGCAACGAACCGTAACCGGATGGAGAATGTGCATTGACTACATGAAGCTTAACAAGGCTATGAAAAAGGATCATTTCCCACTGCCCTTCATTGACGAAATGTTGGAACGGCTGGCAAATCATTCATTCTTCTGTTTCCTCGATGGGTATTCCGGGTATCATCAAATTCCTATCCATCCGGAGGACCAGAGTAATACTACGTTCACATGTCTGTACAACACCTATGCATATCGTAGGATGTCCTTCGGACTGTGCAACGCTCCTGCATCTTTCCAAAGGTGTATGATGTCTATTTTCTTGGACATGATCGAGGACAATATGGAAGTCTTCATGGATGACTTCTCTGTCTATGGAAAGTCCTTCGGTCATTGTCTACAAAATTTAGACAAAGTCTTACAATGATGCAAAGAGAAGGACTTGGTACTTAATTAGGAAAAGTGCCATTTCATGGTCCGTGAAGGGATAGTTCTTGGCCATCGAGTGTCTGAACGAGGAAACGAAGTTGATTGTGCTAAAATCGATGTTATAGATCAGCTTCCACCTCCTGTGAACATCAAGGGGATTCGTAGTTTCTTGGGACACGCCAGCTTTTATAGAAGCTTCATTAAGGACTTTTCTACAATCGCCCGGCCTCTGACCAATTTGCTGGCCAAGGATGCGCCCTTTGAGTTCGACGATGTGTTGCTAAAGTCTTTTGAAATCCTCAAAAAGGCACTCGTCTCTGCTCCAATCATTCAACCTCCTGATTGGACTCTGCCCTTCGAGATCATGTGTGATGCAAGCGATTTCGCTGTTGGTGTGTTCTTGGGCCAAACCAAGGATAAAAAGCATCATGCAATCTGCTATGCTAGCAAAACTCTAACCGGAGCTTAGTTGAATTATGCAACAACTGAAAAAGAGCTGCTCGCGGTTGTTTTTGCTATCGATAAGTTTAGATCTTACTTGGTGGGAGCTAAGGTAATAATTTTTACTGATCATGCTGCTCTGAAGTGCCTGCTCACTAAGAAAGATGCTAAACCACGTCTCTTAAGATGGATTTTGCTGCTCCATGAATTTGACTTAGAAATTCAGGATAAAAAGGGAGTAGAAAATTCCGTAGCAGATCATTTGTCTACGTTGCAGATCACTGACACGCAGGAACAACCAATAAATGACTTCTTGAGAGATGACATGCTGATGACGGTTCGCGACTCCAACCTGTGGTATGCCAACATAGTAAACTACATGGTATCCAAGTATATACCACTAGGGGAAAATCAACGAAAGCTGAAGTATGAAAGTCGCTGTCATATATGGGATGAGCTATACCTATACAGGGTCCACTCCAATGGCTTACTAAGAAGATGTGTGCCGACTGAAGAAGGACTTAAGATCATAGAGCAATGCCATACCTCACCCTATGGTGGCCATTACGGTGCATTCCGCACCCAGGGCAAGATTTGGCAAAGTGGCTTCTTCTGGCTGACAATGCACGAAGATTCAAAAGAATTTGTCAGAAGAAGCACAAGCTGCCAGAGGCAAGGAGGAATCACTGCTCGTGATGCAATGCCCCTCACATACAATTTGCAAGTCGAGATATTCGATGTTTGGGGTATAGACTTCATGGGACCTTTCCCTAAGTCTTGCAACTGCGAGTACATTCTGGTGGCAGTCGACTATGTCTCCAAGTGGGTTGAGGCTATGCCATGCAGCGCCACGGATGTGAAGCATGCCAAGAAGATGTTCACAGAAATCGTTTTCCCAAGATTTGGTAACCCTAGGATGGTCATAAGTGACAGAGGTTCTCACTTCTTCGACAAGACCTTCCGAGACCTCCTACGAGACATGGGAGCCAAGCACAATGTGGCCACTCCTTACCATCCTCAGACCAACGGTCAAGCAGAAATATTAAACAAACAGATCAAGAATATTCTGCAAAAGACGGTCAACAAAATGGGAACAGGATGGAAGGATAGATTGCCGGACGCTGTCGGTGATATGGGCCCGGGGGTACCCACATTAGAGGTAAAGAATCCTTCCATCTGGCCACGTGGCCGTGTGGCCTGCTCCCCCCCCACCCCCCGCCCCCACGGGGGAGGTCGAGCGGTCGTGAAGTGGCCAAGGGCCCTCGGGGTGCCCCGTCGCACCCCTCAGGCCCTTGGCGCGCGCCGCCCCGAGGCCCTCACCCGGTAGCCACGTGGCGCCAAGTGAGCGAAGCCAGAGGCGCCTCCAAGCGCCATAAATGAGCAGCGCCCCAACCGTCCCTCGCCGCACTTAATGCGGCGAGGGCAGGCGTGCAACGCTGCCCGATTGACGTGCGTCATCGGTTTTGACCAGCCCGTGACTGGTCGCAGGCGGATGGGACGAGTGGCAGTGCACCCACGCCCCGCCCTATGTCAGGCGGAATGGGGGCAGGTATGCCCTATCCCATCGACACGCAGCTAAACGTGCGCCCCCGTCCATGAATCCACAAAAGTCTCTATGGAGTTAAGAGGGAATGACGGGGATGTCCCCCATGTCAGGCGGAGGGCGGCGCCGGGACCCACCTAGGGGGGAACGGCCACCTTGCTTCCGATTGAAGGCTTGAACAGTGGCTTGACCCAGGAAGTATGGGCCCCCCACCAATGATGAAATGTGTAAAGGCGGTGCATGTGGTATCCCCTTGGACTATAAAAGGAGGATCTTTCCCACCAAGAAAAAGGACGACTCTTGATAGCTTGAGCTCTAGGGGAAAATGCAGTTAGGTTTTCCCAAGAGCCCAAGATCCCACGTAAGAACTCGATCATAATCCCACACACAAGAGTAGGGTATTATGCTCCTTAGCGGCCCGAACCTGTATAATCCTCGGTTTCCGACACTTGTTTGTGAACGATCTAGTTAGCCAGATCCCAGGAGGTGGAACGCTCTTGATCATCGCGCCTTATTCCCCGGCCAAACTCACAAAGGGGGTCTCACGACCTCCCGCTAGAAAGGATTACTCCTCGACAGACGCACTGTGGGCATACCGGACAGCATACAAGACACCCATTGGAATGTCCCCTTATCAAATAGTCTACGGGAAGTCATGCCAAATCCCTGTAGAACTCGAGCACAGAGCATACTAGGCCATCAGGAACTGGAATATGGACTTTGAAGGAGCAGGAGAATGGAGAAAAATGTAAATTGATGAACTTGAAGAATGGAGGGAGAAGGCTTATCACAACGCGAAGATATACAAAGAAAGGACAAAGCGCTAGCATGATAAAAGGATAAAAATCAAGAAATTCAAGCCAGGAGACAAAGTATTGATGTTCAACTCCAGAGTTATGCTTTTTGGCCACGGAAAATTGCGTAGTAAATGGGAATGACCGTTCAACGTCATCGACACCTCTACACACGGGGCAATCACACTCCACGACGACTCAGGTAATATATTCAAGGTAAACGGTCAACGCTTAAAGATTTTCCTTGAGCCAAATGAAACTTTAGATGAAGAAGTGGACGTTATTGAATTAATCGATTATGAACCATAATGTTCTCATCTATTGCATGCTAAAAACCCTGTAAAGTTGTCATTTTTGTTCTTAGCTTAGGATTTAGTGGGTCTAGGAAAAAGTTGGCAGCCAGTCGGACCCACCAGGGTTCGGCCGAACCAACCAGGGTGGCACCCGATCAGCCCCAATTTTGAACATCCGTCTACCCCGCTCGTCTATAGTCTGTTGTGATGCGCATTCGGAGGTAGATTAGTCATATCAAACCCAGAGCACCTTTTCTTCCTCCTCTCTCCCACTTTTGCAAAACTCCTCTCCATCTCATCTCAATTCACTTATTCCATCACCTCCAATTCACCAATGGTTGGCAAGTCCTTGATCCCATACATTGGCTCCTCCTCCAATTCCACTTACAATCTTGATGGAGAGCCAACACCGGCGAACCAATTGATCCCGGTGGAGAATTACACAATGGAAGGGGTGAATGCACTGTGGGCGTAGCCCCCTGCGAATCTGGAGCCCGTCGGCGAGCTCGCTGGTTCGGCCGAACCCTCCTCGGCCCCGTTCGGCAGAGAGATCCCTCTCCCCTCACCATGTTACGAAGACCAAAATCTGGGGGTATTCACCTGCGCGACGGCCGACAATGGGCAAACTCGGTCTTTTGAAGGAGCGACGCCTTTTTCAAGACGATGAGAATGCCGCTCCGCCTTCCGCCGAGCGATATGTGGGCACCCTATTCACCAAGGCATGGGATGAAGTGCTCCACAAATATATCACACCCACCGCTACTCCATCCACTCCGAAGGAGGACCGGTTTTGCATTCAGGGAGTGCGAACTCCCGGCGGTGGGTATGGTAAGGGTTTGCTCCAGCCTTTGATGACATCTTAGAAGGAGGGGGCAGCGGAATCCCATAGCCCTCCACCTATGAAGGTGAAGCGTCATTTGACGCCCCCTCCAATTGTAAGGGCGGCCGGCCAATTCCAAGAAGACGAAGTGAAATCACCGGAGCCCTCGGTCCATAAGCACGCCGCGCAAGTGAAGAAACTCCACAAGGAGAACATAGAGCTTAGGGTTTGCAACGCGGAACTAGGCGTAGAACTTGCTGAACTTAGGAATAATGTTGATACCCTTAGTCGCGGTTTGTGTGCTAAAATCAAGCGTGCATTTGTAGAAATGGGGAAGGAGAATAAGTATTATGCAAATTAGATGTCTCCTCTCTCATAAATAAAATAGTAGAAGGTGCTTAGTTTCTATTTTTCCAATCATGTAAGCGCTTGCTATAAATAATATGGCTCATTGGTGCTAACCCCAATGCATGTCGAGTTTGTTTTTGTTTTCGTTTAATAAAGTTCAGGTTTCGAATAAGTGTTGGGGAGATATCCCAGCTTCTGACATGCATATACTCTGAAAATTGTTGAGTCTCTGAACACCTGGAAGGCACTGAACTCTGCAGAAAATTGCAGAGGGATTGGGCACCAGAGTGGTTCGGCCGAACCACCAGGTTCGGTCAAACCAGTGTTGGCCCCAATCCCCCTCAATTTTTACAGGTAAGCAGGTGAGCACGTCTATTATCTGTATATCTCCACCACGATATAGTACTAGAGCTGAAAATTCAGAAAACAATTGGTTCAAGCGTAAGTAAAAGATAAAATTTCCAACTAATGAAATTCTTCATATTGTTGATCTTGTATATTCATTATTCTCAGCTGAACTTGTGCTTGTGAACAACCATCCATGTTTAGGGAACATTATGCATCTAAGTAATTGTTTATTGTTTTATGTGAGATGATTCAAGATGAAAGAAATTCTTGCGACTCTTGTTATGACTCTTGGGAATTTGTTTTCGAAGTAAAATTGTTTTAAAAGCTCATTCCTCCAATTGACTTCATTTTATACCTACCAAGGCCATATGCAAGTGTATCTTTGATAAACCTTATTATGCATATGACTGCTTGACATTATATTGAGCCTTGTCAAATTTATGTGACTCGTGTTAGATATCTTTCATACTCTCATGATCAAGGGGTCATTTCCACTTTCATTTCCACATATACATGACTAAGCTAAGCTCCTACACTGGAAGTTGGCTTCCCATAAAAATTCCATTCAAATAAACTCCTACATTAGACTGTACTTACTTCTCCTTTAAAAAAAAGAGTCCTTGATAAAAAGAAACATGAAAGAAGGGAGGAAAGGCATGGCTATAAAAAAAAGAAAGAGAAGGAAATAAAGCTTGCTCTCAAAACATTGAGCAAGATTAAAAGAAAATATAGCCATGCCCCTTCCATATTCATGCCGAGAAAGCAAAATGGAGAGGAAGTATAGGAAAAAGGGAGAATCATTTCGTTATTCCACCATTCCACAAATATTCTGCTTTTCCATTTTCTACCACAAATAAAGACCCTTGATCTAGGAGTACGACTGATGATCTTCTTGAGTCCATATTTTTGGCTTTGCAATATATATAATGCAGGTATGTAACAATTTATCCCTACCAAGCTCCACATATCAGCCTTAGAATAGGGGTAAGTTCTAGCAAATTTTGCCTTTGTGAGGATCCAAAAAGAAAATACACATCCTTGAGAGATAAGAGAGAAGGTCAATATGAGGAAAAGAGCTAGTTTGCGAAAATTCATAAAAATCCCATGAGTCTGACAGAGAAGCAAGAAGGACTGGAATCGGGATCGTTCCATTTATCAATTGCTCAAGATGGTAAGATAGCCACTAATAGAGTTCACAGGTGCAGGTATGGTTGTGAATGATTTATATGCCTCATTCATACCTTGAAGAAATTCATTCTACACTAACCTTTACTCAGGGATGAGCAAAGAGCTAAGTGTGGGGGGTTTTGTTGGCGGCTGTTAAATGCCAATTCTATATTGCCAACATCTGCATAAAGTTCAAATAATAAAACATCCAACATAGTGATAGGTGCTTAATCTCACAAATTCCACAAATGTTTGTGTATATTTGTACGCAGATGATAGACCTCGAGGTTGGGAGGAAATCTAGACTAAAGTGAGGAGAATTATGTATCCATACAAGGATGGGTTGTGAATTTCATCAAAACACCAGAAAATTAGCCCAAAATAACAAAGAATGGATAGAGGAGGACCAGAGGAAGACATGGGCCAAAGGCCAGGCCAGGTGGGCCTAGCCCATGCTCGGCCGAACCAGGGGTTCGGCCGAATCACCAGCTCCACCGTTGGATGTAGGGTTTGGCGTGGACGGTCCTGATCATCTCCTGATGGCGGTTGCAGGGCATTTCCGACAATTCGCATAGTACAACCGTCATACGTACCCCTATATAAAGACATCACTCCCTCACTTGACACACACACTTTCAAGCTTGAGCTGAATTATAAGAGGCTCTATTGTACTATATTGTATACTAGAATAGGAAGAGAGTAGAGTAGAAGAAGTCAGAAGAATTCCGGAGTTGTCGGTAATCTTCTCTCATTTCTTTTATTCTGTTTATTACTCTGAATTCAATATAATATTCTTCCTGAGTAATTTAGAATTATCTCGTGAGATTTATCTCTTCGTTAGTTCCTAAATAGCATACGGGATTATTGTTCACTATAGTCCATTTGTTTATAGTGATTGCTATGTTTGATCGACACTAGAGTAGTTATTAATTGCGTAGACGCGGTGTCTGGGTAATTAATCTCCAGTGGCTGCTGCGTATTCCACAGTTCGTTTAAGGTAGGTGTAGAGGTGGTGACAACCTCCAAGAGCACTTAAGTCCTCCCTGTCCGGGTACGTAGTAGACCAACATCTGGGAGCAGCGGGTTGGCAGTGCCCGAAGTATTGCATTAGGATTAAAGTTAAGCTTTTCTTAGACACTGTTTCTCACTAGTAAATCCTCTCTATCCTGGCCTATCTTCTGCTTGGTGTCCTTGGATGAATCGGAGGAAGATCTGACCACACACGTCCCTTGGATTCAATACCCTTTGGAATACTCCGTAGAGGAAGTGCGACATCGGTATATCCGTGCACTTGCGGATTTTATCTGTGACTGTAAGAAATACAAACAGTGTGCAGTGGCGCCATGGGCTGCGATCGGAGGCCGTCGCGGACGTGGCATGCTGGGTTCCCAACCCTCACCAATGAACACTGCCGTAAACATCTTGATGAACGGCTCCGGTTTATCTCTAAAGTACAAGTACTGCAAAAACTCTTTTTAAGTCGACGATGCAATTGTCAAGCAGTTGTATACAACTTGTGCTTATGTTTCCCATATTTTGGTTAAAAAAATAAAATGTTGCGAACCTAAATACATTGTACTAATAAATGTCTCATTCGATTTAAGTTCTTATATTTTGGGACCGAGGTAGTAATTAAGGTTTGATGCACAAATAATTGTACTTGTCCTCAATCCCACATGCAACCTTCATATATCGTACGTCCTGTAACACTTGTACGTGTACACATGCTTCTTAATTTGTTACAGGAATTTATCTTTCATGGCAAAAGGTACTGAATCGTCTAACCGTAACCATGTGAATCAATCAGCTGTGTGTATCAGAAAAATGGTCAAAATACCCAACAGAGTGAGCTAAGACCACATGGTATTTGATTCCTAGCCATCAACATGTGAACCTAGACTAAAGCACCACTCAATCTCTGTGATTGATTCCCAGCGAAAAAAAAAATCTCTGTGATTGATTGATACTGCCACTCAGATGACCTGGATGGGGATGCGCACAGGGAACAACATCTAGCAAAAGATTCAGTTGTTTTCAAATCCCCGTTTAGGCCTTTAACATTATTCAACAGCTTTACATGACCGTTGGCCAATACAAACCAATGAATGCTCTCCTTTGTATTTAGAGAAAATCCAAAAAATATCATTTACAAGCGCACAATTACAAGAAATATCATTGATAAGTGTGAATTTCATGAAATACCATCGTACAAGCGACTTTGTCCCAAAAATATCGTCGCCATTAAGGCTCCGTTAGCAACCCTCCGTTAAGTGCTACAGGGAACGGTGTATTTAACGGCATGAGATAGATGGAACCCTAACAACGATGACATTTTAAATAAAATCGCTTGTACGATGGCATTTTATAGACACTGTTGGGGAATTGATCTTTAAGACTGGTTCGCAACCCTTTTTAGTCCCCATTGTGCAACTGGGACGCACAATCCGGGACGAAAGATGGGTATTTTTAGTCCGCTTGAAATAATCGGGACTTAAAATCGATCTTTAGTACTAAAGATTTTTTTCTTTTTTTCTCCAAAAAGCTTGTTATTGCTTTATGATTTCTTATACACAGGCGCATATGCATACATATATATATATGCACACATATATATATAGATATATATATATATATATATATATATATACATATATATATATATATACATATATACATATATATATATATATATATATATATATATATATATATATATGAGAGATATGAAATGGTCAGTTATTGTTGTGCAGTAAAAAGGGTATAAACAGGGTGATTTAATGGTGGGATACAATAGTAAAAAAATTACTCTTCATAGGCGGTGAGGTGGTAAGAAGATGATAGTAAAAAAATTACTAGCTGCAACAGGTAGAGAACTGGGGATGAGCTAGATAGGGGGATTAGACGGGGTGCCTGTGAGGTGTGCTATGAAGATACGTGGCACCTTAGGGTGTGGTATACATGCAAATATATATATATATATATATATATATATATATATATATATATATATATATATATATGCGCTCTTCCCGATCTCTCCATCCCCTCTCCCCGGCGCATCTCTCTCCCTTTTTTTTCTCGCTTTTTCTCCTCCTCCTCCCCATCCCCGATCTTTCTCTTCTTTTTTTTTCTTTTCTTCATTTTTTTCTCTCCCATCTCTCATTTTTTCTTCTATTTTCTAGAAAAAAATATAAATTAATTGGTGAATTCAAGACTAGAACCCATAATCTCATGGTTTATAACAAACTCTCCTAACCAAATCACCCTATAACACTATGTTGTTTGAGATCATTGTTTGCTTTCTCAATATATCTGTTCAAATTTTGTGAACACAAACCCGTTATGTTACTGTAGAAAATATACCTTTGTTACTATGGTTCGGTAGTAACATTATCATTACTATGGTTCGGTAGTAACATTATCGCAGAAGTGCAGTAACACGATACGTTACTGCAAATGTTATAGGTCGTTATTGTGAAATTTGTAGGTCATCACTGCACTTTTTACAGTAACATCATGATGAATTTGCAGTAACAGAGAACATATGGTAGTAACGGTACTACTACATGTTAACGACCAAATTTGGTAATTCAAGTATCAGAGATGAAGATAAAACCGAAGCGAAATCCGAGAGATAGATCGTTCCGGAAACAAAGCAAGAATCGGCTGCGACCAGGGTCGACAGAGTTCGTGTCGGACAAGGTAGCCAATTGAGCCGATTCCGACAATGTGACTCGGTACACGTTGTCGGGTTGAGTTATCGTACTTCATATGGATTGCCACGCATGGATTGAGTCCTGAAAAGGCAATTGTATCTATTAATTAGGATATTTTATGTAATTTCCTTAGAGATAAGTTTGGGCAAAAGTCTACTGCAAAGACTTATGATATCTTAGAGTTTGTTAGAGATAAGAAACGTGTCCGACAAGGACATATTTTGTATCTCTGGTATAAATAGAACCCAAACCCATGTAATCGAACAACAACACGTTCAATACAATCTCGGCGCATCGCCATCTTTTTAATTTACTTTCGTTTTGTTTTGACGAGTTCTTGTTTTCGGGTTGAGCTGCATCGATTTCGATCTTCAACTACAGGTAAAACTTGTTATGACGGCTTGCGTTCTCGGGATTAGTGCTTCCATATTTATGACACTCTAATCTTGTTTATGTAAGTTGTCGAGTTATCATATATTCTATATAATCTCTGAAAACATTGTTATTTAACCTTCAGTCGGCTAACATCTGTCACTAGGAAGCAGCCGATTAGGTTAAATACCAACGTTGACCTAGATTATATAGGGTATCCACCACCCTATGAAACATCCAATGGCTTGATTGTCTAGATATTGTTATTCTTTCCATACTTATAGGTGCATCAATTAAGTTTGACCTTATAAGTCGTGATTAGAATCTCAATCTCTAGCCTGCTTTTTGGTTGAAAATTAGGGTAGTATCGGGGTTTCAGCCGATCTTACCTGATTTAACTCCTTTATGTCTTACATTCTTGATTGACATGTTAAATCCGCCCTTTATGTTAAGATCTTGTTGCATTTAGGTATATTAAGCTTCCTATTTGATGTATTTTGCTTGCTTTAATATCTTAATATAGAGTGGTATCAGAGTATTAGCCGATACATGCTAGATCTATCTGATCGGCTATGCTATGAATGCTTATAATCTCCCTATTAATGTATATTTCGATCTAAGTGATTTATACTGTCTCGGCATGGTGACCGATCTATCCCAATCACTTGATTTAAGTATATATCGACAGAGGCATTATATACCATTAATATCTACAGCCGATCGAATAGATTTAGTTCTACCTTGTTTATTTATAACTGCCGATCGATTGAAATATGACATCGGCTTGAAGATAAATGATATGTCATCGGCTGCTGGCCGATCGGCTATCGTTTATGGATTTAACCGTGGTTTCTTTTGTCTTTATTTATTGTTGATTGCAGGATCAAATCAACTGGCACACTCACGAACCTAAAGGCAAGATTTTTGGACCTGCACTGAAGTTAAGCAGATCTTCCTGGCCACTGTGTGTTTTTTGCATCAACACTACAGTACCATTGCTTGTGCATAGCTAAATTTTTAAATCAAAATCTTGTGCAAAATACAAGTGCTAAAAAAGTGTATGTGTATGGTCACAAGTTAACGCAAGTGCTAAAAGTACTTCTATTTGTCCATACAAAAATACATAGTAGCAAAGCTTAGTACTAGTAAACTTTTAGAATTCTAATCTTTAAACAATAATATCTCTCACATTGCATATTATTTTTTAGAACCGGTTTCACCATAATGCTTTAAAAAGACATTACAGCAAGACAATAGTCCTGTTACTATACGATGATCGAGACAAAAATGCTTTTATAACGTTGTTACTGCGGAAAGTAGTCGTGTTACTGCACATTGATCGTCGCGTTTCTTCGCCGTTCTAAAGAGATGAGAACTAAAAAAAAGTAAATCTCAATCTTTAGAAAGCAATATCTCTCACGTTATATAGTATTTTTCTAATCCGTCTGCACCATGGTATTCGTAAAAAAGTGATTAACAAAACTAGATCCATCATGACTACATTTCAATTTTGTTACTGCGAGAAAGTTGTCATGTTACCGCACGATGACTGTTAAGTTACTGCAGAATTTTTGCGAGACGTGAACAACAAAGTGTTGGGCGGGGAAGGGAGTCAATGGGCGGGTTTGACCGGCGGGAGGGGGCTTTGACCAGCCTTTGACTGAGGTGGGAGGGGGGATTTGGGCCCTAAGAAGGGTGGGGGAGGTGGGATTGGCCCATGGGAGAGGGGGTGTAGAATAGTTATTCTAAGGGAGGGGTGTAGAATAGATTTGCTATATATATATATATATATATATATATATATATATATATATATATAGGTAAATTAACTAGTGCTACATGGAGTATGGGCTCCAACAATATCCACCGTATATGTGCTTTGAGATTTGTGCTGCTCAAACCAGGGTATTAGATATATTAACGGGTTAAACCCAATTAGATCTTTCCATTTTTAGTGTACCCGCATGATTTGCATACATGCATGTATTGCCTTTCCATATAAACGTACTCACATCGTTTCCATATAAGCAAACATGTACGTAATAATTTCCTTCCGATTGCATGATTATTTATTTCCATATATGATACATACTTTCCTTTTTTTGGCACATGCTCACATCGTTTCCCTATGATTGTGTGATAATTTATTTCCATATTTGAGATGACACTGAATCAGATCCACAAATTTTCAGTAATTCCACTAATTAAGTTGTAATTGATTTATTTCCATCAATACTGATTAATATTTTCCACTTTTTGTGTACATATAAAATGGTATGACATTTCATTTTTTACACACTCCACTGTCCAGTCCACGCTACTACCCTGCCGGCCGGATGTCGGCGAGCTTTTCGTCTCTGCCGGTTGTCTGCAAGGTTTCGTTGCCGTTGTCAGTCATCTGTTAGCTTCGTCACCGCGCCGTTACGCACCGTCGGTCGTTCGCAAGGTTCGTTGTCGCCGCCGTAGGTCGCCCGTGAGGAGGTTCGTCGCTACTGTCATCGACGGTCACTGCGCGTGTGGTTCGTGTGTAATTTATTTCAATTTATTCTTATATTTTGACAAGTCCCTGTTCTACCGTTTTCGCAGACTGAGTACTGTAACAATTTCATTTCGTTGTCAAGACCTTAAGATGGAAATGTATCCTGCTAATAAGTTTTTGGTTCATCTTCCTATTGAGCCAAAGACTGTACGTACGTATGTTGCCCTGGGATCATGTGGAGAAGATGGTCGTGGGCAGAAGAAACACCAGTTGGATGCACGCGCTAAGAGCTAGTGTATCAACACAAGTTTTTTTAAACTGATGTTCTTGACAGTGTATTAACATGAAATTTGCACGTTGTAATCATGCAAATTAATACAGAATATTTTGGTACTATGTATATACCTACCATCCTACTATTCCATAAATGTCACCACCTACTTAATCTACATCGGTAGAATATACATAGCACACGAGACTTATATACCTAAATCTATAAATAGTTTATAGGTATATACCCAACTAGACTTATACTTACATCTACATGTATCTAATTGCATCTGGCCAAGCTACCTAGTTAGAGTATAAAAAAACTTAACTAAAAGGCCTAGCTAGCTTCAAATTCAGTTCAAGAAAAAAAAACCTACTTGAAAATTAAACTTTTTTCATGCGCATTTAGATAGGTATATACCAAACTACAATATGCAATTTTTAATGGGTATATACCTAGTATGTGTGTTTAGACCGGTATATACCCAAATAGAATCTGGTATGTCACACATACCCAACATACGTGTTTAAATACCTAAAAATGTGTATCCTAAATGGTATTATACCCAATTAAATGTACATATGAAATGCATGCATGTAAATACCTAGCTTGTAGTACGTTTGAAACGCATGCACGTCACATACCCAAAAAATTAAAAAGCACAACACACGAGACTTATATACATACATCACATCTACATGTACCTAATTACATCTGGTCAGCTACCTAGCGAGAGTATAAAAAAAACTTAACTAAAAGGCCTGGCTAGTTTCAAATTCAGTTCAAGAAAAAAAATGTAAGCTACTTGAAAGTCAAAATTTTTTCACGCCCATTTAGATAGGTATATACCTAACTAAAAATGGGTATCCGAAATATGCAATTTTTAATGGGTATATACCTAAATCAATTCTGTTTACTGGTTATATTGTACTTATTTTTTCTCCGGTATATACTGATATTTTAGATAGTATATACTAGATTTTTCAAGTATCCAACATATATTAAATCGAACGGCTAGGCGGCGTGATGCACAACTGTACCAAAGTTTTTTTCACATATTCGTACATCATATAATTACAAAAAAATGTACTTCTAATACCCAGTTTTTTTTGCCATAAAATTAACATAGACTAAAATTGAAATTTTTTCATTGCATGGGATTTTTTTTCCGTTTCATACCAAATTTTTGAGTATACGACCCATTCGTACCTAAAAATGGAAAGTGACCCATAGTGCATATTTTGTCACTCAAATTGCTAAATTAATGGAGTCATGAATGTAATAATTTGGTACGGATACATTACCATATAAATTTGTTGCGATATTATCCATGTTTCCAAATACATTTGAATATAATAAATTTTCTGCGATATATATAATAAATTTCCAACTAATTTGTTTCCATGTTTCCAAAAACCAACAATCAGTATTTAGTGTTACATACTTAGTTTCCATTTTCACATATACTTACTTTCCATTTTTCCAAAAAATTAATTTGTTTTTCCATATACTTAGTTTCCATTTTTCACAATAATGTTACCATTTATTCAGACCCCAACGTGAAGCAAGTAAGTTTCCATATTTACAAGATATTATTTCCAATTTCACGGGTATTTAATGTTTCCATTTTTGAAATGTACACGCAATTATGGAAATTCTCTCATCCGCATTGCATGCATATAAATGCATTTATTCCTTTTTTTTACTGTCTATTCAAATATGTGGATTCCATTCATTATTAAATACTATACTCTAAACGGGTGTATACCCATTAAGCTATGTACCCAAATGATCAAAACCGATCAGTAAGCATCCTACGGCTCCTAACGTTGGAGCCCATACTCCATGGAGCCCCATCCGTGCGTCCTATATCTATATATATAGAGAGAGACACACACACTGAAAAGTTGGGTAACATAAAATAAAAAATTTACTCGGACTAGGAGTGGGGGAGGTGGCACATGGTGGGATCGAGATTGGTCGTCGGCGAGTTAACTTTTAACTATATATAGAACTCCTAAGAAGTTGGATAACATCAAGTAAAAAAATTACATGGGAGTGGAGGAGGGGGCACATGGGTGGGATCGAGATTGGTTGTCGGTGAGTTAAATTTTAACTACATATAGAACTAATAAGAAGTTGGATAACATTAAGTAAAAATTTACTCGGACTATGGGAGTGGGGGAAGGGGGCGCAGGGGTGGGATTGAGATTGGTCGTCAGTGAGTTAAATTTTAATTGCATACTATGGACCTGGTGGGGAGCATATATATATATATATATATATATATATATATATATATATATATATATATATATATATATATATATATATATATATATATATATATATATATATATATATATATATATATGCTCCCCACCAGGTCCATAGTATGCATATATATATATATATATATATATATATATATATATATATATATATATATATATATATATATATATATATATCGGGATGGCTATATATCTGTTGACAGATTTTTTTTTATAGCTGAATCATTCGCTTTTTAGGCCGTTGATCTTTCTTTGAGATTGGTGCAATCCTAGATTAGTATCATCTAGTTTGTTCCGTCCGTGGGTTACTGGCTCTTTGGGCTTTATGTGGTCTCACATTTACTGTTCAATTTTGTGATACTACTAGCCACCGACAGGGAGAGTGTTTGGGATTTTTTTTGTGCAGAATTGCTATATCTTTGTCGATAATTTTTTCCCAAAAATCTGTCACTTTTCTATTCATTCGATTTGATGCTAAGATTCGGTTTTGTATGTCCTGTGCCTGCATGGAATTGGAATCCAATGTCTGGTCATTAACGTGTTCACACCATAAGACCCTTTTGTTACTCTTTTTACCCTTATTTAACGTGAAGTTCGCTGACAGAATATCGGATGATCCCACACGTACAAATTACATCATACTTACACTATAATTACATATATATATATATATATATATATATATATATATATATATATAATTTTAGTGTATTTACGATGTAAGTCTGAAATCCACTTGAGCCCATTTGAGCCCACGTGAGCATCATATTGTCCATGTGGCCCGTTTGTTTGTTTTTTTTATTTTGTTTGTGTATATTAATGTCATCCGTTAGATGTTGATTCAAAGGATAAGAAATCTGCATGATATGAGGCTAAAAAATCGGTCACATGAGACTGCCTATACATCATGTGACAGATTTTTTAGCCTCATCATGCAGATTTCTTATCTTTTGGATTGCACCAATCTCAAAGAAAGATCAACGGCCTAAAAAGTGAATGATTCAACTATAAAAAATCTGTCAACAAATATATAGCCATCCCGTATAACTAATATTCAGCACCTAAGGTGCTACTCCCTCCGTGCCAAAAAAAAGACAAACCCTGGTTTCCGTGCCGAACGTTTGACCGTCCGTCTTATTTGAAAAAATTATGAAAAAAATTAAAAAGACAAGTCACGTATAAAATATTAATCATGTTTTATCATCTAACAACAATGAAAATGCGAATTATAAAAAAATTTTATATAAGACGGACAGTTAAAATTGGATACGGAAACCCAGGGTTTACCTTTTTTTTTTTTGGACGGAGGAAGTACGTATTAAACGAAGTGTGATACTGACCTCACCTTCCACCCACAGCGCAACCCCGTTCCACTAATGATTCCAGTAGTCAAATTTTTACTATTTACACATCCACCAGATAGCCCACCATATATAGACAGTTTCGTGTAGTAAATTTTTAACTAATCACTTTCATTTACAGTTAACTTATCATAAACAGTGTGATATTTATTTTAGAGTTATTGTTTTACTCGATTTGTTGATGCCATAAATTTTTTTTATATTATTCTGTTTCAATATTTTCGCAAAAATTAAATGTTTGTTATTTTGTTTTTAGGAACCAACTTTTTCTAATTTCAATTTTACTTTTATTTTTTAGATGCTTCTTGTTTCAAATATCCAAGAATTAAATGTTTGGGGAACAAACTTTTTTATTGTCTATTATTGAACAAGTCAGGTTTTTTTAACCGTTATCGAGATAACCCTTGTGTGTTGTACTCCAATTTATTTAGCATATTGAGTTATTTTTTAGCTCAGCACGCAATGAATTGATAATTACGAGCCATTTTTTATTCCTTTTTTTATTAAATAAATGATTTTTACTTGTCAAATACATCATGTCGAACCATAATCAATTTGCCTTCAAGTTAAATATTAACTTGTCATCCTAAGTTAAATTTTTACTGATCAAATAAATCCTATCAAACCTTCATCAAATTGCCATCAAGTGAAACGATAACTCATGCTTCTATGTTAAATTTTACTACTACTCGCACCCACGTAGATGCAACGATAGTAATTTTTTTTACCACACTAACTATGAGTATTTGTAGCATAGGTAACAAACCAGTGAACCACCGCTTCGTATCCAGCCATTATCCCTTAAGTTTTTTCCGAATCTAGAACAGCATCCTCAAATTCCAGGCAGCGGCGGATGAGACTCTAAGATCCGTCGATGGCGACGGACTCCGACCAGCACAACTTTGCGGCGCTCTGAAGGGATGTGCTTCATGCTCTGCTCGACCACGGCGACCACGTCTGCTTTATCCAGTTCCCGCAGCAGTTCGAGGGCATCGACCCCAGCGACCGGCAACCCAACCTCGTTTCGACGTCTCTATGCGCGTCATGGACGGACTCCAGGGGTGGTTGAGTCTTCTGCCGCGCACCTGAATTACAGCGCTTTCCAGGAGACCGAAACAAAAACGATGAGCTGATGAAAGCCGCACTAATATTTTGGACCAATCTTACCCCTCTCTGATGGACGGTCAGATTTAATTGGTAGCTCATGTTACCTCCTCAACAACTGTTGCTCCCACTTGAATGGGTTGACGACATATCCCTCATCATCATGTTTACTCAGGCCAAGAAGCCCAGTGCTCTTAGTGGTTAGTTGTTGCTAGCTAGTTGCTGCATTCATGTGGTTTGTTGGTGCTCTACATGTCTTACCAAGTTGAGGGTGAAACTAACATATGCTCCTATATCATATTAATTAGTATTATATATGTGGCTGGCTGATTGTATATTGGCATCATGGCCTGTATTGTCCCCTGTAACATGGCATTTGCATAATGCTTGGATCAACTTGGATTAGTGGATGCAAGTAGCTCAGGAAGCCAAATTATATCCCTGTGATTAATTTATGTTGTTGGTGCATGTTTCTCCACCACGAATTGGCTTCATCGTTTTTGTTTGGGTCATTTTCAGTTTCTTTGTTTTTTTACTTGACACGAGCATTGTAATCATAGTTAGTCTAATTAAAATATATGTACAGCGTAAAGGAGATCGAACCGGTATGTAACTTCTATATAAGATGGAACGAGGGGAACAACAACAAACAACAATTTCATTACACACAGAGGTGAGCTAGGTTGGAGTCAAAGCTAAGGAGAAGAGGAAAAGGAGGTCAGGGAGAGGGAGGTCATGGTAATGGAAAGCGCCCCAGAGAAGTTGAAGCTGCTGCTGGGGGTGCTGGCGCTGCAGTGCTGCCTCGCGGGGTTCCATATTGTGTCCAGGGCAGCCCTCAACATGGGCATCAGCAAGATCGTCTTCACCGTCTACCGCAACTGCATCGCCTTGGCATTGCTCATACCTTTTGCATACTTCCTTGAAAAGTGAGCTCAGACATACCTCTTCGATTCAATTCGTTGCCATTTATGCATGAAATTCGAAATTCTCAGCTAAATTGTACTTATATTGAGATTTAGAAGGGAAAAAGAAACATCTATTCTGTGTGCCTGTGAGAATACATTTTTCCTTTACATTCTATTTATCTTGCTATGTTTGTTTTTGTCCTGTCTGTTATAAGCTGACTATACATTTTATCTTACATCTGTAGGAAAAATAGACCACCCCTCACCTTCTCTTTGCTGGCCCAGCTCTTCTTTCTGGCATTCTGCGGGTAAGTTCGATGCACATTGCACTGAAAGATAAATAGATTGCTTGAGATTATGTATAATGACCATATGCTTTGCTTTATCAGGATAACATGCAACCAGGGTTTCTATCTTCTTGGTTTGCACTACCTGTCTCCAACCTATGCTTCTGCTATCCAAAATACAGTACCAGCAATAACCTTTGCCTTGGCTGCTTCTCTGAGGTAATCCAGCAATAATGTCATTATCATTTAGGCACTTCATTAACTTTTGCTACTCATTGAAGCTATCAATCAAAACTTGGTAATATTTCTTTTTTTTAAAAAAAAGTGCTCCTAGTTAGTAACAAGAACAATAACAGTAATAGCAGTAACATATTGTATTTTGAATGCACATCTGTGTTCATGAAAAGAAGACTGAACAAAGCTAAAAGCTTAATTGGTTAACATTAGTTCGTACGTTTCTGTGCTAATCTGGTGTCTCTACCTTTTATTCTTTCTATGGTTAATTAATAGGCTTGAGCAAGTAAACATAAACAAGAGGTATGGGATGGCAAAAGTGATTGGCACAGTTGTAAGCGTAGGGGGAGCAACTGTCATTACTCTCTACAAAGGGACACCACTGATGAACTTCAAGTCATCCTATATTTTGGGAGCCAACACTGTGTCTCAAAATGTAGTTTTGAATTGGAGTGTGGGTTGCCTTTTCCTCCTTGGCAATTGCATTGCCTGGTCTGGATGGATGGTACTTCAGGTGTCTACTCTTACTTGAACTCAACATATATAGCCAGCCGCTTATGACTAATTAAGTTTCCTGATAGTTTGTTCCATCTACGTATACTATACATGATGCACGCTACATCGTCTCTAGTTGAAATATGCTCTTTTAATTTGTGTAGACCCCAGTCTTGAAGAAATACCCAGCCAGGTTGTCAATGCTTGCGCTGACCCTGGCATTCGGGCTGGTACAATTCTTGGCCATAGCAGCATTCTGGGAGAATGACATTGGGAAGTGGAGGCTTCATTCTGGAGAAGAGCTCTTCACAATCCTCTACGCTGTAATTTTCATTTATCCATATTCCATATTTCCATAACGTTTACGTGTTTCATCGTAATTAAGTACACCGCAGTGGTACTTCAAGATTTGTTGCACAAAAATAAATTGGTAGCAACAATTTTGTAAATTACATGTATATATTCCAAGAAAGCGGCAAACATAATTTCCTTGACCATTTCCATTCATCTTGTCTTCAGGGTCTAGTTGCTTCAGGGGTTGCTTTATCTCTTCAGATCTGGTGCATTGACAGGGGTGGTGCTCTGTTCACTGCTATCTTCCAACCTGTACAAACTGTCATGGTGGCTATAATGGCTGCCGTCATTCTTGGCGATCTACTATACACAGGAGGGTAAGGAAAAACAAATGTAACCTGCAAGAAAAACATTCCATACAGAACGAATAATGATTATGCACATCTGAAAAGAAAAAATGATGAGCATTCAGGCTCATCCATGATTAGTCTAAAACATTCCAATTGTTGGAGCTAAGATTTTTTCTCATTTACAATTATCAGGATCATTGGAGCTGTCCTTATAGTGATTGGCCTCTACCTTGTGTTGTGGGGTAAAAACGAGGAGAAGAAAAGCAACAGTAACCAACCAGATTTGTCAAGGCATCTCCTCAGTGAAGAGTCTTCTCGACCAACGACTGTGACAAGTGATGTTCCATAAAAGCAGTAACCAACCATCACTGCTATTATAAAATGCACAAGTATAGAATTAATGTGCAAGGTGATGCAAGTGTGGATTGATAGGGGTTTTTCTAGGTTATATCTAGTTTAGGAATAATATAGTTATATTTTCATGCTTGGTTCTAATATACAATTCTATTTTCAACATGCTGTTGAGTAGTAGTTGATTGCACCAAAAAGAGACCAAAGATGTTGGATGATTTTATATTGTTTGCTACATACGATTATCATCTTTGGTCTCAGTTCTACTACTCAATTAATAGGAGTGTATGTAGCAAACAATATAAAATCATCAAATTAAATGATAATCGTATGTGATTGAATAGATACCGACCTATAGTATCTACGCTTCTAAAGCATTATGTCTTCACTAGGCTGAGTTCTTCAGGTGACTTTCCCAACTCACCTTCATTTTTCATGTGCACATTTTCCAAACGGTTAAACTATGTGTTATTTTAAAAATATTTTATGCGAAGGTTGCTTTAAAAAATTATATTAATCTATTTTCAAGTTTTTTTAAGCTAGTACTTAATTAATCATACATTAATAAACACCACGCTTCCCAAACGCAGCCTTACGCATGTAACAGTCCCTTGCGAGTTCCATCTACCATTTGTGCTAGTTTTAAATTTGCCTAATTTAGAAATTATATGTTCTCTTTTATTCGCAAAAATTTGCTTCGTGAAAGTTTTATAAATTAAAAAGGTTTAATTTTGGGGGGTATTAAAAGGGTTTAATTCGACTAATTAATTAGATAGCACCCAATTATTAATTGAAGTTATTTTATCTTATTTGATGTTCTAAAGTGGAGCTTATTCCATTAATCCTGAAAATTCTCAGAATTCCATTGTTTCAAATACAAAATATTTCAAAAAGGTCCCTATCCTTTTCTCTATTTTTTTTCTCTTCCTTCATTCCTCTTTTCCATTCTTCCATTTGGCAACCCACGAGATGGGAAATCCTGGCCTGATCCGTGCCGTATCCCCAGGAAAGCTCTCACGTGTCAACTAGTCAGGAGGATAATGTACCAAATGTTGCTGCAATGGCTGATATAGATCGTCAATTGGAGAAAAAGACAGCGGCCTTGAGAGAGAATGTTCCCTCGTTATGTGCCTGCAACCTAAAAAATTATAAAATAATTAAAAATATGGATCAATTTATGTTATCACTACAGAAATAATCAAATTGGACATCTATTCCCAGTTAAAATTTTATTTTATTTTATTTTTATTTTTAGGTCGAATTTGAACATTCACATTTTCATGTTTGTGTAGTGATCGATCTTATCAATTTATTTTTAAAGGATGACTTTCTAGGTGTCATTGTGTAGTCATGCTAGCACCTACACTTTTAGTTCTCAGCTACTGCCACACCTCCTTTCTTAGGCACAACCTGAACTGGGTTAACCCACTCGCTATACGGCACAAGATAGATTATCCCGACGTGTAGGAGTTTCATGACCTCTTTTTTCATGACTTCTCTCACCGCATTATTTAGCCTTCGTTGTGGCTCTCGAGAGTGCGCACAAGAACGATATAAACGGATACGATGTGTGCAGAGAGCCACACTAATCCCCTTGAGATCTTAAAGTGAGTAGCCTAGAACAGAATGATGCTTTTCTAGCACAGCTGTGAGTCAGGAGGTCTCATCATCAGTCAACTTGTCACTTATGATGACGGGTCAACTTGTCACTTATGATGACGGGTGACTCTGTATTACCATGCAGAAAAAACATAGCGTAGGCCTAAAGGCAAAGACTTGAGCTCAATCGGAGGTCATGAAGACGGATCGGTTTTGGGTAACTCGATCATGTCTTCAAAATCGTCCTCTTCCTCAACAAATGCAATGGCATCATCTTCAAGGAGGGATTCAGGGACTCAAATGGAGAGACAACCAACATGTTTTCAATTGGCTCAGACTCGGGAACAGGTTCCGTCAAGGAGTTTTTCGACCTTGAGATCGGGAAGGAAAATGACAATTTATCGAGTTTGATGTCGAGAACTCCGGTTCTCGGCACATCTAAGAAGAGTTTTTCTATAGAATGGCCTATTATGAGGGCGAAGTCATAGACTTCGAACACATGGAAATCAAGGATGACCTTGACATCATTGTGCCTGATTGGCGCTCTGCGGATAGCCCTATACCCTTCGATGGTAGAACCGAACGGTTCTTAAAAGGTTTTGTCTGTGGGTGCTAACAGTTCGTCCCAAAACCGATATAATGTATGATGCAAAGCTTTGTCTTTAGGCCTGTGGGTGCAAACAGTTCCTAAAAAGGATGCCAATATAATGTTTGCACTGCTAGTGGGATCATTAAAAAGAGTTTGCACCATGGCCTCTCTCATGAGACAGGGAATGGTTAAGGACGGGGAGCTAATCCGAATTGCTTCAGATGAAAGCTCCACCTCCCTTAACTACTCTTCACTCATGATGGTAGCTAGTTGATGAACTACCTCTTTAAGGAAATTTTCCTCGAGAGGTTCATTCCAACTACGTGGGACTGGTGGTCTCTTTTGCACAGAATAGTTTGAGGTGTTTCCATAGTCTTCAAAAAGATCACCCTTAAACTGGAATGGGATATCCGAAGGCTGAATTTCTTCTTCCTTCATTTCCCATGGTTCGGTTGAGCATTCAATGGTTGAATCTTAAGATATGAAGGTTACAAGCTCCGATTCAACGATTGAAGGCTCGTCTTGTGTATGCTCGATTTCCTGAAAGGTTTCGCAACGAACGAAAAAGGTATTCTCCAAGATATGATCCAGGAGTTCCCTACCTTCCATCATTATTTTGTGTGCGAACGAACCTCCGGCGGAAATATCAGGATACATGGAAAACTCCTTGTCTAAATCCAAATAGGATTGTTGTACTAACACATGGTCAAGTAGAGACAAGTCTGAGTTGGCTTGAGTTAACAAGGAAAATCGATCCTAGGAAACACCAACGGATTGCTTCTTATTTTGCTAAAAATTGAGAACCACACCACGGAGAGAAGCTACATGGGTTAATGGGAAGAAAGCAAGGCAGAACCTACTTTCAACTCCACCCATTCACCGTATAGTTTTCTCACCGTATGGGTGTACCATTGTTTCACCCCTTCTGTAAGAGAAAAGGGAAACAACTTCCATCGTGAGGTGCCTTGTGCAATGCCTGCAATTATCAGGCATGAACACAGTTGCTCAAATTTCACGCAGATGATCATAGTGATTTTCGCTTTCGCATCCAGAGAAGGATTGTCCCTGAACCATCGCTATAAATCTAGGACTAAGTTCATAGCTAGATGTATGAATTGGTTTTGAAGAAGGGGTAGCTCACAGAACTTGGCCCTTGGAGCTATGAATACACACCAATGAGAAGATATCTAACTCACGTAAATTAATTAAACAACATAAAAGAATTTTGAACACTTACTTTATAAAAGGAAGCATCTGCTGAGGTACAAGGAAGAAGAAGGCTGACAATCCCGGCGTGTCGGTGAAATGGGAACGGGGTACCCAATTCCCCGGCAAAACAATTACAAGTAAAGTAAATGGCATGCTTAAACCATTCTAAAAAATAAAATGCTACCCCAGGGTGATGTAGGTGGGGGCCCACCTTTATCTGTTTGCGGGATAAGAATGTAACCTAAGGTATGCCTCGGACCCGGTCTTGTCCTGGGTCCCAGGCTCACCTTAGCTCATCTAGGTTACAATACTGCTCAGTGAAGAGAAGTGTTGAGACCTATAAAAGCTATGTCTTAAGAATGTAATCTAAGGTCTGCCTTGGACCCGGCTTTGTCCTGGGTCCCGGGCACGCCTTAGTCCTTGTAAGTCCTATGCTATCCAGTAGGAGGAGCGTAGAGACATACAAGGTCTACATCTTAGAAGATATAAAACTAAGGTCTGCCTCAGTCCCGGCCTCGTCCTGGGACCGGGGACACCTTAGCCCTTGTAGTTTCCGCATTCTTCTGCAAAGAAGAGCGTCGAAACATACAAAATAAATACATTATCTACTCATCAAAGACATCTTCGAGAATCTTGCCCAAGAATAGATGAATTATCATCACAAAAAGCGCAAGGGCGCGACCTCAGGATCGTCTGGGGAGATGGGCGTGCTCCACAGGGCTGTTGTGAAGCAGTCCTCTCCGCCATAAATGAAACATGTTTATGGGGAGCCCCAGCCAGTTGTTGACGGTTGTCATAAACCAGTTCCGACAACCAATATAACTATAATAAAAGAGAATTAGCTATGCTTATAATGCATATTTGTTTTAGATTAATATAGTTCCACTTGTACTTGGAGAATAATTTGTTGCAAGAATTAAGCAAATAAAATAATGAAAAAATAAGGAAAACTCACTCCTAAGTAAGCATATGGATAAGGAGGGCCCACATGTCAGGTGTAACCATCCGGAAACCACCTTAACTGTCACAACCGATAACAGGACCCACCTGTCGGTACCCTAGCCAAACATGGAGGCCTGCTGGGCCGGCCCAGGTTCGGCCGAACACTAGTGGCGACGGCTCAGCCCGGCCTTACACGTGGACATCCAGGATTGCTCGCTGATGGCGGTTGTGGGGCAGGAAGGTCATTTTGCCTTCTCAGAAACCGTCATACCGACCCTATAAATGGAGGAGCTCATTTAACTTCACAACACACTCAAGCAAGCTCAAGGTTCCTCTCATACTTTATTTTAGTAGTTTTAGTGCTAAGCGGAGTAGTATAGAATAGTTCTCGGAGTCCTCAGAGCTTCCAGAAGAGTTTCGGTATGGCTCTAATAGCTTTTCTACCCTCTTCTATAATACTTTCAGAATTAATGAAATACACTTCTTTATATATTCTCGGTACTTTAGTTAGTATAGGTATTGCTCTTACTTTACATTTGTGTCGGTATAATTGTGTGAGTAGCCTACTAGAGAGGTGCAATGGTGTGGGTTTAGTGTCCGATTTATCGGTTGCTTTATATCATCTACAGAGGTGTAGAGTAGTATTTATTAATGTAAGTATGGTGCTTAGATTACTAAATATCACTATCTAGGCATATATGCTGCGGGACAGTAGAGGTGCGCCGCTGACGGTGATAGCTCAGTATAGGTATTCCTCCATGTTAATATATATTCCTAAGACAAATTCCTGAGGAGGGTACTCCTCCATATTCAACCCCGGTTGGATGACCATGACAGGTTGTCGTAAGAAACTCGGCAACCTGGGATGGTCTCTCGAAACACCAGGAGGGGTATTGGCCACATAATTGTATACTAGCAAATGTAGACTAGAGTTTGAGTGTATATTAGAAGTATAGGAAATGAGTTCTTTCTATCTCTTCTCCCACTTAGTTTAGAATTATTCATATGAGGGAATCTATAAGCTTCGCTTCTTGTCACTCTACCCTTATATTAAATTAACCCCTGCTTAGACTTTGATGAAAGCAAGTAATATATATGTGTATATATTAGCATGGTTCTCTCTTTCATAATTTTACCTTGGATTAAATAAATATAATACATTGGAATACTTCCGGATGAAATGCTATAATGGTATATCTGTGCGCTTGCGGATTACTTAGGTAACCATAAATATACCTGGACTATTTCTGATGAACCCTGAGTTCCACTCGGCACTCAAGGCTGTTGTTGGCCCGATCTTTCAGTGAGTTGAGATAACTACGATTTAGTAGAAACGTTGACGATCCAACTACAACCGTACAAGACATTGTGTTGCGCCTTTGCGATCGATACACCTCTCCGTGGGTTGTTGATCTTGCCGGTGCAGATCAACCTTATTCCTGCAAGCAAATCGAAGAAACAAGCAAGAACATGATAAAAGCGATCTAAATTGCAAATAGGAATGAATACACACGATAAGTTGGGGTTTCAAATACAAGCAGACGGACGGTCTAGCCGACACGCGCGCTGCAAGGAAGTAGCAATGGCTAAACTTTCATCTAAACAAAACCCAAAAAACTCTAAAGTGGTACCTAACTATTTAAGGAGGTGGGAGGACGACCTAACGGGACCCTAGGGTCGTTCTCCACCTGGTTGGGGCGCACCCCACATGGGCCCCACTTGGGCCGGGGTCCCAGACGAAGTTACAAGCCCATAGGCCCATTATAGGTGACGCAGCACCTTCTTTTTGTGATTTCGGCCGACTGGGATGGAATTTGGCGATGAAGCTGGATCCATTGGAAAGATGACTCC
This sequence comes from Oryza sativa Japonica Group, assembly GCF_034140825.1. NCBI lineage: Eukaryota > Viridiplantae > Streptophyta > Magnoliopsida > Poales > Poaceae > Oryza > Oryza sativa. The sequence goes on along the minus strand of NC_089036.1, from coordinate 13,535,055 downwards.
GAGAGCTTTCCATCAAGTACTCATGGACCCAAAATGGAGCTCGCATGCATATTTGGCGGCCTTTTGAAGTCCACACTGTAGCAGGTGGCCGAACTGGATTGCAGAACTTGGACGGCTTGATCTTGATGTGAACTACGGTTGTATCTATAGTAGCCATGGTCACATCAATTTCTACATCATTGCTAGGAATGAATATTTCTACTAATGTCATTAAGAAATACCAACACCAGTTTGAAGTTGAAAGGACATGGACAAGAGGTATTGGTTAAGCACGAAGATGGAATCCTCTTGATGAGTGGAACAGCGGTACTGATGGTTTGCATGGAGATCTCATGGTTGCCAAGAATTGAGAGGAAGAAGAGAACTTCTTTTGATAATAGGAAGAAGAAAGATAGACGAAGAAGAAAACGACATTGAAGGCTAGCTACAGTCTGTCAGGTTGGGTCGTGTTGGTGCCTTTAGAGCTAACCTTCCGGTCCTTTTGAACGACTCAAATCGGCTACAGCTAAAGTTGCAGTCACTATAACAACTACTACAACTGATCCTAATCCCTGTGCAGCCCGTGTCAAGAGCGATCCAGAAAGACGAGACAGGTTACAAGAACAGGGACCGAGGAATGCATTTGGATGGTGAATTGGTGAGTGAGCTCCCACAAAACCTCTTGGCATCCGGATTCCTGTCGTCGTCGTTCACCCTTAACCCCCGCTTGTTGTAACCCGTTGGTCCCGCTTTATAAGCATAGGCCGTGTTTAGTTCCACCCAAATTCCCAACTTGCCATCATATCACATTGCATCGAAAACTTTCCTACTCACGTAAAGTACCAACTTTTTCTCCAAACTACCAACTTTCTCCCAACTTTCCAACTTCTCCACCATCTAAACACACCCATAGTGTAAAACAGACCATCGGTGATACATTTCACACTACTACATCTAACAACAGATAGCATTATATTTTGGTACTCTTCTCTTCTCTTGTTCAATCACCAACACCCTTCTATCTGATCCCATGCAATCCCTCCATTCTTATTAGATTCCACATCCTCCAAACTACATTTTGTAGTACTACTCCCAAAATACTACTACAAGAGAGCAGAAAAACAGAGAGGAGGGAATGCGCCTCCTAACTCGCATTTACAGATCAATGAGAAACTCCACCCTTGAAACTCAGACTTGTTACATCCAAAGGAAGAGAACCTAGCATCTTCAACCACTATCTAGTCGACCGATCACGCAAATTAAGTACATGATATGGTGTTCCTGGTAATTACCTGGGCTCCATGATCAATAAGTATGTTACTCAGTTGGTGTGCCCATGGGGCAGCAGCTTGAGGGCCTCCATGAAAGTGTTCTTGAGCCTGCCCAAATGTGGCCGCACATTCTGCTTGTCTAGGTAGACCATCTTGAGAGCGTTCCAGCCCTGCTTGTGGATGGAGTAGGGGTCCTTGAGCACCGGGTCGTCCTTGGGGTATTGCTCGCTCAGCGTCGTCTCGTCGAGCTGGATCATATATTCGAGGTAGTGGATCTGCATGTCGGCCGCCGGCTCCTTGAACGTGCCGCGGGCGAGCCATTCCAGGCCACCATACGGCACCACCTGGATGAGCACGGCGCCGGCAGGGAGGAACACCATGTTGGTCAGCCCTGCGCCGTGCACGCCCACCATCACGTCCGCCGAGTTCACCAGCCGGGCGAACTTGGACACGTCCGTGCTGATGTCCGGCTCGCCCAAACGCACGTAGAAGCCCAGGCTCATGGCCATGTCCGCCATGGCACGCTCGTTCAGGAACGCACGGGAGTTGCGCCGCGAGATGATCAGCAGTCGTGGGCGGCGCCGGATGTCCCACCGGTCGCCGCTGGGCTCAGCCACAGCGCGCTCCAGCCCGAGCGCTCCACGCAACATCGTGCGGAAGTCCACCATGGAGTACCCCGACGGCGTCCTGGACGCGTCCACACCGAGCTCCTTGTGGAACGTCGGCCCGACCACCACGCTCCGGTAACATCGGACCTCGTCATCATTGTCGATGTCAACCAATTCGTACTTGCTGAGCCGCTGGAAGATTTGCATGTACCTGTTCGTCCACCACGACTTGAAGCTGCTCACCAGGAACTGAACCTCGCCAGCGAAGCGGTGTGCGGTGATGAACGCCGGGATGAGCACGTCCGTGTAGTCGTGGAACGGGTTGCCCGTGAACCCGCCGGTGGAGAGCACGAACGCGGTGGCCGAACTGTTAACCGTGCAATGCGGCACCGCCGGGTATGTGTCGGCGGTGGAGAGGGGCCGAAGCGCCCACTCCTTGACGTGCGACAGCGCGAAGGCATCGTGCTTCCGGCAGTACGGCTTCACCTTCCACTCCTGCTCCAGTGGGCTGATGTGGATGGTCTGGCTGCGGCCGTGCACGCGGACGTCGCCGGTGGCCTCGCACGTGTCCGACCGCCGGCTTGACTCGTAACACACCGGCTTAGTCAGGTGGTCCGTGGCCGTGGTGGACGCTGCTGCAACAGCTGCGCTGCTTGCGCCACCGCCACCGCCACCAGCTGTGGTGTCTCCAGCCTTGGGCTGCGTTTCTTCTTCCTCTTCTGCTGCTGCTGCAGCAAAAAAATAAAAAAAAATCGCGAGTAAATAGACGGACAAAAATATCAATAGTAGCTACCCCTGAGCGTTTATTTCCTCTTCTGCACATTAAAGGCCACCCAAATTGTTCAGATCTGAACTAATTTCCGTAATTCCTTTGGACATTGAATCATAAATCATTGATGCATTTTTGTGCGCACAAGTTACAAGAAATGGCCTAAAATTTCAGAGCTCGAACCGTAGAGCGGAAACGGGAGAAGATTTAGTGCAATACTGCAATCTTGATAAATGAAGGACGAAATTTACTCTCAAATCCATACGGTCAGCTCCCTACATCCGTACATGCTACTAAATCGAAATACTAATAAATCTATATCACTCGAAGATGCAGGAGAGGAGGAAACTCGTGCTTACCAGCTGATGCTGCAGCCTCATCGGCGGCCTCGAGGGTCTCCATCTTCACACTCCCCTTCCTCATCGCCTCCTGCTCCTCTGTTTTGATGGCTTCCCCTGGCTTCCCTGCAGCACCCAGCAGGAAGACGATAAGAAAAAACAACACAGCTTAGATCAGTAATCAAATCACCGGCAGCCTAAGAACCAAAAAGCAGACCAGACCACCATGGCCGGCCGGATGCGAAAGGCAGTCAAGCTGAGCCGACGAAGAAGAGCGGAGCATACCGATGGGGGAGAACCTTGCCCTGACGAGGGAGAGCACAAGTAGGGATCCCAGCATAAACGCTATCAGTGCCGCATTCCCCAGCCTCCTACCGTCTCCCCTGGTCAGGTTCCTGTTAGACTTCATCGCCTTCCCCCTCCCCTCTCCTCCTTCTTCAAGACTGAATATTTGGATGGTTCATGAGGGAAAATCCGAGTCTTATACCACTAGCAATGGAAGCATGAGCTGGTGTTGAACAGGGCAAAGAGGTTGAAATGGTAGTGTGTTGACCCGGTGACAGCCACGGCTCAACACACAAACAAGGGTACTACTACAAGAAAGGGGAGGAAGAAGAAGAATAAAGGGAGGACTTGTATAGGAAGAGAAGGGAGGACAGAGATGAGAGCGCGTCAAAAGGGACGCAAGCCAAGCGGTAGCCTGCAGCAGCAGCCCGAGCTAATATACTTGTTCCTGAAATCTATTTTGGAGACTACTCTCGATTTTGTCTTAACTAGCAACGGCTAAACACGAAAAAACATGAAAAAGTCCAGCTGCTACATGGCACTATATGCATGCCTTTTTTTAGAACGTGGCTCCACAGCTAGTGCTAGCTAGTTTGTCTAAACCAGCTACCACTCCATTTATGAAAGATATTATCCACATATACTTTAAATACAATTTTCTCTTAAATTACTTATCCGATCTACGATCCGATTGCACCGTTGTGTTTATAGCAATTAAATCTTTATAACAAGATCTCACATGATTATATTTTAATGAAAAATTATAAATTACTTTTATAATATATCTAAATTACTTTTAGATTTTACTAAATTACTTCTTAGACATGTAAAAGTAAATTCAATGAAGCCTAAAAGTAATTTACATATATTATAGAAGTAATTTATAACAAAAAGAAATTAACTTTAATGAATGTCTTTTTTAATTGGATGTGACTACACAGTTAGTGGTAGCTAGTTTGTATTCTATCTAGTATCTCCTTTCAACTTGAAAAATACAATAGTATCTTTTTTTCTCATTCTACATGAAAAACAAAAATGAAAGGAAAAAAACAATTGATGATTAAACAGATTTACAGAGAGTTACTTTTGAACCATGCAAAAGTTACTTCCAATTAACATTGAAGTTACTTTTAAAAATTGTTAAACTTATGTGTGTTGATCTGTGCTGATTAAATTTAATTTCTAGATAAAGTCATATTTTTATCCCTACAACGAATTTACTTCTAATGTCGTGACAAAATTACTTCTGTTTTGTTTTAAGTTATTTTTATAATATATGTAAATTACTTTTAGACTTTTATATGTCTAAGAAGTAATTTAGTCAACTCTAAAAATAACTTATATATATATATGTGTGTGTGTGTGTGATAAAAGTAACTTAGTAATTTACAAATATAAATATTTTTTCATCGTAATATAATCATGTAAGATCTTGTTATGAAGATTTAATTGTAACGAACTTAGTGGTGTAATCGGATTATAGATCGGATAAGTAATTCGAGAGAAAACTTTATTTGAAGAGGAAAAGGATGTACATATATAGTAAAAAAACGTAAAATCTATTTGGAGGGGCATCTGGATTTTATCTTTAACTATCCGGTTATCCCAACAGTAACATCACACAGTTACCAACACTACAGAGCTGCCGTTGTCGCTGTTTCTTTTTAAGCTTATCTTTGTTGGATTAGTGATTAGTTTTATTGCTTCAAGGCAGATGACAGTGTTAGAAAAAGCACTAGGCCCAGAAAGAGATTCCTGTTCTTAGCGCCGGTGAAATACCTTCAAAATAATAATGTGCCCAATTCACTAAATCACTCTCTCCAAAATAATAATATGATACTTTCTAGTAGTATCAATATGAACACTAGGAAGTGTCCCATAAGACCATACTCCCATCCATCTAAAATCCCTTATATTATGGGATAAAGAGAGTACTTAGATGCAATGGAATGTGTCCATGAGACGAGTTCAGTTTCTGGACTTAAACGCTATTTTCTAAGTTATAAGCAAATAGACACGCCTGCACAAGTGTAATACTCCTTCCATCCAAAATATAAGAATATAGAACCGTCCCAAAATACAGTTTACTTGCCCAGATTCGTAGTAATAGAAAATGTCCTATCTGATACTACGTTCTTATATTTTAGAAGGGAGGGAGCATGTGCATTTGTGCATCCTGAGTTGTATAAAAATAAGAGTAAAGTGTACGGACGGTCTTTAAACTTATAGGGTTGTGTCATCTAAGTCCCTAAACTCTCAAAATGCATATCTAAGTTCCAGAACTTGTCATAGTATGTCATCTAGGTCCCAAATCGCCAAAACTCCTTCAGGACCATACGTTGTGTTGATGTGGCATGCCACACGGATATGATGTGGCATTATTTTGACTGACAAATGTTACCCATTTAAATTTTTTCCTTTTTCTTTTTTTCTTATCTTTTTCCCCTTTATTCTCCTTTCTCCGTGACCCGGGTAGAAGAAAGGAAAAAAAGAAGAATGAGAAGAAAACGGAAAAGAAAAAGAAAAATAAAAGAAGAAAAAAAAGAAAAGGACACGTCACGTCCATGTGGCATGTCACATCAGCGCCACGTAGGATCTTAGAGGAGATGTATCGATTTGGGACCTAGATGATACACTTTGACAATTTCTGGAACCTGAATATGCATTTTAAGAGTTTAGCGACCTAGATGACACAACCCTACAAGATTAAGGATCACCAATACACTTTACTCTAAAAATAATAATGCATTGGCATGTTTTGTCTAGAAAAAGACTTTAACAACTAAACTGATGGTGCGACCTGATGCTAAGCCAGTCAAGCAAAAACTGTGGAGATTCACACCAGATCGAAAATAGGCCATATGAGAATAATTGGACAAACTTGTCAAGGCCGGCTTCATCCGAGAAGTACTCCACCCAGAGTGGCTTGCCAACCCGGTTATGGTCCGTAAAGCCAACGGGAAATGGAGAATGTGCTTGGATTTCACCGACCTCAACAAGCCGTGACCCAAGGATTACTTCCCTCTTCCTCGAATAGACCAATTGGTGGCTTCGATAGCCGGTTGCGAGTTGTTAAGCTTCCTTGACGCTTACTCCAGATACCATCAAATCAACATGGCAAAAGATGATGAGGAGAAGACGCCATTCATCACACCCTTTAGTGTTTTCTGCTACACCAAGATGCCTTTTGGATTAATCAGCGCAAGCAACACATATCAGCGTGAGATCCAAGGGGCTCTTGGTGACCAACTCGGATGAAATGTTGAGGCCTACATCGATGATGTCGTGGTCAAGACAAAGACGCGTGACACACTAATTGATGACCTCAGAGAAACATTCAATAACCTCCGACGACATCGCCTCAAGTTAAACCTAGAGAAGTGCACGTTTGGAGTACCATCTGAGAAGCAAACCCTGAGAAGATCAAGGCCATCGAGAACATGAAATCACCCACCAGACTCAAAGAAGTGTAGAAGTTGACCGGATGTATAGCAGTACTTAGCCGCTTCGTAGCCAGGATAGCCAGAATGGGAGAACGAGCACAGCCTTTCTTCGCTTTACTCAAAAAGCAAGACAAATTCGAGTGGACTCAGGACTCCGAGAACGCATTTCTCGCGCTCAAGCGCTACCTGTCAAATCCCCCTGTACTTGTTGCCCCACAACCTAACGAAGAGCTCTATCTATACATCGCTGCCACACCATATTCTGTGTGTACTATTATCGTCGTCGAAAGGGAAAAGGTGCAACACCCAACATACTATGTAAGCGAAGCCCTCCATGATGCAAAAGCCAAGTACCCACATATTCAAAAGCTGCTCTATGTTATAGTCATGACATCAAGGAAGCTTGGTCACTACTTTTAGGCACACAAAGTCACAGTTGTCTCTTCTTTTCCCTTGGGAGAAGTCGTCAGGAACAAAGACGTTATTGGCCGCATTGCAAAGTGGGTAGTCGAGCTCAGTCAATTTGAAGTCCACTTTGTGCCAAGAACATCCATCACATCCCAAGTTCTCGCTGATTTCGTAGCTGACTAGACTATTCCCAAGAATAGAACAAGCAGCCAGACTGATAATGAGACATGGACCATGGCATTCGACGGTGCACTCAACAACCAAGGAGTAGGAGCCGGATTTATTTTGACTTCTCCAACAGGAGATCAATTCAAACATGCAATCCACCTAAACTTCCTCACAACAAACAACATAGTAGAGTATGAAGGACTCCTCATTGGTATTCGAGCAGCCGTTGCACTCGGGGTTAAACGATTGATTGTGAGAGGGGACTCAGAATTAGTCGCAAACCAAGTGTAGAAGGATTACAAATGCACCAATCCCGAGTTGGCTAATTACCTCGCTGAAGTCAAGAAACTAGAACGAAACTTTGACGGCATCGAGGTTCCACACGTTTATCGCAAGGATAACATCGAACCAGATGACTTAGCACGACGGGCATCCAAAAGAGAACCTCTTGAACCTGGAACCTTCTTAGATGCCCTGATAAAACCATTCGTAAAAGAGTCGCACGACGAAAGTACCATAGCCAATACCGACAACTCCTCGAGGGCTCAATGATGAGGACACAACTAGCTCGAATATAACCATGACTACCTTATGTATTAATCAACCAAAGGTGCATATGGTCTATATTAGATTTACATGTTATATATTTGAACAAACGTTGCTACAAAGTGAGTTTCGTGTGTTTTTGTTTGCAGAGGTACTTGCTTGGGCGAAGGAAAAGAGACCGAGCGTAACAAATGCATGGATAATCAAAGAAGTTGATTGGGGACCAAATCAAGACCTTCTCCAAGTCTACTTCTACCTCACCGCGTCACTTTTGGTCCAAAGAAGACAAGAGATAAAATTATACACGTTTTGGATTCGGATTCGGGCCTCCTAATAGAATCAAATTCAAATGGACCTATCCGCTAATATAGAAGGAATTTTGGGGCCCATGAGTACTTGTTGGAAAGCTTATGGAGTCTACTTTCAGATGGTTTTTGTCCCACATAAAAATTCCTATCGAGCTGCCTGGAATCTGCAAAGCAAGCCATGTATCTCATCCAGTCCGAATCTGATTTATGTTTTGGGCCTTATAATTGTGTAGTGGGCTTAGCCCAAGGTGGTGTTTGCCCTAGGACAACCTTAGGACGTCCCTAATCATACTTAATCAGTAGCTGTCATCGTTTAGAGTCGGGTTTTTCTTAGATTAATCTGTCAAGAACAGTTTCGCCGCTAGATCGGTTTGTAGAACCCCAAATTCGAGTGCTTAATCATTCATATGCAATTGTGTTGCAATCTATCTTGTTCTTGCTTGTGTTCTTTGATTCGCATACAGAGATTAGTCTTCTTGGCGAGGTCAACTATGTTTCGGCACGGTTGATAACCAGAGGAGACGTGGTGCTACGATTGCGAGGCTCAGTAGCGTGTTCGTTTAGAAGCAAGATCGAGTTGTGTCACGACTCCGTGCAAATCTACTGTTTATCAATACCTGTCGGAAGAGCGGGACCTAACATCCTCATCAGGGAGAAGAAGGAATTTAATTAAATTTAGTCTCGATCATTACTTTGGATTTATTAAAATTGCCTCCTTTGATAAATTCCACTAAAAATCATGTTATTGTATTTAAACACGAGGAACTAAAAAAAAATCCACCATGCAAATTCCACTTATTAATTGCATTGGTGAATTAGAGGTAGCTCCAGGTTAAATTAAATAATTTCTTCGGGTGATTTATTACTAAATTTGAGGCTAAGGAAAAAGGGGAAATTTCAAGGTGTGACAAATACTGCCTATGACTCATGGGGTGGTGCTTTTGTTGGAGGTTGGATTATATCTTTCCTCATTTAATGTTTCTACTCTTCCTATTTAAAAGAATGCTGCTCTAAGAAACTGGAATGTTTTATGTTGGAATGTTAGAGGGCTGAATTCTCATGATAAGTGGTTAGCCATCCGGAATACGGTGGAAGAATGTGGATGTGCAATTTTTTCTTTGCAAGAGACAAAAAGGAGTACTTTTCATCATTCTTACATTAAGAAATTGATCCTAAGGGATTTAACAAATTTGCTTTTTCTCCTTCTGTGGATGCTTCTGGGGGCATCCTTGTAAGTTGGAATATTTCTATTTTTTATGGTCCTGTTGAGACTGTTGAGAGATTTGCAGTTCAGATTAAATTTACATCAAATCACTTTGGTGTGGTTTGGTCTCTTGTGTCTGTTTATGGTCCCTGTGCTGGGAGTGAGAGGGATGACTTTGTGTTGTGGCTTCATAATCTCAATATTTCGGTCGATCAGCTATGGTTGCTTCTTGGAGATGTCTATTTTTATCGCTCAGTCACTAAAAGGAATAGGCCTGGTGCTGACATGAATGATATTTTTTTAATGAAATCATTAGTGATCTTAGCCTTGTTGAATTGCCCATTAAGGGTAGGGCTTTTACCTTGAGTAGCCCTTACTTGAGCAGCTAGATTGGTTTTTCACTTCCACTGACTGGACTTTAAAGTTTCCAAATACTTTGGTGAAACCTTTAGCAAGATCAGTCTCTGACCATACTCCTTGTGTTGTTCAAATTGGCACTAATATTCCAAAAGCTAATATCTTCAGAATTGAAAATTTCTAGGTGGAGCATGAGGGCGTTTTTTGACCTTGTTCATTCAATTTGGCAGAATCATGTCCATTTTTCACGGTGGCAGTGGATGGAGGACTTCCCACGCGTGACGGCAACGACCGACGACGGCGGTGTACTTCCCGCACGACGTCGGCGATGACCGGCGGTGGCAGAGGTAAGGTTTCTTTCTTTTTTTTTCAATCTTTGAGCTATTCTTCGGGATCCGAGACCCCTTCTTCTTCCTCCTTCCTAACCCCACTAGATCTACTTCTAGGATGGCTCTGATACCATTGTTAGAAACTAAGGTTTCCTAGGTGCGGATCTAGGGGCTTAACTAGCTAGCTCATGGGAGTAGTAGGGATTGTCTTAGAGAGTGAACAGGGAAGGAGAGAGGGAGAGAAAGGCATACCGGCATCGGTGTTGGAGCTTGACACAGCCATGGGGAGGGTGTGGTGGCGTGTAGATGTTCCTGAGCTCGGTGATGTCGGTGTGAACGACGGCGGTAGCGATGGTGAGACCATGAGGAATCCCCTCTCTTCAGCACTTTCCCGGATCCGTGGCAGTTTTAGGGTTTGTAGGGAGTCAAGTGCATGGTGAAAAACCTTGGCCCGCGTGCCCGGTCAACTCCCCTTTTTATTGTAGCGATGCATGAGAGGGGCTCACAGCCATGGATAGGATAGCACCCCCGACCAGGGCGCATGCAGCGGAGTGGGTTCCTGATTCCCCGGAGATCCCAACTAACAGTTCATAATGGATCTCCTGATGCCAATAGTTTTGATGTGGCAGATTCCTAAATATTCTGCTTCTAGCCTTGATGTTCTTGCACTGAATATACATTGGAAAATTTCTTATAGCTTCTGGCACTGAATTAATTCCAGGTAGGTCATAATGTTATGTTTCCACGTGTTTTCCAATGTCCAATTTCAGATTTTTACAGCTGAGAGAGAGAGAGAGAAATATTTGGTCGTGTTTATAGTACATACTAGGTAAAACCCCGTACATTGCTGCGGGAATTTAGTATGATAACAATAAAAAAAATAACGTGTAAGATAGCTAGATAACATCAGACTAAGTAAATTAATGTGGTTTATGATAATTTAAATTTAAATAGTATGTAGAATGGTGATTCAAATGTAAAAAATAAGATGCTATGACTTTATGGAAGAAGAAAAATAGAGAGATAGTTTGGACTATAGATTAATCATCTAAAGGCTAAAAACAATTGATGTGATATGACTTAATTAGAGGAAAAAAGGAGAAAGATAATTTGGACTATAGATTAATTATTTAAGTACTAACTAAGTGAGGATGAAGTATATAGGATATCATAAAACATAATAAAGATATACATTGAAACATTATGTGAATTATGTTGGATGATAATTTAACATGTTTGTATTTGAAAAGCTCTTAAATTATAAAAACTATAAAGATATAGCATGTTTGCATGATGTTTAAATGTGATGATTGCTAATGGATGATGATGTAGCATCTTGTTAATTAGTGGATGATGATGTGGCATCTTTGCAGGTTAAGCTTAATGAGTTAGTGGGGGGTAACTTTATAGTAAGATAAGATATGCAGTTGGTAATATTAATTAGAGGCACCTTCATTTCCTGCCTTTTTTAATGTTAAGCCGCACTTGCTGCCTAGCCGACGATGCAGGGGTTTATGGGTGATGGGTGAAAACTTGGATTTCAAGGAGATGGCTGAGATCGTCAGGAGTGGGATTGTCGTACACATTTGAACCTTTGTTTCCCAACGCTTTCACTTTCCTAGATTTGTGGATCATTAGCGCGGCAGTTTTTTTTCCCATAGAGTGTGTGAAATCAGCTCTCAACTGCACTATACCTGGTGATTCTGTTAGTCATTTCAGATGTTGCATCTGCCTGGTATTCAGAAAACGAACAGAGCATGGCATTTGGTGTTGCATTAGAGAAGAGTCCGATGGGTTTATCTACTAAGAATGCATGGAAAATTTTATCAACGAATAATAATAATATCACTGGTGGAGAAACCATCTTTGGCCGGTCGACCCAAATCCACAATAGTTTCGGTTCCATTAAAAACCGGGACTAAAAAGGATTTTTAGTCCCGGTTTATAAGAGCAACGGGACTATTTGATCATTTTTAGTCCGGTTCACATGTTCTCAGGGCTCCTGCGATCTTACTCCCAACCGGGACTAAAGATCCTAACTTTAGTCCCGGTTGGTGTTACCAACCGGGAGTAAAGATCCCAGGGGTCTTTAGCCCCGGTTGGTGTTACCAAGCAGGACTAAAGATCAATCCCTTTATATATGTCTTCTTCCTCCTCCAGCTCGAGCCAAGCTTCGAAATTCTTCATACAAGAGGGGAGGTCATGCGAAAATTTCTTGTGAATTTATTTTAGTTATTATATACAAATCGGAGGTGTCTGATTAGCAACTTCATTCTCCAATGTTTTTTGTTGTCATATTACATTTGGAGCTATGTTTTATACACATTATTGTCTCTAAAACTTTGTTAGAAGTTGATGAGAGAGAAAATTTGTGTAGGGAAGAAGAATATATTGAAATTTTGTTTATTTACAATTTTATAAAAAGTTTTTATAAAATAGTTGAGAAGGAAAATATATTGAAAATTAATCTAAAAAAATAGAAAACAAACTAAATTGAAAACTAAAAGAAGTGCAACACATTAAATATTATTTTAAAACTTTAAAAATAATTTCAAAAAGAATAATTTGTGGCATTATTTTATAATTATTGTATGAATAATGATATGTCATTATTGTATGACTGTTTAGTGGGTTTCACTTTCGTTGAATATTTTTACGATTTTTTTGCATTTCATGTAGATGGATCGGCAATGCATGTACGCGGACCGGCGGTCGCAAGAGTTTATTGACGGCGTGCATTATTTTTTGAGAGCGGCCGATGCTAACAAGCATAAGGGTTTTATTTGTTGTCGTGCAATAAGTGCAAGAACCAGAAGGAATATTCATTTCCACTTGTTTGAGTCGGGGTTCATGCCTGGCTATAATTGTTAGACATCGCACGGAGAGCTAGGGGTTCAAATGAAAGAAGAGGAAGTGGAAGACGGGAACATTCCGGACTGGGCTCAGTACGCTGGATTTGAAGGAAATAGAATGGGCGGGTGGACGGGGATGTTGACGATAACGATGGTGCGGATGATCTTGGTCAGATGCTGCAGGACGCCAAGGAGGACTGCAAAAGTGAAAAGGCAGCCCATAAATTGGAGCCTTTATAAGAGGACCACAGAACGTCGTTGTACCCAGGTTGCGAACAGGGGCACAAAAAGTTAGGTACCACTCTAGAATTCTTGCAATGGAAGGCAAAAAATTATGTTAGTGACAAGGCATTTGGCGATTTATTGAAACTCGTCAAGAACATTCTTCCGGAGGGAAACAAATTGCCCGAGACAACGTATGAGGCTAAGAAGATAGTCTGCTCTCTAGGACTGGAAGTTCAGAAGATACACGCGTGTCCGAACGATTGTATCCTCTATCGCGGTGAGGAGTACGAGAACCTAGAAACATGCCCTGTATGTAAAGCACTATGATACAAGATTAGATGAGATGATCCAGGTGAAGTTGACGGGTAGCCAACGAAAAAGAGAATTCCTGCTAAGGTGATGTGGTATTTCCCTATAATACCACGGCTAAGTCGTTTGTTCAGTAACAGGGGGCATGCTAGAATGATGCATTGGCACACAGAAGAACATCAACAGGACAGGATGCTGAGACACCCCGCCGATGGTTTGCAGTGGCAAAACATCGACAGAACATTTAAAGACTTTGGAGAAGACGCACGAAACATAAGGTTCGGTTTAAGTACGGATGGCATGAATCCTTTTGGAGAGATGAGCAGCGGCCATAGCACTTGGCCTATTACGATGTGTATCTACAACCTTCCTATTTGCACCCAAATTTAGCACCTATGGACGAAATAGGGGAAAATTGCAAAAGTTTGGAAAGTGATGGGTTTCCTTCACAGGGCCGGTCAGACCACAAGTGTGTGGGCGGTCTAACCGGCTAGTAGGGCCGGTCTGACTGCAGGTATGTGGGCAGTCAGACCATCAGGGTCCGAGTCCGAGTCTGTTTTCGTCGGGTCTCGGGTTTCCTTACTCGGGAAGGCGTGTTTCGTGTTTCCTTTGGTTTCTATCCCGAGTTGGATGTGGAGGAGGGCCTGTAGAGGGCAAGACCAACCCCTATTTAAGGGACAAGCCCGGTTCATTGTAAAACCCCCAAATACAATCTACTTGAATCGTTCTTTTACTATGTTTTCTACTTTACCCTAGTTTTAGTCCATCTTTGTCAGTTTGCGCCGTAAACCGTCCGCCGCCGCTGCGAGAGTGCGACACCTCTTTGTAGGTTTGACCTGAAAACCTTCCGTTTTGCCCACGAGACGGGTAGTTATCTAGAATCAGCTCCGCTAGCCGGTTTAGTTATCAAAACCTATCTAGGTTTAGCTTTTTGCTAGATCGAGGTGGTTGGCGACTCTAGAATCACCGCAAGGCATAAGGTGCTGTGATCGTGAACTTGTCAAAAAAGTTGCCAACACAATTTTTGGCGACTCCACTAGGATTCGATCTATTCGGCCATATTACGGCCGAATTTGGTTTGATCTAGCCGTTTCGTCAAATCGAGGGTTTCGGCCAAACGGCCGAAATCAATCTATCTATATATTGCCCTCGTTGCATTGTTTTCCCATCTAGCCGAGTGTTTCGGCTATACAGCCGAAACCGATCTATACGAGCGCACGTCGAGTCGTCGAGACAGCAACAAGCAGCCGGCAGCATCTTGCTGTAAACGGCCTGAAAATTAGAAACTTAATCTTATTCAATTTGCTATCTATACGTATACTGAAAAGAAAAAGATCAGGCTACCAGAACCGATCGATCTACATACAGTAGGCAAAACTGAATTGGTTTCTGTTAGTACATACATTAGCACATCTAGCGAGGAGAATTAAAAAAAAATCAAAGCCGATTCATATTGTTTCGGCTGTTAGTGTGAGACATCGATTTTCTGAATTTTTGCTTACACACGAGGAGACAAGCAATTCTGTTTTAGTTGCACACACGTTTGTTATACTTAAGGAAATCAAAACCGTATATTAATTTATTCGGTCAAAGATTTCGGCTATAAGCTATATGGCCGAAATTAATCAAGGAATTTCTTCATCAACTATGACGAGTGGGAACGGTTACAACAATATTACTACACAATGCATTAGGACTGATCAAGACGTCATAAAAGGAAACTAGTTTCACTAAAGGTAAACTCTGATTCACCCAACCCATACTTTGCTATTCAAAAGGTTAATGATCATTGTGTAGATGCATATGCTATTTCTAGTTTTGCTCCTATATAATATGCTTATAATGCTATGGGGTCAATGGGTAATTATACAGCTGATTACACAGGAATCGGCTATATGCAAAACCTAGCTAACGGTATGACCGGTCGTGACACCGGTCTAACCGCATCCTATGCTGGTCAGACCGTGCCTACCATAGCCGGTCACATCGTGCCCTATTCTGGCCAGATCGGACCTCTTGTGGCCGGTCTGATCGCACCACTTATCACCGGTTAGACCAGGCCATGGGCCGGTCAGACCGGTTCCCTAGGAGTTTCTCCAGGTTTTCATACCACGACTAGCAGTACTGATTTTAATTATTATTCATCACCTGTTAATACTGTTAGTCATGCTATTCCACATATCCCTAATGCCTACAATGATACTAATAGGGGATATCCTCCCGATACTAGGTATGGCCAATATAATTATATTGCGCTGCAACAACCACCTCTTAGGCCACCAAATACACCACCAGATCCACATAGGCCTAAAGATATGAAGGAGTTAATTATTATCATTATTAGGAATACATTTGGGGTTGAAGCGGAGGATCGTGCTAGGGAGTATCAAAAGCCATATCCTGATTTTTATGACATGATCCCACATCCTCGTGGTTATAGAATTCCTGAATTTACCAAGTTTAGTGGTGAGGATAGTAAGACCACATGGGAGCATGTAGATCAATTCTAAGCGCAATGTGGTGAGACTAGTAATATGGATACATGCAAATTGCGCTTGTTTCCTTTATCTTTGTTTGGTACTGCTTTTACATGGTTTACTTCTTTACCGGCAAATTTTATTTTTACCTGGGCTCAATTAGAACAAAAATTTCATGATTATTTTTGCACTGGTAAAACTGAGCTTAGGTTGTCTGATTTAACATTGGTTAGGCAAAAATACAATGAATCTGTTGCTGAATATATTAAGAGATTTAGGGATGTTAAAAACCGATGTTTTAGTTTGAAAATAACTGACAAAGATTTGGCCGACATTGCATATGATGGATTGCTTGATTCTATTAAAGAGAAATTGAATGGCCAGATATTTCTTGATGTTGATCATGTGTTGCATGAAGCTCAGGCTCAGAAAAGCCGAGTGGATGACAATAGCTTACAAGCTAGTTTAGATGAAAGTGCAATATCATGTATAGCCGAACCAAGCGATGGTTCGGATTGTGTTAATAATTTGTGCAATGATGCCATAACGATTATAGCCGAACCAAATGTTGGTTCGGATTGTCTTGCTAGCTTGGATAATAATGCAACAACCATTATAGCCAAACCAAGAGACGGTTCGGATTGTATTACTAGTTTAGATAATGATGGAATAGCCGAACCAAGTGATGGTTCGGATTGTGTTGGTAGTTTAGACAATAACACCATTGAAGATATAACCGAACTAAATGACGGTTCGGATTGCATCACAAATGAAAGTGAAATAGCATTGTCACCTAAGACCGAATCACAAATCGGTCATGTGGATGTTGGAAAAGATGATGATAATGTCTTACGGGATAGTAGTGAAATAGAATTCAAAGTAGCTATGCATATATATCAAAGGTCGTATCCTGAACACGTAGATTCGGTCCCATACCCGCAAGGATTTGAGGTGCCCAACTTCACAAAATTCACAGATGAAGATGCTAGAACAACAATGGAGTATATTGGCCAATTTATTGAACAGTGTGATAAGGCCGGTAGTGATGATTTGCTTAAGTTAAAATTAACTTCCTCTTTCTTTGTCAAACTTTGCATCTACATGGTATAGTTTACTTGCTCCTAATTCAATTTCTACAAGGTTACAAATGGAGCATGAGTTTCATAATTATTTCAAAGATGCAAGCTTGATGGAGCAAAGACCGATTGATTCCTCATTGGTCACTTGTGAAACTATTTCAGTTACATCTATGCCTAAGACCAGAATTTTTAGTGATCCTTTCCCTAATAGTCCTATTGATGTTGACAAAAAGAAAGGGAAAAATGTTATTATTGGGGATCCTCGGCCCAAGACTAGGATCAATAATGCGAAGGCCAAAGATCATAAAGTTGCAAAGGATGAGTCATCTAGTTCCTAAAAGACCAAAAAGCCGAAGCTCACTTTTGAGATGCTTATGGCTAAATACAAGAAAGGATTAGCCAGTCAACGATTTAATAATCAAACTAGTGATTCAAAAAGACCAAGATCATGTCGCAGGAAAAGATTTGGTCAAACACCAAAGCAATCGGAGTCATCAACTATACAAACTCCATGCAAACCTCCGGTTGTGATGCCATGGTATCCACATCCAATGTCACCGTTTGGTTATCCTTTTATGTATTACGTGCCATGGATGCCTCAACCACCTATGCTGTGTCATCAAGGATGGAAGGAATCACCTAGGTCAGTACCAAGTCATTCATTTAACTCAAGACAAGACCGTTTCCCACAAAAGAATCGGTCTGGTGGATCAAAGGTGAAAAAGGTGAAGAAGGTGTGGGTGAAGAAAGAAGCCAAAGCTCCGGAGGTCGTTGCTATCAAGGAGGAGTCTCAAGATGTTCATGTACCTACTGGAGATGCGGTGGAAACTATACAAGTGGAGAAGACTGAAGCCGACGCCGTAACTGTCAACATTGGCGGTCTAACCAAGACAGCTGGCCAGTCTGACCGCCAGACTACGGCTGGTCTGATTGACCATCCTAGACGGTCTGACCGACGGCTTGTGGTCGGTCTGACCGGGCCGAAAGGCTGGTCTGACTGGGGGGCAATGGAGAAGAGTGGGAAAAATGAGAGCAGCACAGGAGCTTCCACTTCGACCAAAAATATCAAGAATCATTGCATAGCTCCTAGAAGACAACCATAGCCGAAGTGGATACCTTTCGGCTTATCTCGCTCTCAAAAAAAAGAAAAGAAAAGGAGGCCGAAGATGTGGAGAACAAAACATATCATAATTTAGAGCCTCAAACAACACCTAAGCGAGTGTGGAGACCTAAAGTAGTAAAAGTTAAGAGACCGGTGATTTCCCATAGAAGTAACAAATCTAATTTGATGAGAGAAGAATCACCGGTCATTAGAGATAAGTCTCCTTCACATGATGCTGTGGGTGTTCGTGCGGTGTTCATCTTGCCTTCGAAATCGTGCAGTCGAGAAAGCCAATTTTGCTTGGGGGGCAAGACATTATTATGCTTATGAAGGAACCAAGAGAAGATGAACGGCGATGGATACAACATCACAACTTTGAGCCGCCGTTTGTTGGATGCTAAGGCAAGGTATGGGTTTATTGTGTTCATTATCATATTATATGCGTATGCCATGTTATTAGAACATTGCTTGCTATCTAGCACATGTGTGTTTTTGCTTATCAAATACATATTATACATACATGTTGCAAATGCCAGTTCTAAGTAGTGGAATTGGTAGGTTGGCATATAATTTGTTTGAAGTATGATTTGGCTCATGAGTCTTTGATATTTATTTAAAGCCAAATCGTATGTGTTTTTATGGATCACCATATAAGATATAGATTTCATATTTATTACACCATGAAAGTCTTGCTTATTAGTAATTCGGCTAATGTCAATGGTCAATGTGATGATTTGCTCTAGAGTTGTTTTCTTTAGGGACATTGGCATTGTTAATATTTTGCATACATGCTCAAGCCGATTACTTACATTTGTAGTTTATTGGAATCTATGCATTTGGTACATATGACTTTGGTGATTCATTATTGATCATACTTCAATTGGCTAAGTGTTTTGATGCCATGATGATTATTGTTTCAAAAGCCACTTGAATTAGTATTCATCTAGACATATTAGTTGGATATTACAATTTTTTATATTTCTAGAGAGAAGAAATTTTGGTCCAATTTGATACACAAAGCATCTGGCTATAATGTGAAGAGAAGCTATATATTAAAAAAGCCGATGCTTGATTTCAAAAGTTTGGACGAAATTGGCAAAGTTTTAGATTGGGGGCGGTCTGACCGGCACATCACGGCCGGTCTGACCGGTGGTGACCTACGGTCTGACCGGCTTTGCATGGCCGGTCTGACCGGGTAGATGGAGTGGTCTGACTGGCATTGCGTGGCCGGTCCGACCGATTGTGGGCAGAGAGCTGGGGGGCACGTCACAATTGATTTAGAGGCCAAATGAATTGTAAATTCGGACATTTGTGCCCAGGAATAATAAGGAGGTTGGATTTCTTTGATAAAATATTTGAAAGACCCTAGTCTTAAGGTTGATCGGAAGATTCGGCGGCAAGCATTCAAATACACTTTGCTTGATAGAGAATTATATCACCGAAAAATAGATGGAATACTTTTTTTATCAATCTAAGGTTGCTATGGGAGAAGTACATGAAGGAATTTGTGGAACTCATCAATCGGCCCGTAGGATGGGTTGGTTGCTTAGGTGAGTAGGATTTTATTGGCCGAAAGTGATTGTTTCGAATACTATGGAGGATGTGAAGTTTGTTAATGGATCGGCAATGTTCAATTAGCGCCTACCGCCATGTTGAATCCTATCATTAAACTATGGCCATTCCGAGGTTGGGCTTTGGATTTCATTGGTCAAATTTATCCTTCGTCATCAAAAGGGCATTGGTTCGTGCTAGTCGCAATGGATTACTTCACTAAGTGGGCCGAAGCCGTGCCGCTCGAGAATATTACTTGTACGGAGGTAATTGACTTTATTTTGAAGCATATTGAGAATAGATTCGGTATTCCTCAAACATTAAAGGAGCTTCTTTTATGTCCAAGGAAGTGAGAAGTTTTGCCGAATCTTATGATATTAAGTTGTTGAGTTCTTCTCTTTACTACGCTCAGGCTAATGGATAAGCCGAGTCGAGTAATAAAACATTGTTGAAATTGTCGTTTTGCCAGTTGAGGTAAATCTTGGCTCTCTTCGGTATTTCAAGCAAGACGACTTGTCAGTTAAAGATTACAAGACCTTGATGGGAGACAATTTTGAAGATGTCATCGACAAGCGTTTGAAGACTTTGAAAGAGATGGAGACACTTCAAGATGTGTTTTTAGAGAGCAATCAATGGGAAATACTTAAAGAAATACTTTTCTAGCGTTTGGTTAGATGCTTAGGAAGTCCCGTGGCCGGTAATTGGATTATCGTCCTCAGACAACATGTTCTATGCTTTTAGATTCACGATGTTCATTATAAAGGTAGGGGGCATGTGTTTACACCCAAATTTGGCACCTATGGACGAAATAGGAGAAAATTGCCAAAGTTTGGAAAGTGACGGGTTTCCTTCATAGGGCCGGTCAGACCACGGGTGTGTGGGTGGTCTGACCGGCTAGTAGGGCCGGTCAGACCGCCAGGGTTCGAGTCCAAGTCTGTTTTCGTTGGGTCTCGGGTTTCCTTGCTCGGGAAGGCATGTTTCGTGTTTCCTTTGGTTTCTATCCCAAATTGGATGTGGAGGAGGGCCTGTAGAGGGCAAGACCAACCCCTATTTAAGGGACAAGGCCGGTTCATTGTAAAACCCCTGAATACAATCTACTTGAATCGTTCTTTTACTATGTTTTCTACTTTACCCTAGTTTTAGTCCATCTTTGTCGTTTTGCGCCATAAACTGTCCGCCGCCGCTGCGAGAGTGCGACACCTCTTTGTAGGTTTGTCCTGAAAATCTTCCGTTTTGCCCACGAGACGGGTAGTTATCTAGAATCAGCTCCGCTAGCTGGTTTAGTTATCAAAACCCATCTAGATTTAGCTTTTTGCTAGATCGAGGTGGTTGGCGACTCTAGAATCACCGCAAGGCATAAGGTGCTACGATCGTGATTGTCAACTTGTCACAAAAAGTTGCCAACACTTCCCCCTTAGCTATGCATGAAGAGGAAGTACATAATGATGCTGATTATTATTCAAGGCCCAAAGCAACGTGGTAACGATATTGATGTGTACCTAAGACCACTGGTCGAAGATCTGAAACTGCTATGGAAGAAAGGTGTCCCCGTGTGGGATGAGGATAAACAGGAGGAATTTAACCTACGAGTGCTGCTGTTCGTAACCATCAACGATTGGCCTACACTTAACAATCTATCCGGGCAGTCAAACAAGGGGTACAAGGCTTGCACTCTATTAGTACAAAGCTTACAAAAGAGGAAAGGAAAGCTACTAGAGCCATACCCGAACTCTTCCGAAGGCTTCCGGACTCCGATTTCTATTCTATTCCTACTCCACTAGCTTAAGACTACTAAACTAAACTTGAGAGAATATGAGAGAGCTTTGCTTGGATTGTGTGTGGAGGAAGTGAGAATGAGACCTCCTTTTATAGCTTGAGAATGACGGTTGTGGCGGTTGGAATGGTCGGGAATACCCTCCAACTGCCATAGGGAGTCGATCTCAGCCGTCCAGGAGAACCTTGGATCAAATGGTGCCGCGGTGGGTTCGGCCAAACCATGGGCTGGGCCGGCCTGGCCCAAAATTGGCAGGTGGCCACCTCTACTGCTCTCATCCACAGACTTGTAAATTTTGGCCCAGTTTATCGTGTCAATTCTGAGTTCTTGGCCCATTCATGCATAAGTCTGATCCTCTACATCGTCCGATTGATTTATCGTCTGGTTTGATCTCGATTCTCCTCCACTTTATGGTTATTCTCTGCAACAGGTTAGTAAACCTAATACTAGTAGAATATTATTATCTTAACATAAATATGCATTGCAAGAATAACTAGTTCTCCTTTATTTTGGTAATATTGACGGTTGAAACTGATCGCTAACGACCATCAACACACTCACTGTATGGATGAAACTAAAAGTACGTGTCTGAAGCATTGCAGAAATGTTGTGTACATGGGCCATCGTCGATTTCTTGTTGCAAACCACCATGTACGGAGGAAAGGCAAGCACTTCGAACATAAGGCAGGCCACCGTACTAAGCCTAAACATCACAGTGGGAAAGCAATGTTTGTTATGGTGAAAGATCTTAAAGTAGTGTTTGGAAAGGGGCTTGGCAGCCAACCTACAGAGAGCGAAGATGATAACGAGGCGGTGTGGAAGAAGAACTCTATTTTTTGGGAGTTACCATATTAGGAAGTCTTGGACGTCCGCCACACAATCGACATGATGCACCTCACTAAGAACCTTTGCGTAAACCTGCTGGAATTCCTAGGTATATATGGGAAGTCAAAAGATACAATGGAAGCACGTAATGATCTGAAGCATATGGAACAACACGACGACCTTCCCTTGGAACCAAAGGAGAAACGAAGCCATTACTTGAGTCCAGCCAGCTACACTCTTAGCAAGGCACAGAAGGAAAATATGTTTGAATGCTTGGAGAACATCAAGGTACCGTCTGGATACTCCTCGAATATAAAGCGAATAATAAGCATGAAGGAGAAGAAGTTCACAAACCTAAAGTCTCATGACTGTCACGTGTTGATGACATAGCTGCTACCTGTTATAATTCGGTGTATCCTTCCCAACAATGTCCGGGCAATACTAACAAAGCTATGTGTTTTCATGAACGCAATTTCACAGAAGATCATCGATCCGGATAGATTAGAAACCCTTCAAAATAATGTGGTACAATGTCTTGTCAGCTTTGAGTTGATATTTTCACCTTCATTTTTCAATATAATGACGCATCTGCTTTGTCACCTTGTCAAAGAGATCGGTATTTTCGGGCCTATGTACCTACACAACATGATTCCTTTCGAGAGGTACATGGGTGTTCTAAAGAAGTACTCCCTCCGTATTTTAATGCATGACGCCGTTGACTTTTTGACAAATGTTTTACCTTTCGTCTTATTAAAAAAATTTATGTAATTATGATTTATTTTATTGTGACTTGATTTATCATCAAATGTTCTTTAAGCATGACATAAGTATTTTTATATTTGCATAAAAATATTGAATAAAACGAGTGGTCAAATGTTGGTCAAAAAGTCAATGGCGTCATACATTAAAATACGGAGGGAGGATGTTCGTAACCGTGCTCGTCCGGAGGCAAGCATTGCCAAGGGGTATGAAACAGAGGAGGTCATTGAATTCTATGTAGAATTTATTGAAGACCTTCGCCCAATAGAGGTGCTCGAATCACGCCATGAAGGGAGAGTACGGGGAAAGGGGACTCTCGGAAGGAAAGCAATAATGATCGTAGACAACAATTTATTCCGTAAAGCACATTTCACTGTTTTGCAACAATCTTTATTGGTGGCTCCTTACACGAGGAGCACTTGGCTCTAGTTCGCGCTAGAAACATCAGTAAGTCCGATGCATGAATTACACGCCATCACATTGATACTTTCCCCGCGTGGCTGCAACAACATCTTATGGGTAAAGAGACGATTAACCAACAACTAGCCTTCCTAGTGAGGGGACTATCGGGCTCGATCAGGACATTCTAAGGATATGAGATCAATGGGTACACATTCTACACGAGAGCCCAAGAAATAAAGAGTACGAACCATAACAGTGTTGTTCGTATCGATGCCATGAGACACGATGGTACAACTGGCACGTATTACAGTGCCATCGAGAACATATATGGGAATTTGACTATGGACCTCTAAAGGTCCCTCTGTTTCGGTGCCAATGGGTTAGGCGCCAATGGGTTAGGCTGACCAGTGAAGGCGTAATGATTGATAACAGTGGGATGACAATGGTTGACCTTAACAAGGTTGGTGTAACACCCCAGGTAACCACATACCTAGAGTGCCACACAAAAATATACTCAAAACCACTAACTCCCAAGATTTTTAAAAATTTCGGCAGTCTCCCCTATAATACGGACATCCATGGCAACAATTATAAGATAACTCAACAACGATATAATCCACACAACCCAAACCATTCTAGCTCCATAAATTCCACGTGAAAATAGGGACGGAAACTTTAAATGTCCTTTATAAGTTCTACGCAAAACTTATGCTAAACATAATCATAGTTTAAAACTAAATTTCAATAGTGTGCAACAATAATGTGTAGTCTAAAGGTGCAACTCCCGCCCCATGCCGATCAATGTCATTAGGTACCTAAAAACCAAATTAAACACAAGAGTGAGTAACGAATACTCAGCAAGTACAATATTGAACTAGTAAAACATATACAGGTTTAATGCAATAAGAAACCAATACGAAAGGTTGGATTTACTTTATTCTAAAACAAAGAAGCCAAAAGATAGTAGTTCCCTTCGGGCAGGTATGAATATCCTCATAGCATTACCGGTAAGCCGAGAAAGCGTGATCAGCGCTTCTCAAAAATCATGAATAAAGATCCAAATTGCACTCCTATGACTACACATGGTACTTGAATAATGTAAACCAAACAATCGGAAGAATGAAGCATGAATAAGTGAAACATGAATATGTAGCATAATACCAAAACCACACAGTTAATAATAGGAAGCTTCGAATAATAATTGTGTAAGTGAAACTGAAAAGTAACACAGTTTATCCATCATACAAGTCCGTCTTGTACTTACCTTAACTCCTTCGATAATCCGACTAAACTCTTCCAACATTAGAACCCTCCACACATGTGAAGCAAAACTACACATAAACCATAATACTCAACTAATGATAGTTATGAGGGATATTTACTAAAATCGAGACCTGGAACATATAAACCTTTTACCGATTTGTATTAAATATTCTATAGTTGTTTTATTACTGTTTTATGCGTAATTCACAAACCGTCTAACGGAATCTAGCAAATAATACAACTTCGGACATCTAGACAAAATTTCCTACATCTTTCATGTTGGGCACAAACTCAGATTAAGCCTCTATTGGTCTCAGATTAAGTAAATCTAATTACTGTCCCAGTTAAAACAGATCCGGTCAGCAGTACTGTTTCTTTTGTTTCTCCTAAACCATTTATTGGAAACGAGCGAAACCAGTGGCGTTAGAAAGATATCGACATTGACTACAAATTTTATTTAGGACAATTAATCTGAATCCTTACGGTGTAATACCAGATTTGAAAATACTATTGTCAGCCCATAAACAACAAGTAAAAACACCCGACCGGCAATCCGATCGATTCCCACGTGAAAATTGAACTACCATGGATCAAGACCAGTTACCCTTACAAAGGAGAAAAACAAATTTGAGGTGAATTTGTGGAATCCTAGAAAATCCCCAATTTTGCTTCTGTTTCCCCTTTTCTTCTTTTCCCCTCCTGCTTCCTGTGCCCTGAACCCTCTCTTCCCTCATCGTCACCACCACCAACAGCAGCAGCAATAGAAGGTTAGCAGCAGCTCCAGGAGGAACATATCAGATCGGTGGCAGCAGGAACCAAACACACAGCAGCAAGAACTCACCGGGAAGAAGAAAAACAGAAAGGGATCACCGTGGTGACGGATGACGATGGTTGCGGTGACCGGCTGCAGCGGCGGCGTAGAAGCGGCGCCGGCGACAGGGAGAGCAGCAGCGGCGACACGGGCACAGGAACAGTGCCGGCTAGGGCTATGGCTAGGGCTAGGGCTAGTGCTAGCGTTCCCCTTTTCCTTTTTTTTTCTGTTGATTAAATAGAGAGGCTAATAAAGATCGAACGGCCCACGTTAATTCAATCCTCGGGACTTCGTTCAGACTCCGATTACTATAAACTTATAGTCTATTTTGCACTACTCGGCGAGCTCTACGCATTCACGGTTCCTGATCGCCTATTCAAACAACAGTTTAAAAATTGATCTTTTGTGCGTTTGTTCTAATATTCCACGAAATATATTAATTCGAAACTCGAGGCATTACAGTTGGATACTCGGACGATGTAACGCAAGTTTTTTACATAAAGGACATGTCTAGCAAAGGAAAGAAGGGGAAAGGGCCCGACGAGCCGAAGCGCCACGTGGTTCTCCTAGGCAAAAGAAAAATCGTCGGAGTCGAGGATAAGACTGACGAGGATTATGATCAATTTGACGGGCAACCTCCGTTCGCGGTGACGGTTGACCCTAGCATCCTCCTATCAAATGAAAACACCCCTTACTCACGCAGCGATAATAAGGAATGAACGTTAGTGAGGAGAAAGTACGTGCGGTCAGTCGTCACCGCCAACGTATTGCCCTAGTTGTTTTGTAGACGATGTAAATTGTTTTGGATGTATTGATTATATATGTTTTGGATGCATTGAATATCCATATAATTTAATTGTTGTATGGCATATGTTAATTATATATAATTATTAGAGTTTAAAGCAATTTTAAATCTTGCTTATGTTAATTACATATGAATACTAGAATTTAAAACAACTTTAAATCATGCGTATGTTAATTATATATGATTATTAGAAATTTTAACAATTTTAAATCTTGCATGTGGTAATCTCTACTACTTTTAAAAAAAATTCGTAGTGGTGGTGAGTCCTCATCAATCGAACAGCTGACATCTGTTTTAGGATCCTCCCATACGATCTAACGCACTAGCCTCCCATACGATCTAACGCACTAGCCTGTTCCCCATCCTTCTGCGCTCGCATCGCCCGCAACCACCCGTCCGCATCCGTCGCCTCACGCCTTGCGCTATCCTCTCCCCCTTGCTCGCGCCCGCTCGCCGCCTCGTCCTCGCCGTCCTCGGTCGCGCCAGCGTCGCCGCCGCCATTGATCCTCCCCGACGCCCTCTCCGTCCTTCCCCACAAGCGACGCCACCGCCGCCCCACCGCCCCGACGCCCTCTTCGTCCTCCTCGCCACCGCCATCGCCGCCCCATCGACTCCCTCTCCGTCCTCCTCGCCGCCGCCATCGCCGCCCCACCGCCGCCCCATCAACGCCCTCTCCGTCCTCCTCGCCGCCGCCATCGCTGCCCCACCGCCTCCCCACCGCCAGCGACACCGCCGCCATCGTTCCCCACCGCCGCCATCGCCGCCCCACCGCCGCCCCATCGACGCCCTCTCCGTCCTCCTCGCCGCACCACCGCCAGCGACGCCACCGCCGCCCCACCGCCACCGCCATCGATTCTTGCTACCATCCTCACCACCGCCATCATCATCCTCCCCCACCGCGCTGCTTTCGATTCCCCTGACCGCCCCGCGTAGCCGCCGCCATCGTTTCTCCCCGACGCCCTCGCCATCCTCCTCGCCACAGCCATCACGGTCGCGCCAGCGACGCCACCGCCGCCCCACCGCCCCGACGCCCTATCCGTCCTCCTCGCTGCCGCCATCGCCGCCCCACCGACGCACTCTCCGTCCTCGTCACCGCCGCCACCGCCGCCCCACCGCCAGCGACACCACCGCCAGCGATGCCACCGCCGCCCCACTGCCACTGCCATCGATTCTTGCTGCCATCCTCACCACCGCCATCATCATCCTCCCCCACCGCGCTGCTTTCGATTCCCCTGACCGCCCCGCGTAGCCACCGCCATCGTTCCTCCCCGACGCCCTCGCCATCCTCCTCACCACAGCCATCGCTGTCCTCCACCAGCTCCCTCCCCCACTGCCGTCCTCGCCGCCGCCTGTCGCCGTCCTCACCCACCAGCTTCGACGCCGTCCATCCTCCCCGCTGCCCTCACTGTCCTCCTCCACCAGTGCCATCCTCCTCCACCGCGCCGCTATCCTACAAGAAAAATGAATTTGTGATTTAGAAGTAAAATAAATGCGTACAATATCACTGACCCTTGAAGTCAGATGTGATACATCTTTGAGTGTTGATCTTATAATGCTGGCTATAATCCAATGTCAGATGTTATATGTTGCTTGCTCATGGATACAAAGCAGTGGATTTATAATGTCGACGGCAATGCAGCTTAATGTACAATCTGTTTTTATATACATCTGTTCATGTGGATTTACTATTGTGAAATCTGCTTGCGATTTTTCTTCATTTCTTTCTGATCTACCAAACTGAGATCATATTTACATTTGTCTGAATCAGATTTTCTTTCTGTTATCAGATGAAAAGTTCAAAAGCAAACTAATCAGAGAATTTCTTCTTGCAGGTAACAAGCCTGCCGCCAGGCCTTGGTTCTGGGGTTCTCCTCCACCATTCCAGTCTTCGCCGACACTGCCCGTGCCTCCATCCACCGCCGCCGGATTGGAACTGCGCTTGTGCGCCGCCTTCGTGCCGCCTTTGTGAGCCAATTTCTTCATATTCTTTGCAGCTCATCAATGCCTCGTTTCAAAACAAAAGATTCATTACCTATTATACCCTAAGAGCTCCCCTTTAGCAATTGGTTATATACTTTTCAGTAATGAATTTTCAACATGAACAGATGGATGTACAAATTATATGCCGTAAGAGCATTTGGATTCCTGTTTACCATGCAACTCTGAATAGGTTTTGCACATGCTTATGGATACTCCATGCATGAGCTATTTTAGCTGCACATGTACCCCTCCAGTTTGAGCTTTTATCCACTAATTAATTATTTTATAAACATGCATGGATTTTGCAGTACAGATATTTGGAGCTTTTACAGTTACAAGGGTACAGAAAAATCCATATGGGAAACACCTTTAACAGAACAATTTGTAATGCTATTTCTTCAGTACAAATTGGGAAACACAATGGAATATCCTATGTTTTTTTTATTTGTTCTTCCTGCTGATGGATCCCCTGCAGGCTGCTGTAATCGGTTTTCGTTGAGAGGTTCTTTAGTTAGCTAAACCTTAGCATTGTTAGACTTGCTAATTTATATGATGACATTGTGGCCTTTTATACTGTACAGCTGGCTTACACACATTAAGATATGGATAACAATATTGGGGGCTCCACACCAACATCGTTAAGAAGATCATGTGAGTTTTTTTATCGCTCTATTTAAGGGCAAATTATTCAGTGCATTAAGATGTGTTTTGCATGCTGATTTCGAATGATTTCCTCCCTCAGGCCCTTTTGCTGATATTAATAATGCGAGTGCTGGGGATTCGCCCAAAAAACGTAACAATATTGGGGTCTTCACACCAACATCGTTAACAAAATCAAGTGAGTTTTTTTATCGGTTTACATATGTGACTAATATTCAGTCCATTCATATGTGACTTGCATATTGATTTCGCAATATTTCCTCCCTCAGCCCCGTTTGCCGATATTACTAATACGAGCGCGGGGGAATCACGTATAAACAATGTGCCTCAAAAGGAAAATATGCAAAGTATGAATCCGAAATGTAAAATATGCAAGTTATGATTTTCCATTTTCTACCTACTAGAGTTAACATTAACATAATTTGCATGTGTGCACAGAACTGCAAGAAGATGGTGCTAAACTCAGCGCATTAGAATTAAGAAGGAAGCGTGCTAGAGAGAGGTATGCATCAATGAGCCCAAAGAAAAAGGAGGCGAGGAAAATGAAGGCCCGTGTGTACAAGCAATTGAAGGAGGATGAATACTCAGGTTTAACTCAAACAACTACTAATTATGTCAAAGGTTCCTACATAATCACAATTATATGCCAAACCAGTTTTTAATATTGTTGCATGTGGGCAGCTCCACTTGGTGATATTACAAATGTTAGTGTTGATGATTTAAGAAGATGCCACGTAAATGATTGTTCTACACTGCAGCAAGGATCAAACCATGCATTATTACAGCCCGTTGATAGGACTGGACCTGGTAACATCTTCATTCTTACATTTATCTTGCACAAACAATATGGTGATACAGTTGTTTTGAAAGTAATGTTCTACGTTCCAACAGGAAGTGATCAACAACACATGATCACACCTCGGTGTCTACCATTTACAGTGATCAACAATGTAGCTCAGTATGATAATGTGGATCACACTGGATCCCCTTTCAGCTGCATACTTCAAGGTGCAACACAAAACAGCCATACACTACCTGCAAATACAGGTAAATTCGTAGTTTTTGCCTGAATGAAATTTTGTGTTCATACTAATGGTTATTATTACCAATCGAACAGTAGTCAATATGCTTGATTAAAAATGTATGAGATTCAGATCATAACTAATGTTGCAAATATTTTTTAAGAAAAAAATTGATGTATTGTAAAACAATGCAAAAACAAAAAAAATAAATAAATATGTTGAATACACATGGTCACCCATTGAAATAGTACTTACGTTGGACAACTTTTTGAAGAATGTACTCAATCTCATGCATTTAGCCAGCATTTTATCTAAATGGACTGTAATGTTAACATTGATTAATTGTAGTGGAGAAATGTGCGGTACATTATTGTTTCACATACTCCCTTTATTCCATAATATAAGGCACAACTACTTTTTACAATTGTTTTATAATATAAGGCATACATGCATGTATGTCATTAACTAACACATCTTCTCCACTAAAATATTATTATTTAAACTCTCCACCAAGATCTCTAATTTTATTGGGTGCATACATTATATATATTAGATTAATCCAAACTATGGGGTGAGTGTATTATTATGTTGGAAAACAAATAAGGCGGTCATGACGACCAGGGAACAAATCGAAGATACCAAAGACAGTGATGACGATGTTGTTATATTGGGTAGTCATCAACAGAAATTCGGCTCTAAAAGGGACATCAATGAAAGTAAAGAAGTAAACAAAAAATATAGTTCACTACTCTCCGTGGTATCTACGATGAGTAAACAAGAGTTGATGAGCGGCCTTTTGCAGTACATCCAACAGATGAATTGTGCCGAAGCCATGGAGTAAGCCACTGCAATGCATTGTATACACAAACGTAATTCAAACATGCATTAACTTATTTTCTTTGATTGACAAGAAAATATAAGTACAAAGTTCAAGGCCGCACTTTATTAGCTTGAGTCTCAAACAGCTTCAATCAATACTAAAGAAGGATGAGCCATTGGAAAGTGATTGCTTCAACATGGCTATACGAAAGTTCATGTATGAAAAAATCCAGACAATTCATAAAACTAAAGAAGCAATATCGAATCATTGCCTGGACTTGCAATTTTGGGTAAGTACTTAAAATCTAATGCTCATGTCATTCTCTATTGCTCATGTTATTATCTACAATCACAATATCGAATATATTGATTATTGCTTATGTAATTGAACCATTTTTTAAATCATGTAGAGCGCTAGTGGCTTTGGTAAAGACCCGGTCCACCATGACAACGTACATCTTGAAAAGACCATTGGTAGTTGGTCGGAAATTCATTACAAACTTTCACATTGCAAAGCGGTAAGATCACTAAGATTTGATCCTATATGGTCGTGTTTTATATATTATCTTGACAGTTGATCTTTTGTAGATTCTTATACCAGTACGCCATGCTCGAAGCTTTATCGTGCTCATAGTGGACCAATAAAGTCAAACACTCTATGTATTAGACCCAAATCCACTTATGCCAGAATATAAAAATAACCCAAACATGAGATACACCAGAAAACTGATAACTATTTGTGACCACTTTAACAAAGCTATGAGGAAGGCATGCCCTGGCTCTAGGTGGAATGAAGACATCAACTTGTGGAGGCAAGTATTTGTCAATAATCCGGTTTTCGACAGGTAAGTTATCTTCTAAAAACTCGTTCAAACCAATAAATTTAATTCTGTAGTGCAAGGGTAGCTAACTATCAAATTTCCTTAGGAGTTTATCGGGTTTTGTTGTTCATCTCTTCATGTGTACATGGAAAAATAAAGAACCACATTTGTCGGCTATTAATGTAAGTCGTGATAGGCATTGATTATACATATAATACATTATTTTATATTTACCAATATTTAACTTATTATAAATACATGTGCAGGATAGTGACGAGCTAAGGAAACTTTTTTTTGCTAAATCTACTGATGTACCAACAAAATGAGTGTGAAAGCAATATTCCTAACGGCGCACAAGATTTTCTGAAGTGTATAAAAAATGCACAACATTAGGGTAGTTATTTAACTATATGGAGTGATTTAATTTGAGGTGATCATCCATTAGAATTACCGTATCTAGAAATGCTGGATGTTCCATATTTTTTGCTTGTGCTTTATTTGTATGACATCATCAAATTTTCATAGCTGTCTTCTATCTATGTTGCTTTTTATAATTTAATAAACGCCATGAGATTGTTTTATGCGCCAAAAAGGTTGCACTACACTTCTATAATGATAACATATATCTTGCTTTCAAATTAATCTCAAAACAACTATGACTTGTAGTTTCTTTTCGATGCCAGATTTTATCCCCCGTGATCAACAAAATTCCCTGTAGCAACGCACGGGCACCCTACTAGTTATATATGATTATTAGAATTTTTAACAATTTTAAATCTTGCATGTGGTAATTACATATGATTATTAGAATTTTTAACAATTTTAAATCATGCATATGATATTTATATATGCTTATAAGAGTTTAAAAAAATTTTAAATCATGCGTTTGTTAACTATATATGATTATTATAATTTTTAACAATTTAAAATCTTTCATATGCTAATTATATATGATTATTAGAATTTTAATGCATTATAAATCTAGTATTTGTTAATTATATGTCATCCACATAATTTACTACATATTTTAATCTATTTTAAATGTTTTGTCATTAATTTTGTGATTTTAAATCATTTTAATGCATTATTTACTATTACGTTAAACCCATATGTAATGAAAATAAATAAGCACTGTTATTATCTTTAGTCCCGGTTCTTAACCCTAACCGGTTCAAAAAAGAACTTGGAAATAGCGGGAAAAGATCTTTTCCCGGTTGGTGGCTATAACCGGTTATTACCAACCGGGACTAAAGATCGTCTCTTTAGTCCCGGTTGGTGAGAACAACCGGGACTAAAGAAATCTTTAGTCCCGGTTGGTGAGAACAACCGGGACTAAAGAAATCTTTACTCCTGGTTGTAGCTGTTGGTATTTCTTCTTTACTCCTGGTTGTAGCTGTTGGTATTTCTTCTTTACTATATAATTCCCAGCAATAGCACTAGAAATAATCCTGGTATATTACAGTTACTGATGTGATCCGCAAGTACACGTATATACCATTGCAACATTTCACCCGGGAGTATTCCAAGGTATCATATTTATTTTATCCCAAGGAAAAATATGATAAGAGAGTACTATGCTAATAGTTTATACTTTACTTGTATACATCAAGGTCTATGCACGGGTAAGTTAAGCTTAAGGGTAGAGTGACAGACAGCTGAGGATTTAGCTAACTCCTACATCTCCTAATTATAGCTAAGTGGTAGTAGTTTAAATATGTTCCATTTCTGTACTTCTAGTATACAACATCTTAGTATACTCTAACTAGTATACACTATGTTGTATAACCCCTTTAACAATGCAGCATTGCTAAGCCGTAACTCAGCTATGCCCTCACGATGCATCGCAAAGTTACCCCGGGTTGCTGAGTTTTTTACAACAACCTGACATAACCCTCCAACCGAAGTAGGATACATAGGTGTATCCAACCCCAGTAAATTGTATGTAGAAATATAAACGGCGGGGAAGACGTCCGTACTAAGCTATCACCATCAGCGGCCTGCTACTCTCCCGGCGAACATACCTCTAAATAATGATGAGTGATAACCTAAACCCTATGCTTAAGTTACTACTTATTACTCTACAGCCTTGCAATCGGTGCAGAGCATCTGGGTCCTCGGGCCATAGCTCTCGACCTAGCCAGAGCAGACTTATGACCCGGTAATCAGATATTATACCAGCATCAATGCAAATCCCAGAAGGTTTAACCACACAGATTATACTACTTATGAATAAACTAAGACTGATACTCATACTCTATGATTGGAATAAAGTACCAAACTTGTATAAAGAAGAATATTATATTTATAAATGGAAGTCTTACAAAGAAGAAAGGAAAAGCTATAGAACCTTTACTGAACTCCTCGAGGCCTCCGCGGACTTGGAACTATTCTAACTCTACTCCACTAACACTAATACTAACATTGTAGAGAGCTTTGATCCTTGCTTGAGTGTGTGTTGAAAGTGAATGAGGTGAGGTCCTTTTATAGGCAGGTATGACGGTTGTAGAGCATGGTAATTGTCGGAAATACCCCACAACCGCCATCAGGAGTTCGTCCAGAGCGTCCACACCAAACCCCATCCTGAACGGCTGTGATGGGGAACCATGATATGGCCTAAACGGCCCAATTTTTGGCAGGCCGACTCCTTGTTTGCTCCTCAATCCAAAACATGGAATTTTGGGCTTAATTGATCATGTCTTTTCTGAGTTCTCAGCCCATCTATCTATAAGTCTGATCCTCGGCAGCACCTGATTGATCGTTTGTCTATTTTCTGTCGATTCTCCTCATTTATATGTGCTTCTCCTGCATACATGTTAGTAGCAAAGTATATAGTGGAAGTAGATATTTTATTTGGAATTTGTGCATTGCAAGCATAGCTAGTCTTCATACTTTGGTTAATATTGATGGTCGAAACTGGTCGATAATGACCGTCAACAAGGACATTATGGAAGTCACAGCCGCGCCACAGCCGCCGCCGCCGCTGCCACAGGCCGCCGCCGCCGCCATCGATACCGACGCCGCCACAGCCGCCATGCCCCTGCCGCCGCCCTGTCGACGCCGCCATAGCCGCGGCCACTGCCGTCGCCTCTGCTGATGCCGCCACTGCCGCCGTGCCACTGCCTCTGCCGGCGGCCACCAGTGAATGAACGTGAACGAACGAGAAAAAGATCATGAACGAACGAGAAAATGAGTGGAACGAACGTGAACGAACGATAGAAATGTTAGAACGTACGTGAACGAACGAGAACGACAGAACGAACGAGAAAATGAGTGGAACGGACGTGAACGAACGATAGAAACGACGCACACGCCGCCCCGCACCGCGGCCGCGCCAATGCCGCCGCCGCCAATGCCGCCGCCGCCATCACCTCTGCCGACGCTGTCATAGCCGCCGCACCACTGTCGCCGCCTCTGCCGACGCGGCCACAGCCGCCGTGCCACAGTCGCGGCCACTGCCGCTGCCTATGCTGACGCCACCAGTCGCCGCGCCTCTGCCTCTGCCTCTGCCGGCCGCCGCCCGTGAATGAACGTGAACGAACAAGAAAACGAACATGAACGAACGAGAAAACGAGTGGAACGAACGTGAACGAACGATAGAAACGTTAGAACGTACGTGAACGAACGATGGAGACAGAACGAGAACGATAGAACGAACGTGAATGAACGAGAAAACAAGTGGAACGGATGTGAACGAACAAGAAAACGAGTGGAACGGACGTGAACGAACGATAGAAACGATAGAACGTATGTTAACGAACGAACGAGAACGATAGAACGAACATTACCGAACGATAGAACGGGACACCTCGTTAACGAACGATTTAAGTTACATTTATATTAGAACAATTTAGACTAATACATTTGTTTGCATTTTACTGAAAAATACATGGTCAAGCACTGGTCGTCACCGTTGCTCAAGCCTAAGTGGTATCAAGCCCTCGGAGGAATTTGCTCAGGCAAGTGACATTAACGATCAAACGTGATTCAATATTGTTTTGAATTGTAACAATCGTTTGTGCCCAAATTAAAATTGTTATTACATTGTAATAATAAGTTGTATTTAACATACACCCGACATAAGTCAATATATGATTATTAGAGTTTAAACCAATTTTAAATCTTGGACGATGTAAATTGTTCTCGATGTATTGAAGATCCATATAATCCAATTGTTGTGTGGCATATGTTAATTATGTATGATTATTAGAGTTTAAAACAATTTTAAATCATGCTTATGTTAATTATATATGAATATTATAATTTAAAACAATTTTAAATCATGCTTATGTTAATTATATATGAATATTAGAATTTTAAACAATTTTAAATTATGCATATGTTAATTATATTTGATTATTACAATTTTTAACAATTTTGAATAAAGCATATGGTAAATATACATGATTATTAGAGTTGTTATTACATTGTAATAGTAAGTTGTATTTATCATACACCCGACATAAGTTGTAAATAACATACGCCTGCAAATATTTCTTGTATGAACAGATGGCTGATCGCGATGACGAACAGATACAATACGACACGATCGTAGAGGGAAGCAGCCAGTACTAGAACAAAGAAGAGGGGAACGAGGATCCGAACCAGTAACTAAACGAGGAGGGGAACGAGGAGGAGGAGGGTAGTGGAAGTCAACCCTCCGCTAGACAGAAGAGGGCACGCGGACAACGAGGTGCTGTGAAGAAGATTGAGGGTCGGCACATCATAACTGAAGTGGACAAAGACAGCTGACCAAGTGCCCCGTCAGATGCAGCCTGGAATTTCGTACGACACAGCGGTTGGGTTGTGAGGGATAACATGCCTGTCAGCACGGTGTACTGGCGCAGAATAAGGACACACGGGGATTTTGAATGTTTTGTCCCAGATTCAGAGAAAGAGATGCTGTGGACCATAATGCTCGAGACGTTCACGCTCCATGAGGGTACGGAAGACAAAGTGAAAGAGTGGACTCTGAAGAAAGTGACTGAACAGTTTCAGAACTACAAGGGAGACCTCTACAAGAAATGCATCATGAAAGGGCAGACAATGAACTTCAACTCATTCCCGAAGCTCAGGGATCATTGGGATGACTTTGTTGCTTACAAGACAGGGTAACAAGGGCAAGCGCAGATCGACCGAAACAAAGCAAATCCCGCTAAGAAGAAGTACCATCACCACCTGGGGTCAGGCGGCTATAGCATCACAGTGCCGAAGTGGGAGGATATCGAAGCCGGCTTGATTGAGAGAGGTATCGAACCGGCCATCTCTAAATGGCTGGAATGATCAAAGCGCTGGTACTATGCTCACGGTGGAACGCTGAACCCCGCTGATGGCTCCCTGGTGTTCAGCAATCAGATACGCGAGGCTGCCAATCGACTAACGGAAGCAGTGGAAGCCTCTTCTCAGGGCATGTTTCGACCGGACAGAGAGAAGGACGAGCTTACGCTCGCTCTGCAGACTCCCGAATATCCAGGACAAACGCGAGGGAAAGGCGTGGTTCCTTGGAAGATTGGATTCAAGGAGGACATCCACATGTACAGGAGTTGGATGAGGAGCAAGAGAGATACCGAGGCGAAGATTGCAGATCTCGAAGATAGGGTATCGAACTATGAGCTCAGTATGCAAGAGGAGGTGGCAAGAAAGGTGGATGAAAGTATGGCCGCACAGCGGAGCCATGAGCCCCAGCCGTACATTCCTCCTGTCATGGTCAGCCCCTCAGGCAATCATAGCGGCTGCACCTCAACGGGGTAGGTAGGATAACAGAGCATCGACGCGATGCAAGCTCAGGATGAAACCACCTGCCTCGTCGATGAAATCACGCAACGGACGCCATGTGAGCTACATATTCCCTTTATGAACTTATCAATCAAGGTATGCTCGTAGTTTTATGATTTTTGACATGTACATTCTGCAAGTTGCTGCTTAGGTTGATTACTAATAGATAACCTCTCATCACGTGAAGGTGGCGTCAGGAATGGCCATTCCAATGGACCCTTGAGGGACTTACATCTGCAGGCCGATTCCACCTGGATACTCGAGGGTCGGAGTTGAGCTAGTGGAAGCCGTGTACGAGGACCTCGAGTTGGACTACCTTGGAGGAGACGGCGAGACGCATCTACGAGACACAAGCCACGTCATTATACTATGGCGCAAGCGCTACATCATATTTCTTGGGCGACAAGCGGCGTCTCGTGCACCATCTCCTCCAGCTCCTCCGCCTCGTGCACCGTCTCTTCTGCCTCCTACACCATCTCCTCAGGCTCCTGCACCGTGTCCTTCGGCACCTTCCAAGTTAAGGTCTTGCCAAGCTCCACCGCTTGTCCGCACAAGGGCAACGAAGAAGGCGAAAGTTCAAGACCAGCCGCTCGCCGAAAACAAAGAGGACCTTGATGCTTATGTGGTAGGAGAAGTGAAGAGGCAATTCAAGCCTCGGAGTCTAGAAAAGAAGATACCTATAGACCCGAGTGTGAAGTACTTCTTCAAGAAAATGTCCACAACAAACAAGGAGGTCTTAAAGATAACGGACTATGAGCGAACACTTAAGAAAGCATATTACAAAATGTCCAAACCAGTCCCTCAGCTTGGAGAGCAACCAAACCAAGAGATCGAGCCGTTGGTGACCGGCCAAGAAATTGGCATAAAAGAATTCATTTCTGACACTGTACTAGCTAGGGATCAACTGCTTAAAGGCGCACCAATCCCAACGGCGGAAATGAAATACCAATTTGAACTCGGTAAACCGCTTGTCAAGCCTGAGCAGCTGAAGTCCCTATCAACACAGATGTACCGATTCCATGAACGGTACATGGAAATGAGCGCCAACGGTAAACAGATGTTCGGAGCAAGAATCAGAAACTCAGACTTCTTCCAAGGAGAAGATGTTCTCTGGATCCTGTTCGAGGATGTCTTCGACCTATACTATCTGGATGCCCACGATGTCTCTCTTCTAAGCACATGGATTTTGTAAGTATCATTGAGTTAGATTTATTTCATTCCTTAATTAGCTCCTTGTATATATGTACACCATAATAATTCCTTTTATCGTTGTAGAATGTTGATTTAAAGGGCCCGACGGTGAGGGGTTTACTATACTGGATTCATCGACCCTCGGAAAGTTAACATCGAAATGATCAACAAGTATTAGCAAGACACAGAGGACAATCTCATCCATCTCCTGACGCAGCAGCATTTCAAGATGTTCATACTACTGTCGTACAGCACAGAGTGAGTTTTTACTGACTTTTGAACAAATTTCGTTCCCGTACATACATGTACAGTTTCATATATCATCTCACGCAAATTGCAGATTCCATTGGGTCCTTTTACTTTTCGACTTGGAGGCATGCGAGTCAATGTCTATGACTCAATGAATAAAGAGGAGTCTACTTTTGACCAGGTTTTTCAACTGATAGACAGGTAATGTCATCTATTCCACTGTCATTACGAATTTTGCTATTGCTACTATGCAGATCTCGGATAATAATTAATCATAGCTTGCAACTGCATGTAGGGCTTGGGATCGGTTCCGTCAATTGGTCCATGGGACTTGGAAAGAAAAACTTGGCCGGAGGTTTAATTTTCCAGTGAGTACATAATCTCTAATTAAAATATAAGTGTATATTAAATCTCTCGTCGTTTCTCATGTAGTGTGCAAAGCAGACCCAGGGAACTAACTTGTGCGGCTACTACGTAT
Source organism: Oryza sativa Japonica Group (assembly GCF_034140825.1). NCBI lineage: Eukaryota > Viridiplantae > Streptophyta > Magnoliopsida > Poales > Poaceae > Oryza > Oryza sativa. Next base: position 13,495,816 of record NC_089036.1, on the reverse strand, counting down.
GCGAGTATACCCACTGCCTATCAACCCAAATCTACACCACAAGAGAGCTCAATGTACGTATTCAAAATTTCATTGCGTATCGATTTCTTGTTTATTAATTTCATATATTCATAGGTTATTCACATGAGGGACAACCTCATACACAAGGAATTTATCACGTCTGTTCAAGAACAACTGATAGGATTCATCAACAAACTAGTCCTTTTTTCTTCTGACATAACACCAACGTCGAAGTCGTAGCTAGCGAGCACATCAATGAATTGTAATACATGTATATATTTATATATGTACACATTTACTTTAGTGTAAATATATATGTTGGTAATATATGCACATAAACTGTTAAGTGCTTTAAATTATACTTGGGTAATTCATATATGAATTTATACATATACATATGCATTTGACTATTTTGTAACATCGTTACTGCGGAAAGTAGTTGTGTTACTACACATTGACCGTCGAGTTACTATGTCGTTCCAGCGAGACAGGAACTAAAAAATGTATAAATCTCAATATTTAGAGAGCAATATCTCTCACGTTGTATATTATTTTTCTAATCCGTCTGCACCGTGATGTTCGTAAAAAAGTGCTTAACAAAACTAGATCCATCATAACTATTTTTTAACGTTGTTACTGCGAGAAAGCAAACGTGTTACTGTACAATGGTTGTCCTGTTACTGCGCAATTCTTACGAGACGAGGACAGTAATGAGGTGGGCGTGGGGGGAAATGAGTAGGCGGGTTTGACCAACGTTTGAACGGCGGGGGGCACTTTGACTACCCTTTGACTGAGGTGGGATGTAGGTTTTGGGCCCTAGGAAGGGTGGGGAAAGTGGGGTTGACCCATGGGAGGGGGTGTAGAATAGTTATTCTAGGGGAGGGTTGTAGAATAGATTTGCTATATATATATACTAGAAAAAAATACCCGTGCGTTGCAACGGGTGAAGTCTATTTTAATCTTATCATTGTTATATAGTTTAGTTAAGAAGAAATGCACTGTGAGTTAGAAATCATGAGCTGCAGTTAGGAGTCCAATCGTCTCAAGTTAACATGCGAGTTTTTTTAAAAAAGATTTCTTATATGACTCCTTCTGTATTTCTAAAAGCGAACAAACTTAAAACCGATATATATATTTTTAGAAAATCATGAGCTACAGTTAGGAGTCAATCGTCTCAAGTTAGCATGCGGGTTTTTTAAAAATGATTTCTTATACGACTCCTTCTGTATTTTGGAAAGCGAGCAAACTTAAAACCCGACTTAAATACGGATCTGTATTTTCAAAAGCAAATGAACTTAAAAACTGACTCATACACGGATGATGTACCAAAGTACCGGTAAAAACATCTTCAACTTTTATAATAGTAGAGATAGAGATAGAGATAGAGATAGAGATAGAGATAGAGAAGAGATAGAGATAGAGAAGAGATAGAGATATTTGATGGTTTTTCATCGGATATATTACGGTGGTGATGGTGGTGCCCAACGGCCAAAAGCGGATAGCCATGGTGAAGCAAAGTGACGAGCCAGGTCCCGGGGAGATTAGATCAACTTCTGGAAGGCATTCCATGGGCTGATGAATAGCTGGATGTGGGAAATATTCATGGGCCGATATGGTAAAGCTCCCGTCCATATTTATTGGATACTCACGTTTGCCTTTCTTTTTTTCGGGAAGGATACTCACGTTTACGTTCGTGAAAAAAAAAATTCGATGGACTCGTCGCGGATATGAAACAGAATCAGATATAGATGACAGTACGAAAAGTAGGTAAAAACATCTTTAATTTTTATAATAGTACTAGAAAAAATACCCGTGCGTTGCAACGGGAAAAAACATGAGAAATTTAAGAAAAGGTTAAGAAAAATTTACATTATGTAATTAATTAAAATATAAAATCGTAGCTATACATGTATACGATGTTGAAGAAAAGAAAGGCTCATAAAAATCAAGGTAAATGTGGAAAATAAAATTTTCCAAATAAGCTATGGCTGGATTTAATTTTTATTAAACTCTCCATGATTAATTACACTATGTGAAATTTTTCCAGTATTTTCAGAGCACCATTGCTAATTTTAATAATACAAACATCATTCTAGCATTTATTTAAATGGAAATCTAAATGAAAACCCTCCTTTCTCCTTGGGCCATTTTGAGCCCATTCTTCTTTAGCCCATAGCTGAGCCGGCCCATTAACCTCACTTCTCCTCCCGTCCACCTTGGCCTGTAACCGCACATCCGACCCATCAAGCAACCACAAAGTCTAATAAGCATCCCTTCTCCTCCTCTCACTTTAGTGTGGTCCCAGTGCTACAGGGTTGTCCCTACCTCCGTCCGTATATACAACGCTTCTACCAGGTCCGCAACACTATTCCGTGCATTCCGGCCCACGCGGTCGTTTATGCGTTTCGGAATAGCGTGCGGCACAACCGCATGCTGGAGAAGATTGCCTCCAAGGAGCTCAAGACCACCGCCAAGCTCTTCGAGCTGGAGGACAAGGTGGCTCGAAAGGAGGAGGCGTGGGCCTGGAACTCCCCCGGCACCGGCGCGGCGGCTGCAGCTCCCCCCAAGTCCGTTCCCCGCTCTAAGCGGCGAGATAGGAGGAGGAAAAGGAAGTCGGCCCGCTCCGATGACGAGGGCCACGTCCTTGCGGCCGATGGGCCCTCACGGGCCCCGCACAAGGAAAAAGCCACCGGCGACAAGCCGAGCTCCACTGCTCCCTCCGGCGAGGGTCGATCGGCAGACAAGTGGTCCTCGGTGCACAACACCTATTGGCATAGCCTCGCTGACTGCTGCTCGGTCAAAAACTTGGCCGAGCGGTTCCGGAAAGCCGATGAGAAGCAGCAGAGTCGACGGGAGGGCAAAGCCCTCGCGACCCCCGCCAATGACCAGCGAGGGAGGCCAAGAAGAAGGCCCCCGCCGATGACAGCGAGGATCTGGAATTCTAGATACCTCAGGGAACCGTCGCCACTCTCGACAGGGGGGCTTGTGCTTACACCTCCCGCCGCGGCTTCAAGACCATGAGGCGTGAGCTTTTGGCCGCCGTCCCAACTCACGAGGCGGTACGGAAGGCGCACTGGTTGGAAGTGAAACTCACCTTCGACCATAGCGACCATCCGATAGTGCTCGCTCGGGGGGGGGGGGGAGGGGAGTTGGCCCTCGTGGTCTCCCCTACCATCCACAACGTCAAGATGAAGTATCCTAGTCGACGGGGGGGCCAGCCTCAGCATCATCTCCCCGGCTGCCTTTAACGCGCTCAAAGCCTAGGGGATGAAGCTCCAGCCGTCATTGCCGATCATCGGCGTGATCTCGGGACACACGTGGCCTCTAGGTCATGTTGAGCTCCTGGTGCCCTTTGGCGACTCCACCAACTTCCGCACCGAGCGGATCGACTTCAACGTGGCGGACCTCAATCTGCCCAGGGCAGGCCCGCGTTGGTGAAGTTCATGGCTGCCACCCACTACGCCTACCTCCAGATGAAGATGCCGGGCCCCAGTGGCCCCATCATTGTCTTTGGCGATGTGAAGGTCGCCCTGGCCTGCGCGGAGCAGCGCGCCGACAACTTGGCGGCAGCCACCGAGCCGCAGCCCCCGGAGGCCTCCGTGTCCCGCGCCTCCAAGAGGCGTCTTGCCTCGGCCGACGAGGTGCCCGTCAAGGAGATTCCCCTTGGCGATGATCCGTCCAAGACCGCCAAAATTGGCGGTACGTTGGACGCCAAATAGGAAAGCATGCTCGTCTCCTTCCTACGGGCGAACTCCGACGTCTTCGTGTGGAAACCGTCGGATATGCCCGGGGTCCCCAGGGAGGTGATCGAGCACCGCCTTGCCGTGCGGCCGGGTGCACGACCCATCCGGCACCAAGCCCCGGAGAGGCAAGCCTTCACCCGAGAGGAGGTGACGCGGCTCCTGGAGGCCGGCTTCATCCGAGAAGTCATCCACCTAGAGTGGCCGGCAAACCCGGTGGTCATCCAGAAGGCCAACGGCAAGCTCCGGATGTGCATCGACTATATGGACCACAACAAGGCATGCCTTAAGGATCCCTTCCCTTTACCACGCATAGATCAGATAGTCGACTCCACTACGGGGTGCGACCTTTTGGCTTTTTTAGATACCTACTCCGGGTATCATTAGATCCGCATGGCTAGGGAAGATGAGGAAAAAAACTGCTTTCATTACTCCTGTAGGCACCTTTTGTTATACAACTATGCCTTTTGGTCTCAAGAACGCAGGTCCTACTTTTCAGCGCATGACTCGCATTACTTTGAGTAATCAAATAGAGCGCAATGTAGAGGCGTATGTCGATGACCTGGTCGAAAAGACGCGCCACCAGGACACGTTGTTGCAGGACTTGGCCGAGACTTTCGACAGTTTTAAGTCCACGCGCATGAAACTGAACCCCGAAAAGTGTGTTCGGTGTGCCAGCGGGCAAACTCCTTGGTTTTCTAGTCTTCTCCCGAGGCATAAAAGCTAATCCCGAGAAAATACGCGTGATAGAGAGGATGCGCCCACCCCCCAGCAAACTTAGGGATGTGCAGTGCGTCACGGGATGCATGGCCGCCCTAAGTCGATTCATATCGAGGCTAGGAGAGAGGGTGCTGCCCCTATTCAAGCTCCTCAAACGCCCCGGGCCGTTTGTGTGGACGGAGGAAGTGGAGCAAGCTCTCAATCAGCTAAAAGCTTACCTCACTCCCCCCATCCTGGTAGCCCCGGGGCCAGAGGAACCGTTGCTACTCTACTTGGCCGCGACCCCCCACGCGGTGAGTGCCGCCCTTATAGTTGAGCGCGACGAAGGCGACCCGCGTCGCGAGCCCGGCCATGAAAAGGGACCAGGGGCCCCCTTGATTGGCGATGGCCCCTCGTCCCCCGACGGCCCGGTGCCTGAAGCCCCGAACCCCTGGGAGGGTCCCGAGGCCCCCGTGGGAGGAATAGAGGCTCTGGCGGGTGGCCCCGAGGCCTATAATCCCGACATGGCCCGAGATCCCCCCGGGGCTCCTGAGCACGGGCGCCCCAGGCCAGCTGCCCCTGACAACAAGGACCGGCCCCACCGAAAGGTGCAGCGGCCCGTCTGCTTTGTCAGCGAGGCACTTCGAGACGTGAAAACCCAATACCCACAGGCCCAAAAGATGCTTTACGCAGTCTTAATGGCCTCAAGAAAATTGGCCACTACTTCCAAGCGCATCAGGTTTCCGTCGTGACCTCTTACCCTCTCGGCCAAATCTTGTACAACCGAGAGGGTACTGGTCGGGTCGAAAAGTGGGCCATCGAGCTCGCTGAGTTCGACCTGCACTTCGAACCACGGCACGTGGTCAAAAGCCAGGTTCTAGATGACTTCATCGTGGAGTGGACCCCGGTGGACGACCCTGTTCCGTCCAATGTTCCCTCCCTCCTCGGAGATGCGCAGAAGCTGAGAAGCTCGCGCGTATCTCTAAGCAGTACGAGCTCGTAGAAGGAGCCCTCTACCGGCGTGCCGCCAACGGGATACTCTTGAAGTGTATTTCTCGGGAGCAGGGCGTCGAGCTCATTGCTGACGCTCATCATGGTGAGTGCGGGGCCCATTCGGCCTCACGCACATTGGTTGGTAAAGCCTTCCAACAAGGTTTTTACTTGCCGACCGCGTTGCAAGATGCCCAAGAATGGGTCTGGCGATGCAAGGCGTGCCAGTTCCACGCCAAGCAAACCCACCAGCCGCCCCAAGCCTTGCAGGTCATCCCGCTCTCTTGGCCTTTCGCGGTCTGGGGGCTGGACATCCTAGGACCCTTCAAAGCGGCCCGAGGCGGGTATTAGCACCTGTACGTCGCCATCGACAGGTTCACCAAGTGGCCCGAGGCTTACCCGGTCGTCAAGATCGACAAGCATTCCGCCCTCAAGTTCATCAGGGGCATCACGTCCCGGTTCGGAGTGCCCAACCGTATCATTACAGATAACGGTACACAGTTCACCAGTGAGCTATTTGGCGACTATTGCGACGACATGGGCATCAAGCTGTGTTTCGCCTCGCCCGCCCACCCCAAGAGCAACGACCAAGTGGAGCGAGCTAACGCCGAAATCCTCAAAGGCCTCAAGACCAAGACGTACAACGTCCTGAAGAAGCACTGGGATTCGTGGCTCGAGGAACTGCCGCAGTGCTGTGGGCGAATCGGACCACTCCGAGTTGCGCCACAGGGGAAACACCCTGTTTCCTAGTGTATGGCGCCGAGGCGGTCCTACCTTCCAAGCTTTCCCTGGGTTTGCCTCGCGTAGCGCTGTACGATGAGGCCAACCAGGATGATCTTCGCCGCGACGATCTCGACTATTTGGAAGAGCGAAGAAGGCGCGCGGCCCTGCGAGCGACGTGCTACCAGCAAAGCCTGCGGCGCTACCATCAGCGCCACGTCCGGGCCCGGTCACTGTAAGTCAGCGACCTCGTCCTACGCCGCGTACAGTCGCGCTTGGGGCTGAGCAAGCTCTCACCAATGTGGGAAGGGCCATACAAAGTGATCGGCGTTCACCGAGCGGGCTCCATTTGGCTAACCACGGAGGATGGCACGGAGTTGCCTAACCCCTGGAATATCGAACACCTCCGTCATTTCTATCCATAGGGTTGCGCGTTTTTTGCTTTCCTGGAGCTCGGCCAACCTCCGCACATCCTTCGGCTTGTGCGGGTTTGGCCGGGGGCTATCACTATTAAATATGTTGTATCTTTTCTCTTCCCCAGCAATAAACTTTTCCGCTTAAGCGGAGGCCGTTGAGCGCCCTTTCTTACTCTTTCCTATGGCTCGTCCTGGTTCAAAGGATAATTCGCGCTTACTCTTGACCCTAAGTGGCGTTGGGTGACCTGAAAACCGCCGAAAGGGAGCCTAAACGCGGGGCGCACCCTGGGCTGCGGCGAACCCTGGGGGCTCGGAAGGGCCTACGCATGGCCATCCCCAACCCCCGGTCGTCGTAGCCTCGGTCTGGCCAGACCCGCTGGGCAGCTCCCTCGGGGCGATGGCCTTGCCCCTCGCCACCTAGGTGCCACAGACCGAGCGCGAATTTCCCTTTTCACCGGAACGAGCCCGGGGGGGGGGGGGGTATAAAGGGGGTAAGAATGGCAACTTAATCACAAGAAAGTCAATTGAATACGTTCGCTTTGGTTTTTTTTTTCTTTACTTGCCGCAGACATTCAAAGGACAAAGCAAGAACGTAAAGGTGCGAAGGGGAAGCTTTATTTACAAACAGGATGGCACGATGGCCTAAAGTTTGAAGCATTCACTGCGAGCACATAACAAAATAAAAGAAAAAAGGCGGGGATAGTCACGGAGTGCCCGGGCCCCCGAGGCCGGCGCCGCTGACCACCTCGTCCTAGTCCTCGCTGCCGTCATCGCCACCACCGTCCTCGCTCCCGCTCTCCTCATCCGAGGCAAGCGCGAGGTTGAACCGAGGGGCCGACCCCTCGAAGCTGGAGACGATCGCGTCGGCCGCCTCCCGGACTTGCTCCCGAGCCCTTGCCTCGGTCCCCGGGGGAAAGTCCTCGAGCGCGCGTCACGGGAAGAAGTCGGGGTCGCGAGCTTGATGGCTCGCGAGAACCAGCTCCACCGCAGCCCGTGCCAAGGAAGCCGACGACGACTTCACGGCCTCGCCGACCTCCTCCTCCAGCCTCTCCAAATCTGCAGCCATCCCATCCAGCCGAAGTGCATGGAGATGCCTACCCGGCGCCCCGCGCGCTCCAGCCGTTCGATGGCATAGGAGAGTTGGCCAGGCCCAATCTCGTTGGTGAGGCGGAGGGCCGCAATCTCCTCGGCTTGGTGCTGCACCAGGCGTCCCAGGTCGGCGAGAGTGTCTTGAGCCGCGACGAGCTGGCTGACCAACTCCGCGCCGCCGGGCTACCCGCCTGCCATCAACTCCTTCTCCCGAGCCTCCAGCTCGGAAGCCCTCGCCGCCATCGCTGCGCGCTCAGCGCGGGCGCTCTCCAGATGCCGGGCCTCGCGCCCAGCGATGACCTCCTCACGCTTGGTGAGTTGCTCGCCCAGCCACCGCGCCGCCACCTCGCGACGGTTCACCTCGGCCTCATGTACGGCAAGCGCGGCGTCCTGTTCCCGGCACGCCTCCTCTCGAAGCCACAGCTCCTCCGCGCGACGAGCCACCAAAGCTCTGCGGTGAGGGTGGTCCGGTTGTGCTCAGCTGCGGTCTCCTCACGGAGGCGAAGGGAGGATTCCGCCTCGGTGGCCGTTCTCTCGTGGGTGGCCAAGGTGGTCTCGCGCTGGTCTAGCATGCGTGCCCGCTCCTCCAGTGCCCGGGTACGCTCCTCCAGCGCCCGAGCATGCTCCTCCAACTCCCGGGCTCGCAGCCCCTGTTCCCGGCTACGCCCGTCCTGTTCGCGCTGGTTACGGTCGAGGACCTCGATCCGTCGACGGATCATGGCCTCGAACTCCTGCATGGAGCGGGCACGCTCGTCTAAGGCCTTGCGCTCGGCCTCGAGCGCCGCAGTCCGAGCCCGCAGCGAGGCGTCGACCTCCGATGCCCGCCGCTCTTAGGCGGCCGCCGCGTCGAGGACTCCACGGGCGTCTTCCCAGATCCTCGGCGTGGGCCTCGTACTGCAAGCGGATGTCGCCCAGCGTCTCATCCAGGACGCTTGAAGCGATGAGCGCCGCCTGGCACTCCTCCTGTCTCCCGCATGACCGAGTCTAGCGTTTCCTCGCGCGCCTGGATCTCCGCCAGTTGGGCTTGGTGCATTTTGCGCCCCACCTCCACCATGTCGTCCATGGCGCGGCGCCCCTCGTCAACCCGCGTGCGGTCCGCCGCGAGCTGTGCCCACTCCGCCTCCAGGGCCGCCCGCTCGTCCGCTAGGGCTTGAACTTGGGCATTGAGCCCCTCCCGGACGGTGGAATCGGCGGCGGCGAGCACCTGCAGGAGTGGCTCCATGCTCGCGGGAGTTGGAGAAGAAAAAGTCGCGGTCCGCCCCCGGGATGACGGAGTGCTGCTAGACCCCCCGCGATATTGGGGGCTGCTCTCGGCCCCCCTTCCGCACGGCCAGCCCTGAGGACGCCCCAGATGCAGAGGGGAACGGTTGCCCCCGTCACCCCCCGCCTTGGGCCCTCAGGAAGACTCGGCCTCCCGAGTAGCGCTCCTCGTGGGTCGCGCCCTCGGGATCGCCCTGGGGGGGCGCCTGTAACGTCCCGCCTTCCCCCAGGCCACCCCAGGCCGGGTCCACTTACATCTGATAGCTTTCATAGGTCATAGACTGCCCTCACAGACCAACACGCCTTCCCCCAGGCCACCCCAGGCCGGGTCCACTTACATCTGATAGCTTTCATAGGTCATAGACTGCCCTCACAGACCAACACATGTCTTTTCTGCACACTTTGTCCTCACTCGTGTGCACCCGGTAAGAATTTCCCGGTCGGTCACCCATCCCAAATTGCTCCAGGCCAAGCACGCTTAACCCTGGAGTTCTTTGGAGATTGGCTTCCGGAAAAGAAGTTGCAACTTGTTGATATGAGTATTCTATTAATCCTATTAAGCCCTAGGCCGGGATGTTACACCCTCACCAATGTTACAGCGCCGCCGCTGCCATCACCCGCGGCTGGTTGCACCTCGGCTGTGGCGAACTCGGAGCCAGACCCGCCGTGTGGCCCGTGGGCCCCGCCAGGGTGCTGCGAAGGCTCCGTGGCACCGGGTCGGCCGGGTCCCGGTCGATCCGGTCGCTTGAATTTTGACCCCTGTGAGGGATCGGACGCCGAGACCCCCTAGGAAGGAATCCCGCTACAGGAGAACCCCGATCACGTTAAGAAGAAAAAGAAGGGGGAGGAGCAAGAGGCCAAGGTGGATAGAGAGCACCGAGTCGGGCGCTAGCGATCCTACCTGCGAGGGGGCGTTTGAAGGTCTACTTCGGGGGCTCGATGAAACTCCCCCGGCACGGCTCCGTTTGCCCTATCTTCCGGAGCCGCTTCTTCTTCCGTCCAGCCTCGGACGTGGCGGGGCGTTTGTGGCCCGCTGGTGGATGGTCCGCCGTTCGCTTAGCGCGCCCTATGCGCGGGGGAGAACGCGGCCGAGATTCGGACACCTTTCGCTTCCCTTTCGGGTCGCAGGCCCCTGAGGCGATCCGTCACTGCGTCGTACTCCTCGCCCTGCGTCATACTCCTCGCCCAGTTCCAAAACCGCCAACCACGCGGCGGATCGTTTGGGAGGGCCGGCGGGGAGCCGAAGTCGCGGATGATCCGGCAGCGCGGTGTAAAACCAATCCGTCTTCCAATCCTCCCACTTCTTGCGAAGGTGGCTCTCAATGTACTGCCCCGCCGTTCCTGGCCGGGGCTAGAAGTAGCATCCTCCCACCACCACGCCTTGCAGTAGCTGTGGGACGAAGAAGGACAGGAACAGCCGCATCGTCTGCGCACCCCGACGAACATCTCGCAGAAGTGCGCGAAGATGGCCAGCGTCATCACAGCGTTGGGTGCGAGATGCTAGGCATGAATTTCGTAGAAATCCAAAACCTCATGGAAGAACCTGGAAAATGGCGGGATCAGCCCCACCATGGCGAAGGACAGGAGGTGCACGGATCGCTCTGGGTACTGCGGCCGCGGCCGCGACTCCTCCACCCTCACGACGGCGTCCTCTGGCATGATCTTGCGGATGAGGCTAAGGTGCCTCTCTGCCATGATGAGCGACGCCGGGGGCACAGCGTCACCAGCGTCTTGGGCCATGGTGACCGGCGGGGAAACGGCGAGGAGTTTGGTGTACGGAATAGCGTGGAGTGAGAGAAGCGTTAGGGCTTGAGGAGCGAGTATGCGGGTGAGCAGTCGGCGAGAGGAAGGAGACGAACTCTCCACCTCCCTATCCTTTTATCCCCGCCTCGCCCGCGCTCGCCTCCTTGTTTCACGCCCCCGCGGTTGCCCCCTCGATTCCTGCACCTGCGGTTTCCTCCTCGACTCTCGCACCCACTCATCACGCCGCCCCACTGAACCCGCGCCCCGCGTTTGGTGCACCTGTCAGCGGCACATTCGGCGCGGGCCATGCGATGTTCACGGGCATGGTTAGGCGGGCCCGCTGTCGGTCCCGTCGCGTGCCTGGCAGGCGGGGGAGTCGAGGCGGCGTGGGTGATGATTCTGGGCGTGGTCTGGCCGACCCCCCGATTTTCGCGCCCTAAGCGCCTCCATCATCGGCGCAGTTAGTGGCGGTCAAATCGCCGTTATGGGCACAGTTAGTGGCGGTCAAATAGCCGTTATGACTAATGCGCCAGCCTGGCCGCCCGGCGGCAACCGTCTGGATTCCTCGTCGGGCCCACAACTCGGCACGGGAAGTCGTGAGGCGCCACGTCGGACTGCCCTCGGGGGGCCAATGTCCGACGCGGTGCCGGGGGCTACTGTCGGAGATATGGGCCCGGGGGTAGGCAAAGTGAGGGGAAGTTACCTTCCCATCCAGTCACGTGGCTCTACAGCCTGGCCCTCCCCCCGCGCCTCGCGAGTCGCAGAAGTAGCCAGGGGGCCTCGGGGTGCCACGTCACGCCCCTCGGGCTCTCGCGCTGCCTCCCCCGAGGCCCTCGTGTCACGTCCCAAAACGACCCTAAAATATATCCTCTAAATTATGCCTAGAATAATTAAAATCCGTGTGAAAGCCTCCAACAATTAAAATGTGCAAAGTTAAAAGTCAAATAATGCTTAGAGGATTTTTGTATATTTCCTAAAAGCCTAAAATACGTAAATAAATTTTAGTGGAATTTTCAGAGCACAAATAATAATTGTTAAGAAATAAACAAAGTTAAAAAGGTTTTATAAAAAGAAAAAACCCTAAAAAGTCCCCCTTCCCTCCCTTGGGCCGACCCGGCCCATCTCTCCCCCCTCTCTCTCTCCTCTCCCCGCGGCCCATCCGGCCTCTCCCCGCGCGCGCGCCGCTGACGGGCGCGCCCGCCCGCCACCCTCGCTGACAGGTGGGGCCCACCCGTCATCCCCTTCCTCCCGCCGCCTCCCCCGCGCCCTAGCGCCGCCGCCGCCGCGAATCCCGCCGCCTCCCGCCGTCCCCGCGTGCAATAAAGTGGGGGGAATTACTCCCCGTGATCCCCTCTCCCTTTCCCCCCATTTTTCCCTCTCTCTCTCGCGTTCAAACGGGCGGATTTGCCCCCGCAAATCTCGCCGGCGCCATTGATGACGGCCGGACCTCCCGCGCCGGTTTCCTTCCCCTCCGGCCGCTCTCTCCCCCTTCCAACCCTATTTAAACCCTCCCCGCACCTCCTCCGTCCGTTTTCGCCTCTCGCCGCCGTCGCCGCCGAGCTCTGGTCCGCCGCCGTCGTCGCCCCGGACCGCCTCCCACCTCGGCGCCGCCTCCTTCGCCTTCGCCACATCCTCGCCGACCTCGTCCACCTCTCTGTTTCGGTCGCCGACCGCCGAAACACCGTCGACCCCGTCGACCCGAGCCGTGCCGCCGCCTCCCTCCTCTCTGACCGCCCCCTCCGTCGCCGCCGTCGCCCCGGGGTGAGCCGTGGACCGTCGCCTCCTTTCCCCCTTCCCTCCCCTCTCTCGATCGCCGCTCCGCCGCGCCGGTGGTTGCCGGCGGCGACCATCGGGGCGCGGGCGCGCCGCCTCCCACCGACCACGCCGGCGTGGCCGCCCTCGTGCGCGCCGAGTGGCTGCCGCGTGGGGCCCGGCCGTCAGCCGCCCACGCCCTCGGGTGCGGCTGACGTGTGGGGCCCACGGCGCCGGTCGGTGCGAGCCGGGTGCGCCCGGTCCACCGTGGACCGTGAGGCTGCCGCATGGGCCCCACTCCCGTGGACCCGGTCCGCGCGCCCCTCTCCCTCGGCTGACGCAATAAACCCTTTTTAAATTAAAATTTAAATGAAGAAATTCGCAAATATTCATTTAAAGAGCATATAAACTTCAAATGGCCATAACTTGGCCATTTGAACTCGGAATTGGACCGTTCAAGTCTCTAATTTTTCCTTAAGAAGTCAAGAACCCATTTTTGTGCTTTGTTCCTGCTGGTTATATGGAGTTTATTAGAGTAAAAGCCTTTTCTTTTCCGTTGGTCGTGTTGACGCTGCAGCTTCGGAAGATCCGCTCTTCGTGGAGGTTGAAGCCGACGTTTGGGAAAGCGAGCAAGGCAAGTCACATCATCCTTGAGCATATTGAATCCCAGTTTATAAAATTATTTTGATTTAAATTATTGCATTATCGCTTTACTTAAATTCCCGCGTTATCACTGTTTTATTTAGCCATGCCTATTTACCTTTGTTATGACCTTATTATTATTGTTATTGATATTATTACCTTGTTCACCCTAGATTAAACAAAACCCCAACTAGTGGACACTCTACTCATGGTACCACTAGTATGATTTTAGGTAGATGCTTCGCTGGTTAATTAGGCAACATTAGGTGGTTTTACAACTCTAGACTTTGGGAATATTCTCATCACCTGGACACCATGGAATGGATGGATTATTGTGGAATTGGATTCACACCTCCCCCTCTATTCAAAACCCTCAAAATGGTTTTAGGCTGGGCTCGGGGTGCATGGTTTTGATAGTAGCACCTCGGCCATATAAGGACCGGTCTTCGGGCCTCTGTTGCAAAGCACTACCGTACTTCCACATGTCTAGTGGGTAAGGCTTAGTTTGTGGCTCAGTCTGGTTATAAACAAAAGTACACGGATGGAGATGGACGAAGTCGGGGGTCGATGGACATCTCTAGGACAAATGAAGGCTACACGAGCTGCAGCCCGGTAGTCGAGATGTCATGGCACAGGGCCGGTGTCCTCCTGCTAGGGGCTCAATCCTGCCTACCTGTCCCGTGGGTTCCTGTCACACCCCGAAGTTCTCCTCCCAAGCCTAAATTTAATTTACAAATGACCCTAAGAAAATACCGGTGCAAAGCAAGAGTAAACCCTTTTAAATCAATGCAAATAATAATCGGAATTGGCATGTGGAATTTTTCTTGAGTTCTACATGTCGAAATTCTCTAACAGGATTTTTAGTGGAATTTTCAGAGCCCTAGAAATAATTTTAACCAATTAAAATTGAGCAAGCAATATTTTAATTCCAGGGAAAATCCTTTTTCCTTTTTCTTTTTCTTTTTCCTCCCTTTTTCGAATGGGCCGCTGGCCCATTCTCTCCTTTCCTCCCCCTCCTCCCTGCTGGGCCGGCCGCAGGCCGAGGCCCAGCCAGGCCGCCCCGCCGCCCTCCTCTCCCTGGGTCGCCGACAGGTGGGGCCCACCTGTCGGGTCCTTCCCCAACCTCCCGCCGCTCCCGCTGCGCCGCCGTGCCCGCAACCGTCGCCGCGCCCACGTCTCCGCCTCCTTCGGGCCACGTCGACCACGCCCGCGCGTGCGCCGCGTTCCCCGCACCCACTCCCCTCTCTCACCCGCTCGCGCCCGCGCCCGAGATGGCCGGGATTCGATTTTCGAATCCCGCCTCTCTCTCCTCCCCCACTTCCCACGTTGGCCGGCGAAGTCCCGCCTCTCCCGGCCACGTCCGACCCTCCCCTCCCCTATTTAAGCTTCTCCGTCGCTCCCTCTCACTTTTTCCCCATCTCGCCGAACTCTCCCGAGCCTCCCATCGCTCCCGCGCCGTGCAACCTCTTGCCGCCGCCGTCTCCGCTACTCCGGCCGCTGCTAGCCGCCGCTGGGGTCGCCGCCGCACCGCGCCGTCGCCGCTGTCGGGTTCGCGTGGCCGAGATCCACCCCGTCCACCCCTCCTTCGTCGAGGTTCGTCGCCGGAGCGCCTTTCCCATCGTGCGTCGGTGAGGGTCGCCATGTCCGCCGCTTTCGGCCGGCATTCCCGTCTCCTATGGCCCCTCTCTTCCTCTCTAACCTCTTTCTTTTCGTTCTTTAGGTCGTCCCGGTCGCCGTCCGCCGCGTGTCGACCTCTCTCCGTCTCTCCTCGTCGCCGGACGCCGCCGTCCCCTCCGGTGAGGGCTCCCTCCCCTTTCATTTTCTTCCCCAATTCCCCGTGCGTCGCCGCCGCTCGCGCTCGCCGTTGCCTTCGGTCGTTGCCGCCGTCCGCTGCCGCCGCTTTTGCGTCGCTTTTGCGCCGTCGCCTCCGCCGCCGGATGCCGTCGCCGGCAACGCGACGCGCGCGTGCCGCCGCCGCTAGCCCTGGCCGGCCGGTCGGCTTTGATGCCGAGCCTAGCCCGGCGGCCGCCTCTATCGCCGCCCGTCCGATCGGCCCGAGGGCGATCTGGGCCGTCGGTCCCGTGGACCGGCGGTGGACCACCTGCGTGGTCCCGGTCCACGGTGAACCGCTCTCCCCTGAGCCGCTGACCAGTGGGCCCCGCTTGCCGGCGCCGCACCCCCTCCGTGCTGACGTCAGCCCTGGAAAATATTGCGCAATAAAATATTTAAGGATTTTTGTTATAGTAATAAACACAGTGAATCTTCTAAAATTCATAACTAATTCATCCGAGCTCCGTTTAAGCCCATTCAAGTCTCAGTAAATCAAGAAAAATGTGTAGAATCCATTAAAAATGGTTTTGTCCCCTGTTTCAGTAGTCTTATAGCCTGTTTGCAATGTTTGCCTTGTATGTCGCTAGATTCCGGTTCCTCCGACGCTCCGGTGTACTTCGAAATAGTCGCCGAGATTCCTCCAGCAGCAGAGCAAGGCAAGTCATGCTTGTCACTTGAACATGTTGATCCTATATTGCAAATGCTCTATTGTTTTCTTTCAAATATTGCATTGTTTTATAATGTTACTATGGGATGGTTACCTATTGTCATAGCCATGCTACTGTTGTACCATGTCCCTTTGTCAGCTTGGGGTTATAACATGACTAGAGATTGGACTAGGGATTGCTTAGCCATGCTTAGTTCAACTAGTGCACAATGGGGAAAATCCTATTAATGTTTAGACTGTTGGTTCTAATGGTTTTGTTGGTTTAGTGACACCGCTTTGGTGTTGGTTAATTAAAATAAATCACATGGTGGGCTGTGGGTGCATGGTTTTGCTGGTCGCACCCATGGCAGTTAAGGACCGGTTCGCGGGATGCCCTGGAAGAACTTATCGTACTTACCACAAGCCAGCGTGGGCAACGGCTGGGCTTGTAGTGTAGCTCTCCTCTAGCCGACGCATCCAGGCAAGGGTGGGCGTGATGGAGCGGGGCGGGCCCTGCGACGGCCTCTGTCGCTTCCGGATTCACCTAGGCACGAGAGGGGACTGCCCGTTGCCCGCTGGGGACGGGGGTGAAACCTGAGGTGTGGTGTGCTTGGCTAGAGGGGGTTAGGCGAAGGGTCCTGTCACGGCCTCTTTCCGATATGTCGTGGTGGCATGTCGGCGCACGGAAACGTGTTGTGGGGCTGTGTCTTGTGGGTACAGTTGTACACCTCTGATCAGAGTAAAACTATTCGAATAGCCGTGCCCGCGGTTATGGGCGGTCAACCAGATTCACCGTGATTAGTCTCACCCTAGTGTAATCTTTTGAATTTGGATAGTTTAGGTGGATGGTTGGGCCTGTTGCAACGTGGGATAACGTTGGACAGTGGATAGTTAATACTAATTAAATATTACAACTGTTTAATCTTTCAACTTCTGTTTATAAATGCTCGCTTTATGCAAATGAACCACTCCAGCTCTTCTTTGATAATTCCCTGCATCATACCCCTATTCCGGTATGACTTGCTGAGTACAGTGGGTAGTACTCAGTCTTGCTCTATTTTTTTCCCAACCCCAGAGCTCGAGTATGTGTCAGATGAAGGTTTCTCCGAGGAGTAGGCTTTGTCCGTGCCGTCGAGGATGCCTGTGGAGTGGTGGTCCCGCTGCAGTTCTAGTCAAGGCTTAGCTCCTGTTGTCTTTCTTTTCTTCCGCTGCATTTGTGTAAGACTTTTATGATGTTTGTAAGACGTGGATCTGAATGTCAACATTGTCGTTTGTGTACCCCGGCCGGTCCTGGACGGGGATTTTAATGCACATTCTGCTTGGAATTCTACTCAGGAATTTCTGGGCGTGACAAGTTGGTATCAGAGCCGAACTTGACCGTAGGACAAGCCAAATGGAAAAACCTAAGAGCCCTCCGAATCCTTTTCATTGCATATGTTCTTTGCAATTGGATTTGTTCCGGGAAAATTGGGATCTGTTCTTGTGGTTCAAGGGGAAAAATCTTGATCGCTCGTTTAAGTGAGATTTGTCAAAACGAGTCAGTCTAGGGTTTTAGTAAAACTATTGAGATTTATTCGTCAGTCAGTTGGGATTTGATGGGTGAAATGCATTAGGTCCTAGCTCAGGAACATGGGTTGCAAGGTATTTATGTTATTAGTGTTATTATAGTATGTATGTAATTTCCCCACTATTTTATCGTTATGTGAGTCTGTCTTCTTTATTCGCTCTCATGCAAAATGATCTATGCATAAAATTTCGCTCTTATTCGATTCTCTTATTGAGTCTTTTATTGCTTTATTTAAATTTGGATTTGAGCATGCATTGATCCTACTCCTTTGTCTTCTCTAGATGGCCGGCCACCCCCCCCAACCACCGTGGAGAAGGCATGATCGACTTTGTGGCAGAGTTGGCACGCATGACGCTGGTGGTGGGCTACCCCAACGCGCCAGAGTACACGACTGTTCCACCACTCAGTGGCGAGCTTCCTCACCGTGTTCGCCTGGAGGTCCACGGCTACGTGGGTACCTGTCTAGCTAATATGGTGGTTGAGGCATCCGGAGGCACAGCAGATCACGCCTGTCAGGAGGCACCATACCTGATGATGGCCAGACTACGGGAGCGCCACAACTACATCTTCCACGACACGGCGTACCGATTTCACCCTTGTCGAGCCAGCGGTGGTGATGTCAGTACTTTCCGTCCGACAGCCGGCGAGAACGACACCACCTTTGGTCACATGTGTGCTGTGATGAGGGGATTGGATAGGATGCACTCGGACCTGCACAAGGCGACCAAGGCCTTGAATGATGGGAAGCTCATGAGGATCGTCGCTCTGAAGGACGAGATAGCGCGCCTGAAGAGGGAGAATGCTCAGTTAAAGAGTCTTCCCGCGCCAGGAGGAGTCCGGATCCGCACTACACCCCGCAAGACGACGACGGCACCTGTGCGCATCCAGCCTGCGCCCAGGAACCCACCTCCGCCCGCAGTTCCCGCACCTCCAGTTCCGCCCGCAGCTCCGACAGTTCCTGCAGCTCCAGCACCAGCTCCAGCTCCTGTTCACGTGTCAGCTCCCACGTCCGCTCTCTCCTTCGCTCCAGCATCAGCTGCCAGGGGTCCAGCCAGTGGCAACGGAGGTTGGTTGTCTGCTACTCCCAGTGGCAGCCGCGATCTCAGCAGCAACAGCTCCAGTAGCTCAGAGTCGGGCAGCGGCGAGACTTATCTGCCAGGCTCCAGGAGTCGCTCAGAGGGACCTGGTGACGAGCAGGAGGACGCCTTCGACTCCACCGACCGCAGGAGCTGTTCCGAGCATTAGGCTCGTTTTCCATTAGTTTATCGACTGTCTAGCTTCTGCTTGTTAGTTTGTGTGTTTAGGTTGCTTGTTTGGGATCAGTTGACGGTCGATATCATGTGCCTCTGATATGGCTGTCTAAATAAGGATTTTTGCTTGCTCTTTAAGTGTTTTAATTCAGATCAGAACAATTGCAGTTTAAATTCCTATGTAATAAAGCTTAGTTCCTGAGCATCTGTTTTTCTTCTTTCCCCCGTCTGCTTTTCCCTCCAGATGGTCTACACCAGGAATGGTAGCCGCGCAACAGGCGAGGGCAGCAACGGCGAAGAGCGCACTGATGGGGCGCATCCCCACAGCGATTCCGGCAATGGTCCGCCACCACTTCCCGAGAATCCGACGCTAGCCCATGTAATGGCACATCAGACCCAGATGATGGCAGCCATGATGCAACAGATGCAGCAGCACCAGCAGATGCACCAGCGGATGCTGCAGCACGCCGAACAGCAGCATCAGCAGTTTGGTCCCCCTCCCCCTCAGTCCAAGTTGCCAGAGTTTCTACGTGTCAGGCCACCCACCTTCTCCAGCACCACCAACCATATGGAGGCGAATGACTGGCTCCATGCCATAGAGAAGAAACTGAATCTCCTGCAGTGCAATGACCAGGAGAAGGTTGCTTTCGCCACACACCAGCTTCAAGGTCCTGCGTCAGCTTGGTGGGACAATCACATGGCCACCCGCCCACCAGGTACTGAAGTCACTTGGGCAGAGTTCTGCCGTAGCTTCAGGAAGGCGCAGGTGCCAGACGGGGTCGTGGCACAAAAGAAGAGGGAATTTCGGGCACTCCATCAGGGCAACGGGACTGTGACGGAGTACCTCCATGAGTTCAATCGTCTCGCGCGATATGCACCCGAGGATGTCCATACCGACGCCGAGAAGCAGGAAAAGTTCATGGCAGGTCTGGATGATGAGCTGACCAACCAACTGATATCTGGAGACTACGCCGACTTTGAGAGGCTAGTTGACAAGGCAATCCGTCAGGAGGATCAACGCAACAAGATGGACAGGAAGAGGAAGGCCGCTCAGTTCAGGGCACCTCAGGGGAGTCACCAGAGGCCGCGCTTCGCTTCCGGGCAGCAGGGTGGACCTACCACCATGATCGTCCGCCAGTACCGCCCGTTCAACCCTAGCAACTTTCCCCAGGGCGCCAGAGGCAGTCAGAACCACCATGGAGGTCAGCCCAGCCGCGGTGCAGCTCCACGCCCACCAACGGCACCGGCACAGTCAGGCCCGTCCGCGCAAGCCAAGAAGGAGACTGGAACAAAACCAGGGTCTTGCTTCAACTGTGGCGAGCTTGGCCACTTCGCTGACAAATGCCCAAAGCCTAGGCGTGCCGGGACAAGGTTTATCCAGGCTCGTGTCAACCACGCGTCCGCGGAGGAGGCTCAAGCAGCACCAGAGGTTGTACTGGGTACGTTTCCTGTTAACTCAATCCCTGCAACAGTACTTTTTGATTCTGGTGCAACGCATTCGTTCATTTCAAAGAAGTTTGTCGAGATGCATGGGTTAATAAGAGAGGAACTTAGCACACCGATGCGGGTTCATACCCCAGGGAATAGCTCCACTTCGGTTCAATTCAGCCCTTCTATAACAATAGAAATTCAAGGATCACCATTTCTAGCCAACCTCATTCTTCTCGAATCCAAAGACCTAGATGTCATTCTTGGGATGGATTGGCTGACCAAGTTTAAGGGAGTCATCGATTGTGCGAATCGTACCGTCACCTTGACCAACGAGAAGGGAGAAACGGTAGTGTACGAATCACCAGACGCACCAAAGCGAGGGGTCTCTTTGAATCAGATTGAAGCGGAAATCCCAGTGGACACTGTGGAGAAGAACTTGAGGAAATTGGAAGATATACCCATAGTCTGCGAGTATCCAGAAGTATTCCCCGAAGACCTCACTACCATTGCACCCAAGAGAGAGATTGAATTCCGGATTGACTTGGCACCGGGAACCGCTCCAATTTATAAGAGACCGTACAGAATGGCGGCTAACGAATTAGCCGAGGTCAAGAAGCAGGTTGATGAGCAGCTGTAGAAAGGGTACATTCGACCAAGTACTTCACCTTGGGGTGCTCCGGTCATTTTTGTGGAGAAAAAGGATAAGACGAAGAGGATGTGCGTTGATTATCGTGCACTCAACGAGGTCACAATCAAGAACAAATATCCTTTGCCGCGAATCGATGATTTGTTTGATCAACTGAAAGGAGCTAAAGTGTTTTCTAAGATAGACCTGCGATCAAGCTACCACCAGTTGAGAATTCGGGAGGAGGATATTCCAAAGACGGCCTTCACCACTCGGTACGGATTATATGAGTGCACGGTTATGTCGTTCGGACTTACCAACGCACCCGCATTCTTCATGAATCTGATGAACAAAGTGTTCATGAAATTTCTGGACAAGTTTGTTGTGGTATTCATCGACGACATACTTATCTATTCAAAGTCCAAAGAAGAACATGAGCAACATCTCCGCCTGGTACTCGAGAAGTTGAAGGAGCACCAGCTATACGCCAAGTTCAGCAAGTGTGACTTCTGGTTGACGGAAGTCAAATTTTTGGGCCATGTCATTACAGCTCAGGGTGTGGCAGTTGACCCATCAAACGTAGAGTCAGTTACCAAATGGACCCCACCGAAGACCGTGTCGCAGATTCGAAGTTTTCTAGGACTGGCAGGTTATTACCGCCGATTCATCGAAAACTTCTCCAGAATCGCCCGACCCATGACTCAGTTGCTTAAGAAAGATGAGAAGTTTAAATGGACAGTTGAGTGCGATAAGAGTTTTGAGGAGCTCAAGAAGAAATTAGTATCCGCACCAGTTTTAATTCTGCCCGACCAGATGAAAGACTTCCAAGTCTATTGCGATGCATCCCGTCACGGACTTGGATGTGTCCTAATGCAAGAGGGCAAAGTGGTTGCGTATGCCTCGCGGCAGTTGCGTCCACATGAAGGGAATTATCCAACTCATGACCTGGAATTGGCAGCAGTGGTTCATGCTTTGAAGATCTGGAGGCACTATCTGATTGGCAACCGCTGCAAAGTATATACGGACCATAAGAGTCTGAAATACATCTTCACCCAACCGGACCTAAATCTCCGACAACGAAGATGGTTGGAACTAATCAAAGACTATGACATGAGCATTCACTACCACCCGGGTAAAGCCAATGTGGTGGCAGACGCGTTAAGCAGGAAAAGTTACTGCACTGCCCTATGCATCGAGAGCATGTGTGAAGAATTGCGGCAGGAGTTTGAGCATCTCAACGTGGGAATTGTTGAACACGGGTTCGTAGCCGCTCTGGAGGCACGGCCTATGCTCGTGGATCAAGTCAGAGCAGCTCAAGTAAATGATTCTGAAATAGCAGAGCTGAAAAAGAACATGAGGGTCGGAAAAGCCCGAGATTTCCACGAAGATGAGCATGGCACAATCTGGTTGGGAGAAAGATTGTGTGTACCTGACGACAAGGAACTGAAGGATCTAATACTCACCGAGGCTCATCAGGCCCAGTACTCCATTCATCCAGGCAGCACCAAAATGTATCAAGACCTCAAAGAAAAGTTTTGGTGGGTCAGCATGAGCAAAGAAATAGCTGAATTCGTCGCACTCTGCGATGTTTGCCAACGAGTGAAGGCAGAGCACCAAAGACCAGCAGGTTTACTCCAACCTCTTCAAATCCCGGAATGGAAATGGGAGGAGATTGGAATGGACTTTATAACAGGACTGCCCCGGACATCATCGGGTCACGATTCAATCTGGGTAGTCGTGGATCGACTCACTAAGGTTGCTCACTTCATACCAGTACATACCACGTATACGGGCAAAAGGTTGGCGGAGCTCTATCTCTCGAGAATCATGTGTCTACATGGAGTACCCAAAAAGATTGTATCTGACCGAGGGAGTCAGTTCACCTCAAAATTCTGGCAGAAGCTGCAGGAAGAATTGGGGACCCGTTTAAATTTCAGCACGGCCTATCACCCGCAAACTGATGGTCAGACCGAGCGAGTCAATCAAATCTTGGAAGATATGTTGAGAGCTTGCGCTCTTGATTTTGGTGGAGCTTGGGACAAAAGCTTGCCATATACGGAATTCTCGTACAACAACAGCTACCAGGCCAGTCTACAGGTGGCACCGTTTGAAGCTTTATACGGCCGGAAGTGCCGCACACCTCTCTTCTGGGAGCAGACAGGCGAGCGTCAACTGTTCGGGACAGAGGTATTAGCGGAAGCAGAAGAGAAAGTCAGAACAATCAGGGAAAGGTTGAGGATTGCCCAGTCTCGACAGAAAAGTTACGCGGATAACCGCCGAAGGGAGCTCATTTTTGAAGCAGGGGATTACGTGTATCTTCGTGTCACTCCGCTCTGGGGAGTACACCGTTTTCAGACGAAAGGCAAGTTGGTACCACGCTTCGTGGGACCATACAAAATCCTGGAACGAAGGGGGGAAGTTGCTTATCAGCTAGAACTTCCATCCAATATGATCGGCATCCATGACGTGTTCCACGTGTCCCAATTAAAGAAGTGCTTAAGGGTACCTGAAGAACAGGCTGATTCGGAACACATTGATATCCAGGAGGACCTAACATACGTGGAGAAGCCGGTTCGTATACTTGATACCAGCGAAAGAAGAACCAGAAACAAGGTCACCAAGTTTTGCCGAATTCAGTGGAGTCATCACTCAAAAGAGGAAGCAACCTGGGAAAGGGAGGATGAGTTGAAAGCCGCCCATCTGCACCTCTTCACCAGCTCCTCCGAATCTCGGGGCCGAGATTCCGTTTAAAGGGGGTAGGTTTGTCACACCCCGAAGTTCTCCTCCCAAGCCTAAATTTAATTTACAAATGACCCTAAGAAAATACCGGTGCAAAGCAAGAGTAAACCCTTTTAAATCAATGCAAATAATAATCGAAATTGGCATGTGGAATTTTTCTTGAGTTCTACATGTCGAAATTCTCTAACAGGATTTTTAGTGGAATTTTCAGAGCCCTAGAAATAATTTTAACCAATTAAAATTGAGCAAGCAATATTTTAATTCCAGGGAAAATCCTTTTTCCTTTTTCTTTTTCTTTTTCCTCCCTTTTTCGAATGGGCCGCTGGCCCATTCTCTCCTTTCCTCCCCCTCCTCCCTGCTGGGCCGGCCGCAGGCCGAGGCCCAGCCAGGCCGCCCCGCCGCCCTCCTCTCCCTGGGTCGCCGACAGGTGGGGCCCACCTGTCGGGTCCTTCCCCAACCTCCCGCCGCTCCCGCCGCGCCGCCGTGCCCGCAACCGTCGCCGCGCCCACGTCTCCGCCTCCTTCGGGCCACGTCGACCACGCCTGCGCGTGCGCCGCGTTCCCCGCGCCCACTCCCCTCTCTCACCCGCTCGCGCCCGCGCCCGAGATGGCCGGGATTCGATATTCGAATCCCGCCTCTCTCTCCTCCCCCACTTCCCACGTTGGCCGGCGAAGTCCCGCCTTTCCCGGCCACGTCCGACCCTCCCCTCCCCTATTTAAGCTTCTCCGTCGCTCCCTCTCGCTTTTTCCCCCTCTCGCCGAACTCTCCCGAGCCTCCCATCGCTCCCGCGCCGTGCAACCTCTTGCCGCCGCCGTCTCCGCTACTCCGGCCGCTGCTAGCCGCCGCTGGGGTCGCCGCCGCACCGCGCCGTCGCCGCCGTTGGGTTCGCGTGGCCGAGATCCACCCCGTCCACCCCTCCTTCGTCGAGGTTCGTCGCCGGAGCGCCATTCCCATCATGCGACGATGAGGGTCGCCATGTCTGCCGCTTTCGGCCGGCATTCCCGTCTCCTATGGCCCCTCTCTTCCTCTCTAACCTCTTTCTTTTCGTTCTTTAGGTCGTCCTGGTCGCCGTCCGCCGCGTGTCGACCTCTCTCCGTCGCTCCTCGTCGCCGGACGCCGCCGTCCCCTCCGGTGAGGGCTCCCTCCCCTTTCATTTTCTTTCCCAATTCCCCGTGCGTCGCCGCCGCTCGCGCTCGCCGTCGCCTTTGGTCGTTGCCGCCGTCCGCTGCCGCCGCTTTTGCGTCGTTTTTGCGCCGTCGCCTCCGCCGCTGGATGCCGTCACCGGCAACGCGACGCGCGCGTGCCGCCGCCGCTAGCCCTGGCCGGCCGGTCGGCTTTGATGCCGAGCCGAGCCCGGCGGCCGCCTCTATCGCCGCCCGTCCGATCGGCCCGAGGGCGATCTAGGCTGTCGGTCCCGTGGACCGGCGGTGGACCACCTGCGTGGTCCCGGTCCACGGTGAACCGCTGTCCCCTGAGCCGTTGACCAGTGGGCCCCGCTTGCCGGCGCCGCACCCCCTCCGTGCTGACGTCAGCCCTGGAAAATATTGCGCAATAAAATATTTAAGGATTTTTGTTATAGTAATAAACACACTGAATCTTCTAAAATTCATAACTAATTCATCCGAGCTCCTTTTAAGCCCATTCAAGTCTCAGTAAATCAAGAAAAATGTGTAGAATCCATTAAAAATGGTTTTGTCCCCTGTTTCAGTAGTCTTATAGCCTGTTTGCAATGTTTGCCTTGTATGTCGCTAGATTCCGGTTCCTCCGACGCTCCGGTGTACTTCGAAATAGTCGCCGAGATTCCTCCAGCAGCAGAGCAAGGCAAGTCATGCTTGTCACTTGAACATGTTGATCCTATATTGCAAATGCTCTATTGTTTTCTTTCAAATATTGCATTGTTTTATAATGTTACTATGGGATGGTTACCTATTGTCATAGCCATGCTACTGTCGTACCATGTCCCTTTGTCAGCTTGGGGTTATAACATGACTAGAGATTGGACTAGGGATTGCTTAGCCATGCTTAGTTCAACTAGTGCACAATGGGGAAAATCCTATTAATGTTTAGACTGTTGGTTCTAATGGTTTTGTTGGTTTAGTGACACCGCTTTGGTGTTGGTTAATTAAAATAAATCACATGGTGGGCTGTGGGTGCATGGTTTTGCTGGTCGCACCCATGGCAGTTAAGGACCGGTTCGCGGGATGCCCTGGAAGAACTTATCGTACTTACCACAAGCCAGCGTGGGCAACGGCTGGGCTTGTAGTGTAGCTCTCCTCTAGCCGACGCATCCAGGCAAGGGTGGGCGTGATGGAGCGGGGCGGGCCCTGCGACGGCCTCTGTCGCTTTCGGATTCACCTAGGCACGAGAGGGGACTGCCCGTTGCCCGCTGGGGACGGGGGTGAAACCTGAGGTGTGGTGTGCTTGGCTAGAGGGGGTTAGGCGAAGGGCCCTGTCACGGCCTCTTTCCGATATGTCGTGGTGGCATGTCGGCGCACGGAAACGTGTTGTGGGGCTGTGTCTTGTGGGTACAGTTGTACACCTCTGATCAGAGTAAAACTATTCGAATAGCCGTGCCCGCGGTTATGGGCGGTCAACCAGATTCACCGTGATTAGTCTCACCCTAGTGTAATCTTTTGAATTTGGATAGTTTAGGTGGATGGTTGGGCCTGTTGCAACGTGGGATAACGTTGGACAGTGGATAGTTAATACTAATTAAATATTACAATTGTTTAATCTTTCAACTTCTGTTTATAAATGCTCGCTTTATGCAAATGAACCACTCCAGCTCTTCTTTGATAATTCCCTGCATCATACCCCTATTCCGGTATGACTTGCTGAGTACAGTGGGTAGTACTCAGTCTTGCTCTATTTTTTTCCCAACCCCAGAGCTCGAGTATGTGTCAGATGAAGGTTTCTCCGAGGAGTAGGCTTCGTCCGTGCCGTCGAGGATGCCTGTGGAGTGGTGTTCCCGCTGCAGTTCTAGTCAAGGCTTAGCTCCTGCTGTCTTTCTTTTCTTCCGCTGCATTTGTGTAAGACTTTTATGATGTTTGTAAGACGTGGATCTGAATGTCAACATTGTCGTTTGTGTACCCCGGCCGGTCCTGGACGGGGATTTTAATGCACATTCTGCTTGGAATTCTACTCGGGAATTTCTGGGCATGACAGTTCCGGCCGTAGGTGGGGTTGGGTCGGTACTCTTGTCTATGGCTAGGATGGGTTGGAAACTATGTCACGTCTTCCGTCCGTATACCGTGATGGTATGTGGCACATGGTTACATGTGAGGAAGATGTGTCTTGTGGGTAAAGATGTACACCTCTGATCAGAGTATAATCTATTCGAATAGCCGCGCCCTCGGTTATGGGAAAGCCGAGCAATGTACCCAAGTTAGTGTTTTTAATTCTTAAAACCTGCTTAACAACTAAAATGTGGAATGGTTGGCCTGGGTTGGCTTGGGACGAGCTGGGACCCAGGGTCGGGTTGCCAGTTCGGTTTGAATCATCGTAGGCCTTGGGTTAAGGCAGGTTCGTGTGGGTTCACGGCCTTGATTAATAATATTATTTAGCTCTAGAATCGTGTTTACAAAATAGCTTTGAGCAACTAAGTGTCTTTTAATGCTGTTTACTGCAAACCCTAACCCTTTATATTTTAACCCCCTTGTACTCCCTTGCATTTATTCTGCACTTGTGGGTGTGTATTGTTGAGTACGGTGGTTGTACTCAGTCTTGCTCAATTTTGCCCAAACCCAGAAGAGGAGCCCCTGGAAGATAAAGGCTTTGGTGTCTAGCTCGTGCCTGCCGTCAAGCGCCTGTGGTCGTCGCCCTAGTCTTTCGCTGCTTTTCGTTTATCTTCTTGTGTGCTGGGTCTTCGCCGCCCATGTAATAAATTAATTAATTACGCTTCCGCTTGTTAAACTCTGAATTGTATCAACTTTTGGTGTACCTTGCCTCCTAGGACAAGGAATAATGCACGCACGTAAGGAACGCCCGTTGGGTTATTTCCGGTCGTAACAAGTTGGTATCAGAGCCCCCTTGACCCTAGGACGAGCCTTAGATCCCAAGCCTTAGCAATATTTTTGAAATAAAAATCCTTTCTTATTTGTGAAAATCCTCTAGTCTCTCTCTGTCCTGCTGCTTCATTTATCGCCAAAATCTAATCTTTAAAATGTTGCTTTTCTCTTTTGTTTTTTTTGTTTGTAGACGGCCGGCAGCATCAACCGTCGTGGTCTGGACCTGACTGGTTTCGTTTTGGAGCTGCGCGGCATGTGCGTTGTCTTGGGGTATTCGCATGGAGTGGACTACCAGGGCAAGCAACTCCCGGAGCAGGAGGGTGACGATGCAGAGCCCCACGCTACTTGGGAGGTCACTGCAGTGATCCTCACTGGCTCACCCGAGAGGACTTCGTTGGCAGTCACCGCGGGTGGAGATTCTTTCTCCGCCGCTTGCCAGAACGCCGCTCTCCTCGCCATCGGCACTCTGCACCAGCGCTACCCGGACGAGTTGCAGCACTCGCCCTACCGCTACCACCCTCGTCGCGGAGGAGCCCGTGACTACGCCACCTTCCGGGATGCTAGCTCGGAGGATGACGCCACCATCATGCACCTGGCGCACATGGTGGAGGCGTACGACGCGGCTCGTTTCGACTTCCATCATATGGTGCGTCGTGGGTTGGTCGAGAACAACATGAAGATCCTGGAGCTGCGTCAGGAGAATCTGCAGCTGAAGAAGGACCTAGACGCAGTGGAGGCGCAGCTGTGTCAGCTCAAGATCGCCCAGGGAGAGGTATGTCGCCCCAAGCACCGTCGCGTCTGCCGCAGCCTGAAGATCACCGCCCGCAAGAGTACCTCCAGGCCCGAGCTTGTTCGTCAGTCCCCGGCGTGGACCTGCTTCGTCGAGACCCCTCGTGCCGAGCCCGCGCCCGTGGTTCCTCAGGAGGAGGGAGCCTCCGGCGTTGGCAGCACGGAGGATGCGCTGCTGCTCACCTTCCGCCCTGGCCCGTCGCAGAAGTAGACGAGCAGTTAGTAGTCTTGCGCGTGTGTTCTTCTCGTTTGTTTTTCTGCTAGAGTCGTGTGGGGCATGGTTATACCGGTGTGTGGTATAACTGTGTCGGAGCCTGTCTTTATTTTATTTGTTTAAGCAACTTGAACCTTAATGAACCAATTTAATAGCAGTAATAAATTCAAGAATTATGGTAGTCGTGGGTGGTTAGTTTTAATAGTCAGCTTTCTCTGTTTGCCGATTCTGTGTGGGATTTTCAGATGGTGACAACCAGGAGAAGTGCTACTACCGGTGATGGCAACCAACCCGAAGGGTAGCAACCACAACAACCATGGCAGCCCACCTCCGCCTCCTCCCCCGCCTCCACCACCACCACCAGACACCAACTCCATCCTCACCCAAATCCTCGCCCAGCAGGCCAACATGATGGCTGCTTTCCTCCACCACATCCAAAATCCGCCACAGCATAATGCTCCACCTCCACCACCACCCCCGCAACACTCTAAACTCGCCGAGTTCCTCCGCATCCGTCCGCCTACCTTCTCTAGCTCCAATAACCCCGTGGATGCTTTGGATTGGTTGCATACCGTGGGGAAAAAGTTATACACCGTGCAGTGCAACGATGAGGAGAAAGTCATCTTTGCCGCTCACCAACTGCAAGGGCCCGCATCTCTATGGTGGGACCACTTCCAGGCTACGCAGCCAGAAGGACAACCTATTACTTGGGCCCGCTTCACCGCCGCTTTCCGGAGGACCCATGTACCCACCGGAGTCATGGCCCTTAAGAAAAGGGAATTCCGAGAGTTGAAGCAAGGCAACCGCTCTATGATGGAGTATTTGCATGAGTTTAACAACCTGGCCCGGTATGCCCCGGAGGATGTTCGTGAAGATGAGGAGAAGCAAGAGAAGTTCTTGGCAGGGATGGACCCTGAGCTGTCCGTGCGTCTGGTCTCCGGGGATTATCCGGATTTCCAGCGTTTGGTGGACAAGAGCATCCGCTTGGAAGCCAAGCACAAGGAACTGGAGTCGCACAAGCGTCGCTTGGCAAATTTCCGCAACCAACAGGGGGCTAACCAAAGGGTCCACTACACCAATCCCTATCCAGGGGGATCCTCCTCACAGCAGCAACAACAGCAGCAACCTCGCTCCGCGCCCCGACCTCAATTCGTGGTGCGCGTCCCACAGCCGCAGCAGCAGCAGAGTCAGCAAGGGACCCGTGCGTCCCGTCCTCCTACGCCAGCCGTGCAGCCTGGACAAGGCCGCAGAGACGTTCAAGGTCAGCAGCGTCTGTGTTTCGACTGCTTCGAGCCCGGGCACTTTGCGGATAAATGCCCAAAGCCGAGGCGCCAGCAAGGCCAAGCGCCTCCCCGCCCCAACAACGGTGGTAAGGATGTCATTCGGGGTCGTGTGAACCACGTGACTGCCGAGGATGTGCTGACAACTCCAGACGTCATCGTTGGTACGTTCCTCATTCATTCCATCCCTGCTACCATTTTGTTCGACTCTGGAGCTTCCCACTCGTTTATATCTGTGCCATTCGTGGGGAGAAATCAGTTGGGGGTAGAAAGGCTTAGGAACCCTCTGCTCATCACCACCCCTGGAGGGGTTATGACAGCAAAGTATTATAGCCCTGCCGTTCCTATAGAAATCCATGGAATTCCTTTTCCCTCGGATCTAATTCTTCTAGACACCAAGAACTTGGATATGATCCTTGGGATGAATTGGTTGGCTCAATTCCAAGGAGTAGTGGATTGCGCAAGACGCACTGTCACTCTGTACCGAGGGCCGGAACAACCGGTAGTTTTCTTTGCACCCCCAACCTCTGTCGGCAGTTCAGAACTTCATCAGATAGGACTGTCGGAAACCCCCATCGTCAGTGAGTTCAGAGATGTGTTTCCGGAAGAACTACCCGGTATGCCGCCCAAGCGAGAGATTGAGTTCCGGATAGATCTTGCTCCAGGAACCACTCCTCTGTACAAGCGACCCTACCGTATGGCAGCAAATGAACTGGCCGAAGTCAAGAAACAGTTGGAAGAGTTGAAAGAAAAGGGGTATATACGGCCGAGCACTTCCCCCTGGGGTGCTCCCGTGATTTTTGTGGAAAAGAAGGACAAGACAAAGAGGATGTGTGTTGACTACAGAGCTCTCAATGAAGTTACTATCAAAAACAAGTACCCTCTTCCCCGGATCGATGATCTGTTCGATCAGCTTAAAGGTGCCACTGTCTTTTCAAAAATCGATCTTCGCTCCGGATATCACCAATTGCGTATTCGTGAAAAAGATATCCCGAAGATCGTGTTCACCACGCGATATGGGCTGTATGAATTCACGGTGATGTCGTTCGGTCTGACTAATGCTCCTGCCTTCTTCATGAACTTAATGAACAAAGTGTTCATGGAATACTTGGATAAGTTTGTTGTGGTCTTCATCGACGACATCCTGGTGTACTCGCAATCAGAGGAAGACCATCAGCAGCATCTCCGTCGGGTGTTGGGAAAGTTGCGGGAACATCAATTGTATGCCAAGCTTAGCAAGTGTGAGTTCTGGTTGTCCGAAGTCAAATTCTTAGGGCATGTGATATCTGCTAAAGGAGTTGCTGTGGACCCCGAAACAGTGATCGCCGTCACTGATTGGAAGCAACCCAAGACAGTCACTCAAATTCGCAGCTTTTTGGGTTTGGCCGGGTACTACCGAAGATTCATCGAGAATTTCTCCAAAATTGCCAGACCCATGACGCAGTTGCTGAAGAAGGAAGAAAAATTTGTGTGGAGCCCGCAATGCGAGAAAGCATTCCAAACTCTCAAAGAAAAGCTGGTTTCCTCGCCAGTGTTAATCTTACCGGATACTCGCAAGGACTTCCTGGTGTACTGTGACGCTTCGCGCCAAGGATTGGGGTGCGTGCTCATGCAGGATGGTCATGTGGTAGCCTATGCCTCCCGGCAGCTTCGGCCTCATGAAGGCAACTACCCTACCCATGATTTGGAGTTAGCCGCTGTGGTTCATGCTCTAAAGATCTGGCGGCACTATCTCATTGGGAATCGCTGTGAAATATATACTGATCATAAGAGTTTGAAATACATCTTCACTCAGTCGGATCTGAATCTTCGGCAGAGGAGATGGTTAGAACTCATCAAGGATTATGATGTGGGAATTCACTATCATCCTGGTAAGGCCAACGTGGTCGCCGACGCTCTAAGTCGAAAAAGCCGTTGCAACACTCTTGGCGTCTGTGACATTCCACCGGAACTTAATCAACAGATGGAAGCCCTGAATCTAAGCATAGTTAGTCGTGGATTCTTGGCTACGCTGGAAGCCAAGCCTACCTTGCTCGATCAAATCAGCGAGGCTCAGAAGAATGATCCAGATATGCATGGGATCCTCAAGAATATGAAACAAGGTAAAGCCGCTGGTTTCACAGAAGATGAACATGGAACCCTATGGAACGGAAATCGTGTATGCGTTCCGGACGACAAGGAACTTAGACAGCTGATACTTCAGGAAGCTCACGAAAGTCCTTATTCCATCCACCCTGGCAGTACGAAGATGTACTTAGACTTGAAAGAGAAATACTGGTGGGTTAGTATGAAGCGGGAAATTGCAAAGTTTGTGGCCCTTTGTGATGTGTGCCAGCGTGTCAAGGCAGAGCACCAACGACCGGCCGGACTTCTCCAACCTCTCCAAGTACCAAAATGGAAATGGGATGAAATTGGGATGGATTTCATCACCGGACTTCCAAAAACCCAGGGCGAATATGATTCTATATGGGTAGTCGTGGATCGACTAACCAAGGTAGCCCGGTTTATTCCTGTGAAGACCACCTATGGAGGGAACAAACTAGCTGAACTCTACTTCGCTAGGATCGTTAGTCTCCATGGCGTTCCTAAGAAAATTGTATCTGATAGGGGAAGCCAATTCACCTCTCACTTCTGGAAGAAGCTCCAAGAAGAGTTGGGTACCCGATTAAATTTCAGCACTGCGTATCACCCACAGACAGATGGGCAGACCGAGCATCTGAACCAGATCCTCGAAGATATGCTGCGCGCATGCGTTCTAGATCTCGGGAAGACCTAGGATAAGAGTCTCCCCTATGCCGAGTTCTCCTACAATAACAGCTACCAAGCCAGCATACAAATGGCACCCTACGAAGCGTTGTATGGACGCAAATGCCGGACACCGCTATTGTGGGACCAAGTTGGGGAAAGCCAAGTGTTCGGGACTGATATCCTGAGAGAAGTTAAAGCGAAAATCAGAACCATTCGGGAGAATCTAAAGGTGGCCCAGTCTCGGCAGAAGAGTTATGCAGACAACCGACGCCGTGACCTGGAATTCGCAGTGGATGACTTTGTGTACCTTCGGGTCACGCCATTGCGGGGCGTACACAGGTTTCAGACGAAAGGGAAGCTCGCACCTCGGTTCGTGGGTCCTTTCCGTATCATTGCTCGACGCGGAGAAGTCGCTTACCAGTTGGAGCTGCCCGCATCATTGGGCAACGTGCATGATGTGTTCCATGTGTCGCAACTCAAGAAATGCCTTCGAGTGCCGTCCGAGTAGGCCGACTCAGAGCAAATTGAAGTTCGCGAAGACTTGACCTACGTGGAGAGACCGGTGAAAATCCTGGACGCCATGGAGCGCAGGACCAGGAACCGGGTAATCCGTTTTTGCAAAGTCCAATGGAGCAACCACGCTGAGGAAGAAGCTACTTGGGAGCGTGAAGACGAGCTGAAGGCAGCCCATCCCGATCTCTTCGCCAGTTCTTCCGAATCTCGGGGTCGAGATTCCGTTTAAGGGGGGTAGGTTTGTCACGTCCCAAAACGACCGTAAAATATATCCTCTAAATTATGCCTAGAATAATTAAAATCCGTGTGAAAGCCTCCAACAATTAAAATGTGCAAAGTTAAAAGTCAAATAATGCTTAGAGGATTTTTGAATATTTCCTAAAAGCCTAAAATACGTAAATAAATTTTAGTGGAATTTTCAGAGCACAAATAATAATTGTTAAGAAATAAACAAAGTTAAAAAGGTTTTATAAAAAGAAAAAACCCTAAAAAGTCCCCCTTCCCTCCCTTGGGCCGGCCCGGCCCATCTCTCCCCCCCTTTCTCTCTCTCCTCTCCCCGCGGCCCATCCGGCCTCTCCCCGCGCGCGCGCCGCTGACGGGCGGGCCTGCCCGCCACCCTCGCTGACAATTGGGGCCCACCCGTCATCCCCTTCCTCCCGCCGCTCCCGCCGCCTCCCCCGCGCCCTAGCGCCGCCGCCGCCGCGAATCCCGCCGCCTCCCGCCGTCCCCGCGTGCAATAAAGTGGGGGGAATTACTCCCCGTGATCCCCTCTCTCTTTCCCCCCATTTTTCCCTCTCTCTCTCGCGTTCAAACGGGCGGATTTGCCCCCGCAAATCTCGCCGGCGCCATTGATGATGGCCGAACCTCCCGCGCCGGTTTCCTTCCCCTCCGGCCGCTCTCTCCCCCTTAAAACCCTATTTAAACCCTCCCCGCACCTCCTCCGTCCGTTTCCGCCTCTCGTCGCCCTTCCTCCTCGCCGGATTCGAGCCCGCAACGTCGCTCTCTCTCTCCGCCGTCGCCGCCGAGCTCCGGTCCGCCGCCGTCGTCGCCCCGGACCGCCTCCCACCTCGGCGCCGCCTCCTTCGACTTCGCCGCATCCTCGCCGATCTCGTCCACCTCTCCGTTTCGGTCGCCGACCGCCGGAACGCCGTCGACCCCGTCAACCCGAGCCGCGCCGCCGCCTCCCTCCGCTCCGACCGCCCCCTCCGTCGTCGCCGTCACCCCGGGGTAAGCCGTGGACCGTCGCCTCCTTTCCCCCTTCCCTCCCCTCTCTCGGCCGCCGCTCCGCCGCGCCGGTGGTCGCCGGCGGCGACCATCGGGGCACGGGCGCGCCGCCTCCCGCCGACCGCGCCGGCGTGGCCGCCCGCGTGCGCGCCGAGTGGCTGCCGCGTGGGGCCCGGCCGTCAGCCGCCCGCGCCCTCGGGTGCGGCTGACGTGTGGGGCCCACGGCGCCGACCGGTGCGAGCCGGGTGCGCCCAGTCCACCGTGGACCGTGAGGCTGCCGCGTGGGCCCCACTCCCGTGGACCCGGTGCGCGCGCCCCTCCCCCTCGGCTGACGCAATAAACCCTTTTTAAATTAAAATTTAAATGAAGAAATTCGCAAATATTCATTTAAAGAGCATATAAACTTCAAATGGCCATAACTTGGCCATTTGAACTCGGAATTGGACCGTTCAAGTCTCTAATTTTTCCTTAAGAAGTCAAGAACCCATTTTTGTGCTTTGTTCCTGCTGGTTATATGGAGTTTATTAGAGTAAAAGCCTTTTCTTTTCCGTTGGTCGTGTAGACGCTGCAGCTTCGGAAGATCCGCTCTTCGTGGAGGTTGAAGCCGACGTTTGGGAAAGCGAGCAAGGAAAGTCACATCATTCTTGAGCATATTGAATCCCAGTTTATAAAATTATTTTGATTTAAATTATTGCATGATCGCTTTACTTAAATTCCCGCGTTATCACTGTTTTATTTAGCCATGCCTATTTACCTTTGTTATGACCTTATTATTATTGTTATTGATATTATTACCTTGTTCACCCTAGATTAAACAAAACCCCAACTAGTGGACACTCTACTCATGGTACCACTAGTATGATTTTAGGTAGATGCTTCGCTGGTTAATTAGGCAACATTAGGTGGTTTTACAACTCTAGACTTTGGGAATATTCTCATCACCTGGACACCATGGAATGGATGGATTATTGTGGAATTGGATTCACACCTTCCCCTCTATTCAAAACCCTCAAAATGGTTTTAGGCTGGGCTCGGGGTGCATGGTTTTGATAGTAGCACCTCGGCCATATAAGGACCGGTCTTCGGGCCTCTGTTGCAAAGCACTACCATACTTCCACATGTCTAGTGGGTAAGGCTTAGTTTGTGGCTCAGTCTGGTTATAAACAAAAGTACACGGATGGAGATGGACGAAGTCGGGGTCGATGGACATCTCTAGGACAAATGAAGGCTACACGAGCTGCGGCCCGGTAGTCGAGATGTCATGGCACAGGGCCGGTGTCCTGCTGCTAGGGGCTCAATCCTGCCTACCTGTCCCGGGGGTTCCGGCCGTAGGTGGGGTTGGGTCGGTACTCTTGTCTATGGCTAGGATGGGTTGGAAACTATGTCACGTCTTCCGTCCGTATACCGTGGTGGTATGTGGCACATGGTTACATGTGAGGAAGATGTGTCTTGTGGGTAAAGATGTACACCTCTGATCAGAGTATAATCTATTCGAATAGCCGCGCCATCGGTTATGGGCAAGCCGAGCAATGTACCCAAGTTAGTGTTTTTAATTCTTAAAACCTGCTTAACAACTAAAATGTGGAATGGTTGGCCTGGGTTAGCTTGGGACGAGCTGGGACCCAGGGTCGGGTTGCCAGTTCGATCTGAATCATCGTAGGCCTTGGGTTAAGGCAGGTTCATGTGGGTTCACGGCCTTGATTAATAATATTATTTAGCTCTAGAATCGTGTTTACAAAATAGCTTTGAGCAACTAAGTGTCTTTTAATGCTGTTTACTGCAAACCCTAACCCTTTATATTTTAACCCCCTTGTACTCCCTTGCATTTATTCTACACTTGTGGGTGTGTCTTGTTGAGTACGGTGGTTGTACTCAGTCTTGCTCAATTTTGCCCAAACCCAGAAGAGGAGCCCCTGGAAGATGAAGGCTTTGGTGTCTAGCTCGTGCCTGCCGTCAAGCGCCTGTGGTCGTCGTCCTAGTCTTCCGCTGTTTTTCGTTTATCTTCTTGTGTGCTGGGTCTTCGCCGCCCATGTAATAAATTAATTAATTACGCTTCCGCTTGTTAAACTCTGAATTGTATCAACTTTTGGTGTACCTTGCCTCCTGGGACAAGGAATAATGCACGCACGTAAGGAACGCCCGTTGGGTTATTTCCGGTCGTGACACCTCGCCCAACCGCCATGTGGCGGGGGAGCGACCGGGAAGAAGACCAAGCCGAACCGCCATCAATGCGCGCGGCGCCCGAATTGTCCCTCACCGCGTTTAATGCGGTAAGGGCAGACGTGCGGTGCCGCCCGACTGACCCACGTCAATCGGGTGTGACCAGTCTGTGACCGGCCTGTTGCCGGTCACGTCCAATTGGACGGGCAGGCGTGCCCCCACGTTGCCTCTGTATCCGGCAGAGTGGAGGTAGGTATGTCCCGTCCCATTGGAGCGTTATCCGGAGTTCCCTCCACGTGAGGAGGACCGCTACAAGTCTTCACTCATTTAAGAGGGAATGACAGGGCTGTCCCCCGTGTCAGGCGGGGGGCGGCGCCGGGTCCCACTCAAGGACGGACTGCTTGTTTAGATTCCGGGCGAAGGCACGGATCGTGGTCCGGTCAAAGTAAAGTGGGTCCCTCTCCCGTGAAAGAGTAGGTAGAAGCGGCGCATGTGGTATCCCCTTGAACTATAAAAGGAGGACCTTGCCCGCCGAAAAAGGAGAACGACACTGAGTAGGCCTGAACTCTAGGAAGCGAAGAGCAAGAGCGCTCTCCGGAGTTTAGGAACCCTTGTAACATTCAACCACTAATCCCACACACAGGAGTAGGGTATTACGCTTCATAGCGGCCCGAACCTATATAATCTTGTTGCCCATACGCGATTTAGAAACCCTGAGGGCGGATACACGATCTCGAGAGGCGAACCCTTTCCCCCGGCCGAACTCACAAAAGGGGGATCTCACGATCTCCCGCTAGAGAGGATCACTCCTCGACAATTGGACTTACGAAGAAATTAACGCTGACCAAACTTATTAAGATTGAATTATATTTTTATCCTATGAACTGAAGCAAATTTTCTTAGGTAATCATATAGATTGATTACCTGCCTAAGATCTTTAGGTACCTGAATGCTATCAGATGAGGTTCACTCCACCTGAACCAATCTATATACAATTAGCCAAAATTCAGTATTCAGAGTAGGTTTCACACTTCTGGAATATTTGCATTAAATATTTGACTTACCTAAATTATTTATGATTAGCAAAACTTATTCTGAGCCGCTTAAACATCAAATGTTCAACTGATGTTATTGTTGCTTTATCTTGATTCAAATTGTTCTATCTAATGCCTTGTGCCCTTTGACTAAATTGCTCTGGTCTTTACCATTTGTTGATCCATCCAAGCATGTCATTAGACTGCGAAATAGAACAGTCAACCTCTTGATTGAACAAGTATTATATTTTTCTCTCTGATGGGATGTATTTACCAAGTTGATGATACCAATTTTCCAGTAGTCATTTACGATTTTTTTTGGCTCATTTGATTATTATTTTTCGATGCTATATCACAGAAAGCACTGTGGAAAATACAAGTTCTGAACATGCTGACAAAGCTTCACCTGCTGATCTGTTGTGCATATGGTATTCCTACCCCACTAATAAGAATCGGTAAATTCAATCATATCACAGCATAATAGGTGTTAAAAAGTTAATTGGAAGTCTTTCTAACTGCAATCTGGATGCTTTTGTTACTATAGTCTATTTATATTTGTCAACTGATGCTCTACTATCGGTGCTTCAGAGTATAAGGTGGGAGTGCTGATATAATGATAAGCTGAAATTGATTGTATATTGTATGTTGCAGACTATATATCAAGAAAATAGTATGGACATATGGTTAACCTGCCCCAATTTACTTGCCAAATTTATAATTTGTTCAGCCCAATCAATATTTTGTAAGCTAGCCTATGCCATATCATGGCTTATAGAGAAGGTTCTTAAACCGGCATCAAAGTCGTGCAAAGCACGACTGTATGTGGCTAGTTATATATGGGGTAGATTAGATTTTGCACCTATAAATGTCCGGTGCTTCTTATGACGTCAGAACACGCAAACGTCCATGCGAGACATTTAAAAAAGGAGGTAAAACAAGTATTTTTCGCTTTGTTGTTTGTTCTCTCAAAAAAAAAATCTTCGTTGTTTTGCCTTTATTCTTTTTATCCACCGACACCCCCAAACACCTCCCGGAGCATCCGGCGGAGCGCTGGGCCCTCAAGGTCGGGCACAAGTTAGCAGCAGCATGGTAAACAAGCCCTTGTGAGCTGGCGCGAAACATGCGGGATATGGAGCCTTTCATAACGCCAAGCACAAGCACGCCCTCCACATGTGCCTGCCCGTACATCTCATTCTGCTGTTTTAAGCCCAAGTGTCATCTCGATTTTAGTATTGCTGGCCGCTGCTCTGCTCCTGGATCCGATCGCATTTTGCATCGTGCTCATGTTTTCGTCAATAGCAAGGAATTGCTGCTTGTGTCTGGGCTAGGAGGTTACTAGGAGATAGTAGATGGGAAAGGCACCACCATTGCATGTGCGGCAAGTGATTGTCTCTCAAGTCTTAATTGAGGGAGTTTTTTTTTTTTTTCTTTAGAGCGCAATTGAGTGAGGCATGCTGTTACAGCATGGATTACCCCAACCATTGATGACGATAGCATATTCCCTATATTAAAAAAAAACTACTAGTAACATATTCCCTATATTAGAAAACAACCAACTTCCGGTTATGAATGTGAAAATAAACTTTGTTCAGATTTACGATTCATAGTTTAAAGTTCATTTTTTAGGGACGAAGCGGGTACTTGCGTGTCTACATGTAGAACAAAATAGATGGGCGAAAATAAACTGACAAAAAAATAATGTGGTACAGGTACATCAGACCTAAGATTAATTCCCGAATGCCAAACTATACTGATTTCTTGGGGTTTTTTATTTTTTGAACTTTTTAATTTTAAAATAATCCATCCTAAAACTTATTTCAAATTTAAAACTTTTGCCCGCATCACCCAGTTTAACATGACAAAACAATACTGTCACTCTACCTCACAGCAGGTGTGCCATTGTTACTAATAGTTGGCGTGGCCAAAAAGATTATTTAGAAATAAGTTTTGAAGTGTTTGTGTTTAAAAATAAAAATTTAAAACGTTTAAGAAACAGTAAAAATTTGATTTCTTGCTCCTGCTATCCTACTGCGACTTATTTTGCCACCTACTCCTACCTATATAGTTTTATTTACTTTATACAATGTATTTAGAAGGACCAAAAATATGTCTTCTAATGTGCAGGTTCAAGAGGTTGGTCAGCTTAGCTTCTACCATACCACCTGACACCTAATTACACCAACCTTACCCCTTCCAGCTTGCGCACGTACTACTCATTAGAGGAGGTACAAACATATTTTAAGAAGATAAATGAGGAGAGAGAAAAGCAGCGAGCTATAGATTTATAGCCAGCTGTAGCACGAACTCCAAGACCTAGTGTGTATGATAGGTGGGACCAAGTATTAATAGTGTAATATATAACTATTATATTAATAAGCTATTAGATTGGCTATATATAAATTGGAGGTAGTAGTTGGCTATACTATTAAACTTGCTCTTAGAAGTGGAGAATCATAATGAATCACACAGCACAAAAAAATGATGGTCTCTACTTACTCATTTCCAATTTCTTCAGCTATCCTTGCTGTCAGGCCTGGAACATTCATTATACTTTCCTCAAATCATGCTGTCGGTAGCAGCTTATCGATCACTAATGTTCATGTGGATGATATTTTTGATAGTTAATACAGCAATGCAGAAGCCAGATGGACAAAAATTTACAAGTAAAAAATAAATTATTTTCTATTTCCAATCGAGAAATATGATCTAGATGACACATCATGGATATCTGAGTTTAAATCCATGTGGCAGCATAATTTTCTACACATTAGACAAATAAATTAATTCCTGCCTTGCTCATGTAATCAGAAGATGGCCAACAAATTTTACTAAATAAAGAACGGTGAAACCAAAAATTTGTGGACAAAAACAGTGCCCCAGCTTGCAATATATTAGTGGTTTCTATTGATTCAATTGATCAAGAACCTCCAAGAGTACAGGCTTGAATCGGTTGCAATCAAGCTTGACGTTTTGCTTATCCATGAAGGTCTGCCTGATGAATTCAAATCCATGTTTGTGGAACGAAAGAGGATTTGTGAAGATCTCATGATCTAGGGGATATTGATCAGTAAGGCTGCTTTCATGTACACCAATGCTATACTGCTTGTAACGCAGGCCCATTTGTTCCGCTGGGTTGCCGAAATCAATTCTTGATATCCAGTCTAGTCCACCCCATGGCACAATCTGAATCAATGTAGCGTTTTGTGGCAAGAACACACAGTTGGTGAGTCCAGCACCATGGACACCCATCATCACATCAACAGAGTTGACAACCTTGCCAAAATGGGAGAGATCAGAGCTCACATTGGCCTCTTCAACCACCACCTCGTAACCTATCTCCTCAGCCATCGCCACTATCTCGTTAAGATTGAGAAACATTCTTGTCCTCTGCCTGGATATAATGAGCAGTCTTGGCTTGGCTTTGGGAATCTCACCAAGCGCAGTTACAAAATCCCTAGGCAGTGAGTAGGTCCTGCGCATGAACCTATTAAAATCCACCATTGAGTAGTTATGTGGAGCTTTTGATGAGTCAATTGTGAACTCCATGTAAGCATGAAGGCCAACAATTGCATGCTTGAAGCAATGCACTTGATCGTCATTGTTGAAGTCAATCAAGGGGTACTTGGATAGCTTATCAAACACCACCTTATACTTCCTTGTCCACCAAATAGCCATGTCTGTGATTAGGAATTGAACTTCGCCATTGAATTCGCTTGCGGTTGTGAAAAGAGGGACAAGCACGTCGGTGAAGTCATGGAATAGATTTCCAGTGTATCCAGTCAGAGCAAAGACCACTGCAGGCACATTGTGATACTTGCTACACTCAGGTGCCACTTTGCTTGATTTCACGGTTATCTCTGTAATATGGCCGAGGCAGAGCTCGTCACCTTTACGAGGGTAAGGCTTAACTTTCCATATCTCCTCTCTCTTTGAACTGGCAGGTTCCATGTACATGACAGAACTTGCATTGGGATGAATCCTAATGTTGCCCCGCATCTCACAGACATTTGCTCTGAAGTTTGAGAAATCACATAGTGGTTTCTTGTTCCACTCCTCATTATCAGTTTCTGCAATAGAGTATCATCAATGAAAGAGCAGAAACAAAAGACTGAATGAAGCATAATCAGTCTAATTTAAGGTTCAATCTAGTAGTTAGGAATCTGAAGTGTATGATGCCATTGGTCTAGGATACCAAAATAGGGTTTTGCATCTATGGCCAAAATCACTAAATTCAGATGGTCCATTTTCCTGTCGGCATTTATTGAAATCTAAAATCCTAACCTGGTTCCACATTGTCTCCCTTGTCCGCGTCCATCTCAAATTCATATTTTTCATTCGGTTTGCCATCTGCAGACAAAGTAGGGCCATCATACCCACCAAGAACTTGTAAGCACCAGCTTAACAAGTACCAAAACAGCTAGTACTACAAGTAAAGTCCAAGAAACACAAGAAGAAACAGCATCTACTACCTTCTTGCTTGCCATTGTCAGTGTCTTCAGCATCACGGATGGTATAATTGGAAACAGTCGGGAGGGTCACCTTGCTATGCTGTGTGTGCCCCTCTTCCTCGCCGTTCTTATTATCCTCTTCGCCTCCACCACCTGCACATCCCACCACCAAAGTACTCATACATAAAGCAAGCATCAATTGATGGCGCCCAAATCTCTCTTGACCTCTCAAGACCCCGTGAATCAAAGCATCCAGAGACAGAGCTAGACAAGGAAATTATTGACGGATTGGAAGGTGACGGCTCACCTAACACCTCAGATGCAGTGGCCGCCTCCTCGTTCTTGCCTTGCTCGGGCTCACTACTGAGTAGCCTCTTCTCCTCCTCACTAGTCCCTATCATCATATATAACGAAAAGGTCAGTACGCTAGGCCCAAGATTTGCTGACTGCAGCAAGGCGGCAATTAGCTCTGGAGCTTTTCACCTTTGGCGGTGGCGTCCTCGGCGCCTTCGTCTTCGTCCACCACCTTGGGATCCTCGGCGGCGGGGAAGGTATCGGCGGATCTCCTGGAGTCGGCGTGGATCCGCTGGCGGATCAGGAGCGAGCGCGGCGCATGATC
Organism: Oryza sativa Japonica Group; assembly: GCF_034140825.1. Lineage (NCBI taxonomy): Eukaryota > Viridiplantae > Streptophyta > Magnoliopsida > Poales > Poaceae > Oryza > Oryza sativa. The sequence continues at coordinate 13,453,641 of NC_089036.1, read as the reverse complement.
CACCGACAGCCGGCCGTTCACTGCGAACTCAAAGAAACGAGTGAGGCGCTTGGTGTTACCATCGATCCAAGGATCCAAGAAGAAAAAGAAGAAGAAGATGATGAAGAAGCGGCGACGGCATGGCGTACGGTTGAAGAGGAGGGCGTCGGGCTTGGAGATGACGACGAAGGTGAGTGTGACGAGGAAGAAGCCGATGACGAGGACGAGCAGGCGCAGCCGCCGCGACTCCTGCCGGAGGCTCCGCACCAGCTTGGCGCGCTCGACGGGCTTCATCTCCCCCTCCTAAATCTCCTCGCTCTTCTTGCCGGCCGCTCCACTCGACCGACCTCGCGCCCGCCGCTGACTTTCTCCTATCCCGCGAGGAGAGACCGGCCGAGAGAGGCGGAATGGGGTTTGGGATCAGCGTGGTTGCGAGAATAAGAGGGATAGCAATCTGCAATCCTGGGCTGGCTGGATATGTGCGTGCTAGCTTCCTTCCTTTCCTTGCCTCTTTCGTCAGCTTTCCAGTATTCCTCTTCCTCTGCGCTCTCCTCCCAGTCCCAGCACTAGCGGTCTCTCAGTATGTGTTTGGCACTTTGGGTTAAAACAGTGATGATGGGAGGTGGGGTTTTATTCTTGCATAGTTTACCCGTTCCAAACAAACGGCGGCTTAGGCTCAGTTTTACATAACTTTTTTCCAACTCACCTCTTGCATTTTTAGCGCACACTTCCCAAGCTATTTTTCTAAAATAAATTCCTATAAAAAATTGCTTAAAAATTATATTAATATATTTTTAAGTTTTGTTAGCTAATACTTAATTTATCACATGTTAATCCATCCGTATATAGGGGAGCTCCAAAATAATAGCCTTAATCAGTGTGAACACTCTCGTTGCAGGAGACCGGAAAGCAGCTGAGAGGACATCCATTGATAAGGCAAGACATTACTACAGGAGTATCATGATATCATGTATGATAAAGTCATAGGTCTCAAATCAGTTTTTTTCATAGTGTTCAGTAGTTCTAAAGCTGTTTCAGTTTTTGCATGTCAACCCATATTATTTCCTATTTTAGTCCTCATATTTTACATCAAACATCCCGAAAATTAGAAAAAGAAATATAAATACACCCTCCCATCCTCGTCCGGTCATCCCCGTCACGCTTTCTCCAAATGTCGGCACGTAGCTCTCTCTCTCCCCCTCCGCCGCTCTCCTCCTACCACCAGCACAACTCTCCCTTTCCTCCTCCGCCGTTCTCCTCCCACCGTTGGTGCAACCCTCCCTCTTCCCTTCCACCGCTCTCCCTCCACCTTCCTCGTCGGAATGCTAGCGCCGCCTCATCCTTGCCAGATCTAGCCCGTGGTTCGTCGAGTCTGGCCTCGGACGGCGGCGATGGCTGCGACTCCACTCCACTAAGCTCGCCAGATCCAACCTGGGGCTCGCCGGATCTGGCCTTGGGAGGCAGCGACGACGGCTCGACGACATCGGTGCAGCAACTTGACTACGGCGGCAGAGGCAATGGGACCTCCCTTCACCCGCTTCCTCTACCTCGCCGAATTCGGCTGAATCTCGACAGTGAAGGCGAGGATGTTATAAAACTGGCCTGAAATCACCATCAACAACCAAACGCGGAAGAAACGCCATAGGAGATCCAAACACGATGATGACACGAGGCACGATATTTGTTAACGAGGTTCAGCTGAAGCCTACATACCCGGGACACTGATTGTGGGTGCTCATCTGCGATCCAGCATACTACAATGTATCAGAGTTACAATGACTCACGCCCGGACGTCGCCGGCAGCCACACCATCTCGCTGTGCTAAGTCACCATATGCGGTTACAACAGGTTCGTCCCTCTATTTAAGAGAGATCCTATGATAAAGTCCGACTCTCACTCTATTTCTAATACCTATTACAACTCCAATTCCTAAACTGTAATCGACATTGTACACATATTCAACATAAACTCTAACAAACTCCACGTTGCCCTCCATGCTGCTTGCCTGACCCCAACCCCGATGCACCCCATCTCCGGGAGCCACATCGTAGTGCCTGGTAACACCTCTAACCGCCAAGAGCTCGAAATCTCTGCTACGACTCCTGAAGAAATCCTACTCGATCTCCTCCCTAGCCGCACGCCAACGAGTGTCAACGTGGAAAACACGCGCTGGCCTGAGAGACTTGCTTTACTCTAGTGTAGGTCCAAAGAGATCGCTTTCGGGTTCAGGGTGTGCCAGTTGGTTTGATCCTGCAACCAACAAGAAACAAAGAAAACAACCAACAAGAAACAAAGAAAACAAAGTTAAATCCGTAAACGATAACCGATCGGCTGGGTTGCCGATGGCGTGTCGTTTATACCGGGCTGATGCGATACAGATCATACCGGCCATGTAGTATATGGAGAAGGGATAATTGGACGTGCTCTGTCGGCTGTAGATGTCAATAATATATAATCTATGCTTTGAAGTACTCTTGAACCAAGTGATTAGGATAGATCGGTCAGCGCGCCGAGATAGTATAAACCACTTGAGTCCATGAACACTTTAAGGCAGGGATTATATACGCTCACAGCATAGCTGACAGGCAAACCCAACGTGTATCGGCTAGTAATCCGATACCACTTTATACCAAGATTTCGGTATAGATCAAATATGCTAAACAGGAATCAATCTAGTGTCAGGGTAACCTGACAGACTGATGGCAAGCTTAGTATATTTGGTCCAAACGAGATCTTAAAGTAAAGGGCAGGCTTAGCATATCAAGTAAACATATATGAAACGAGATAACTAAGTCAGGTAAGACCGGCTAAAACCCCGATGCTATCTCTATTAACAACCATAGAACATGCTACTTAACAGATCAAACTAAACTGATGCAACATTAAGCACATGGAGAAACATAGGATCTAAACAAGTCTAAGAAAGCCTTTTCGAGATGGTAGATATGCTATATAATCTAATCCGACACAGCTATCTAGCCCTATCGGCTATTTTCGATGATAGAGACTAGCCGACACGGTAATATAGCAAGATCGATCTAGATTATATAGCATATATGATAACTCAGCGGTTTGTATAGACAGGGCTAGAGTGTCATGAAGATATAAGCACTAGCCCCGAGAACGCAAGCCGCCGTAACAAGCTTTACCTCTTCATCGAAGATCAAAACCGATGCAGCCCAACTCGAAAGCAAGAACTCGTTGAAAACAAAGAAAAGGAAAAAAGGGTGGCGATGCGCCGAGAGTGTATTGAACTTGATGTTGTTTGTTTACATGGTCTCGGGTCATATTTATACCCAAAATACATGATATGTCTTTGCCAGACACGACTCTATCTCTATTACAACTCAAAAATATGAACAAGTCCCTTAGGTGGACTCTTACCGAAAATATCTATAAGGAAACTATGAAAATATCCTAATTAATAGATACAATTGTCTTCTCCGAGCTCCATCCACATTTGGCAATACTTGTGTAGCACCTCAACAGATCCTGACAACGATCCCATGATTGTCTTGCCGGGATTGGCTACATTGGCTTCTCCCTATCAGGTTCAGTACCAGCCGATGCAGACGACAGCCGATGCAACCCATAGCTGATGCGGGTTCTGTTTCCATGATTATTGATTTCCTCCAAATCCGCCTCGGTTCTGACTTCGGATCCAATATACGATTTACCAATTTTAGCCGTTAACACATGCTCCCCAAGTCCGCGATATTTGGGATGTTGCGGATTTGATCGATCCTGTTTCCACTGGTATCTAGGGTTCATTTTCCATTTCGGCCATTACCGCACCCTTTTAAAATAGTGATCACCATCCTCGGATCCCACTTACACCGTATCGCTTCCGTTTTTACCACTTTCGCTCATTATTCCCCACGCAGCCTCTACTGTAGCAATCCCTAATCTCTTGGCGATCTTTCCAGCGATCGCCCCTCAATCGGCAAACTCCTCCGCTCCGTCAACTTTGTTCGGACCTATGGCGATAGTGCACGTGGCTGAGATCCCCGAGGTAAGCTCCTTGTTACTTTTTAGCAATTCCCTCAGTCATCTTTGGCTCTTTGGTGATCCGATTCCTTCTTCCCTTCTGCCAGCATTCTAGGGATCATCTTTTGATTCCCACCTCCCAGAACTCCACATGCTTTTTCCTTGGGCCGATGGGTGATCCGGATCCCACCGAGTTTATCAATGTGAAACAGAGAGGATCCCTTTCAAGTAGATCAAACTAGACTTAGCTCAATGGAAATCGACTTTCAGGTCTTGGCTGTCTAGGTTGAAAGGGTACAAGTCATGGTACAAGAGGATGGTGGCTGCTAAGCGATCTCATTGGGAGGAAGTAGGAATAGCGCAATGCCTGGCTTTATCTATAGCAAACCTGAAAAAGGATGAGCCCCTACTTTCTGCTATCGGCTACTTCTGGTCTGATACACTGAATGCTTTCATCTTGAGGCAGGGACCTATGGCTCCCACTTTGCTTGATGTGAAGATGTTAATAGGCCTAGACATCCTTTCATCCATTAATCCTTTTGACGTGGACATTAAATGCTCTTATCAACTGAACACGAAGAAGAAGAACAATGGCTGGTGAGGCTTCATCGTCGACCATCGGAAAACTGGTCCAATTTCGGATGAGGAACATGCTGCCTTCCTCTCCCTATGGCTCGAGAGGTTTGCTTTCTGTGGGTCTACTTGAGCACTGACTGCGAACTTCCTTCATTTTGCTGAAGCCCTGGTGAGAAAGGAAAAAGTTCCTCTTGGCCGATACCTCCTAGGGGCAGCTTATTGGATGTTACATGTTTCCTTAGCCAATATTCTTATAGACAAGCCGGTCAGTTACGGGGGCCCTTGGTGGTTGGTTCATTCAGCTGTGGTTGACAATTCACACCAACACCGTGGCCAACAGACCTTCTCTGCTTGAATCGGCCTTCCCCACATATGACTCCATTGATGATCAATCAGATTCCCAGCCGTGCAAGTCTTATGGGGAAGCAGCTTTAGTTTACCCTGGTGTCAAGCCATCTATTGAAGGCTTTAAGACATGGTTCGACATATTTTACAACAACGATGCTGCCGATGTTCTCTTTGCCTATGACGCCTACACCGAGTTTGATCTTCCAATGGATTTAGATCTGAGCAAGCTAAATGATGAAGAAGACCTGTTATTGAGGGGCAATTACTTGGCAGCAATCTCTCCTTGCGTTCTTCCTACAGATGTGTCTCAGGGAAGAAAATCTTTCTCTTATGAGTTTTATCACCCAACATCGGCTGCAAGACAACTGGGGCTTGGCCAGCTTCCCATCAATCTTCCCTTACTAAAAGTTGTAGACTCAAGATGTGAAGTATCATCAGTCGATACCATGAAGAAATTGTTAGAATGCAAATTCCCAGTCTCAGCCGATATCGGCGACTTCACCCTTTATCAGTTTAAGCATGTCACCTTCTACAGTTGATAGTCGGATTGGTCAAAACATCTCTTCTCTGCTCCATCCGACTATTGTCTTACCAAGATTGATAACCGCATCAAGGTAGGCCGCAATTTACTTCTAACTAGATTATGCCCCCCTCCCCACGACCTAACTTGTTTTGCTCCCTTTTTTCTCTCTGCAGATCTTAAAACCACTGGCACCGAAACACAGCCTGAGTGATCGGCCAATTTGCTATGCCCAGGTTCTCAAGCATTCCAGAGGGACTACCAAGATATTGCCCTCCCCGATCATTTCTTCTGCTCCGTCAATTGAAACATTCATGAAGACTCCTACTGGGGTTTTGGCTACCGATCGCCTAGATTTTGGCAAACACAAGGATCCCTCTTCAGGAATTACCGGGTCATCACCCAAGAGGGCCAAGGCTGATGGTTTTGCTGGGATAAGTGCCGAAGCGTTAGTTGACAATATTCCGCCTTCTCTCTCGTTGTCTCCACCAACCAGAGTTCATTACGCCATTCGCAAGGTTGCATTGCATATTCGCAAAAAAACGTTTATCTCCCTCATGGCCTTTTTGTAATCCGTCTCTTTCCCTTTTGTAGGTGAAAGCGTCATCGTTGATAGACCTATCGGCCTCAGCAGCGCAAGAGCTGTCCCCATCGGCTCGAGCTGCTCCGTCTGTCGAAGCCGTTACCGAGGAAATTGCGTCTACTTCCTCTAAGGCTAAGGCTAAGCTGCTTCCCCACTTCTAAGCTTGATCATCGGCTAATCTTTATCCGTGCCTAATCCATCCCTTCCTACAGGACCTGTCCAACATGTTTTCCTTTGACGTCAAATAATTTTTGAATGAAGATGAAGGAAATAGCCCCGGGGCAGGATGAAGTTAGGGCCCTATCAGTGGAGATCGCCGATCCGCTTAATGCCTCTTAGGACACCCTTGTAACCAACTGTGGGCCAATCAAACAAGCGGGCTTTAGGGGGGAAAGCAGTTTCATTCTTCTCTCTCACCCTCTTCCCCTCAATCCCAAAGGGGTGGCCAGAGTTGAGATCAATGATCGACTGTCAGGGCTTGGTTTTGGGCGGTTTCGGTTGTAACTTCCTTTGTTGGTCTAGTAGTAGCCAGTCATATTTAGCGGTGACCGTAGAGGTGGCAATTTCCCCATTAGGGCCGGGATTTGGGGAAAATTCTCATGCGTGGGTGAGCGGGGTGAGGGCAGGGATGGGAGTTGACCGCGGGTGACCCATGGGGCCCTGAAGGTATTAGTTATAAGTTAAAAGACCCATTTGACCCATTAAGTGAAGGACTATATAAGCGAAACCTTAATTTTTCCCAAATCCATACCTAGCCGCCCTCTCTCCTGTCTGAGTCCCACGTCTCTCCAACCTAGCACCCCCCAGCCAACCTACCTCTTTGTGCGCTATCCCCAGCTGTCACCACCCCGAGCCGGCGCTGCTAGACGGTGGTGCATCTTTGCTGCCATGCCCAGCTGGCGTCTCGTTTTCGCCGCCGCCCTCAAGCGATGCCGCCTCACTGCAGCGCGTCGCCCCCAACCGCCACCGCTTCCTCACAGTCCACCGCCCCTAGCTGGTCTCGCCTCCTCACAGCGCGCTAGCCCTACCCGATGTAGCCTCTTCGTTGCCACCCCTGGACGGTGCTGCCTCATCACCACCGTCCTCAGCCGTAGACACCTTGTCGCCGCCCCCAACCGTCACCACGTTGCGGTGCGCCGCCTCTTGCTGCCACAATAGGTGCCCTGCAGTTGCTATCCATTCGGGTAGTGGAGGACCCCGCTCACCCGTTGGGTCCTCTGTGGGGGTGAGGGCAAGTGAGGTTTTCCACCCGGTGGCCAATGCGGGGCCGTGGACAGGGAAAAAGGGAAAAAGCAAGGAGCGGTGGCTGGCCGGGGGCATTCTTGTCCAACCCAACCCCGCCCCGCTGCCACCCCTATGTGGTGGATTTGGTGCTGGCCTCTTCTTGGCTCTGTGTAGGTGGTGTTGTTGTGTGGTGGTGGTGCCACCCCTATATGACCGATTCGGTGCTAGCCTTTTTTTTCTTGGCTTTGTGTAAGTGTTGTTGTTGTGTGGCGGTGGTTTTTTTTTCTGGCTATTGACTTTCGGGGTTTTAGCGTTGTAGTTTTTTTCTGTTATATTAAATAAATTATCGCGTTGTCTGGTGCTGATGGTTCAGAAGGAATCATTAAAATTGTAGTGGTCGTGTGACAGTATAAAATAAATAAGCTATACCACTGCATTGGCGTAATTTTATTGTTGGGTTGGGGGGTTGAGGACACTGTATTTGCGTCAAAGCTGAGCTACTTCCTCCGTTTCATAATGTAGGTCATTTTAGTATTTTCTACATTCATTAACATCAATATAAAATGTGAGAAATGTTAGAATGATTTGTGAAACGGAGGGAGTAGATGTTACCGACGCAAAGGTTTGCCGGAAGAGACGGTTGCCAGCGCTACAAGAAATTAATCGGAGATGAAACAGACAAAAATGTCAGCGTGTGTTTTGTCGGTGTGTTCCGATCTGGGCAACGGGCCTACACGGTCCCATGTTTGACGGGAGGAGGATGATAGAAAAAGGCACTGCATGCAAACCTGATTTTGTTTGACTCTTTTCTTGGCTTTTGCTCTCTTTGTTTACGTATACGTTGCTTCACAAATCAAGTAGGCAGACTGGTCATATTTCAGTTCTCATCACAGGATCGTTTGGTAATATAAATATATATAAATAAATAAATAAATAAATAAATATATATATATATATATATATATATATATATATATATATATATATATATATATATATATATATATATATATATATATATATATATATATATATATATATATATATATATATATACGTCCTGCCTAACTTTAGTAGATCTGTAATACATAAATGTAATTTGTTAGGCTGGTTATTTAGCTGATGATCAATGTGGCATGGACTCATGTCTAAGATCGAAGTCACAATGCTGATGTTAGGGCATGTACAATGGTCTTTATTAGCGGTTACTTTTTATTGTCATGCAAGAATATTTGGTGACGTGAAAGAGAGAAAAAGAAAGAAAGAGAAATATGGTTGCTACGCATGACAACAGCATAGAGTTGACTCTTAGCATTTATTAGGAAATTTTTTGTTGCATTGAGTCTAGTAAAGGAAAGATGACTAGTAAGAAAGTGGAGTATTTTGGTATATTAATGGTTAGAGACCGTATTGTCTTAACTATTATAACGTGATAGCCTTTAATTAATGTAGAAACCATACCGATCTCTACCTTTGTACTTGCACTTACTAGCTGGCGAACAGCGCGGAAGAAGGAAGGAAAGTTGCTTTGCCTCCTAGCCAAGATGGAAAAGGTTGGCACATGGGAACATCGGGACAGCGTGAACCGGGCGGTGCGGCGGTGGTTGGGTCCTCTGTCGATCGAGGTGGTGCTGTTCTCATCATGCGTTCTTGCATGCATCCAAGGGATTAGCAGGATTAGGCCTGTGGGATAACTAATTAACATTTCTCCGTGAATTAAATTTGCACCCTCGATTTCGTCTCTCGGGGCAGACGATTGAGGAGCCGTATAGCCGGTCCATATGCGTTGCAATGTCACCTCAGGTAATGTTTGTCCGCGTCGAACTTCGCTGGTGTGGACGTGTGGTGCCATGCGGCTGAACTCGTTCAATTCGGTTGCACTTTAGAGTTGGAACAGGTAGATTGGATGTTTCTCAAATCTCAACGTTGTCCCAATGCCACAGGTGCAAGCACAGTATTACCTCTATCCCATTAATCTAGTACGGGATATATATAACATATAACTAGTACTAGATTAACTTATTTTAGGCAGAATTAGTATGTAAGGAATGTATTTTCATTCCCTGATTGGCAATCAACGGCTCACCTTATTTCTTATATATTATGTAAATAATTATAAAAATGTTAAAAAATAAAACGGTACTACTCCATGAAAATGCAAATTCAAATTTGACTCTATAAATTATAAAAGATAATAAATATAAGCATGAATGCACATGCTAGTTTGAGTATAATTTGTTTTTTTAATTAACTTATAGAAGGTGAATTTGACTTTGCATATTCTTTTTAAGTTACTCGTCATTTTAGCTTTGTTTTAGTCAAACATTTTTAACTTGGACCCTCAATTTCTTAAATTTTATATATTTTCACATCATAATATTTGTGTTTTTAAATTCACCATGAGAAAAACTTTCATAATATGTAATTCACATGTAATTAAACTATATGTATAAAGTTAATAATGTTTGAGTTCAAACAAAACTAAAACGATAAAGTAATTTGAAACGGATGATGTACACTCTTTGTCACTACATAACTACTGTAGCATCGATGGCAAAGGGCACCCTTTCCTTTCCTTTCTTTCTTTCTCTTTTTTTCTTCCTTTCTATAAAGGAAAAAGTACGAATTACCCTTCGAACTATGACGATAGTATGAATTACCCCTCTGAACCATAAAACCGGACATTTTATACCCTGAACTATCTATACCGGACGAATAACCCCCTCGACCCAATCCAAAGCGGTATTGTCCTACGTGGCAATGTAGTCAGCATTTTTTTTAAAAATGGTGGGGCCCACCTTTCATACTCTCCCACCTCTCTCTCTCTTCCTCTCAATCTCTCTGTCTCATATGTGGAGCCGCGAGTTGGTGGCCGGCGATGGGCGTGGCGGGGGCGCAGTGGGCGTGGTGGAGAGTCGGGCGGCGTCCGGCGGCCGGCGGCCAGAAAGCCACTGCGGGCGGCGGGCGCCATCGCCCTCGCTCACCACTGGGAGCAGCTCCAGCTCCACGCGCCGTCGTGCTCCAGCTCTACGCGTGCCACGGGCACCATGGGCACGGCGGGGCGCGAGGCAGCGTTGGCAGCGTCGTCGTCCACCTCCTTGCGTGGTCGAGCTCCAGCTCCATGCGCGCCCTCGCGGACACCGTCTCGACCACCTCCAGCGCGCTCTCCAGCTCCGCCACGTCGCCCAGCCGCGCCCGCCGCCGCCGCTGCAGCCGCCTCCGATTCTCAGTCCACATTATGAAGAAAGTCTGTTCACTACTAGAATTACATTATCCATTAACTTCTTCAGAATACGAAACACAGGTGATTTGAAGAAGTAAATCAGTGCAAATCTGAAGCCAATAAAATGGAAAAACATTCAGCAAACAGTGCAACTTTTGGATTCAAATGTGCTTTTGTTTGCACCTCCACTATTCTACTGTTCTACAGCGTTTTTGGCTCCTTGCAGGGTGAAGCTGTGTATCAGCTGCGTCAGGCTTTCATACGAGGAGCCTCCTTTCTCCATGGCTCTGCAAGCTTTCTCCCCGTACTCCTTCGCCTTCCTCCTCCTCTCGCCGCCGTCCATCAGTTGTATCACCACCCACGCGACGTCACCCCGGGTGACCGCCATGGCCTCGTCGCCGAACAACAGCACAGGCGTCATCACGCCGACGCCGAGCACGTCGACGGCGAACCGCTCGTTCAGGAACTGGTCGGAGAAGTGTGGCCACGTCACGACCAGCACGCCATGGGCGATGGACTCCAGCATCGAGTTCCAGCTGCAGTGGGTGACGAAGCCTAGCCGCGCCCGCCTCCGCTCGCCTAGCCACGCCCGCAGCCGCCTCCACTCGCTTGAGTGAGAGAGAGAGGAGGAAGAGGAGAAATAGGAGGGGAGAGAGTAAGTGGGCCCCACCATTAAAAAAATGCTAACTAGAGTGCCACGCATACGCCGCCACGTAGGATAAAACTGCCATGTATTGAGTTGAGGGGGGGTAATTCGTCCGGTATTGAAAGTTTAGGTGAGCGATGTCTGGTTTTCAGGTTTAGGGATAATTCGGTCGACCGCGATAATTTGAAGGGTAATTCGTACTTTTTCCAACTTTAAAGGTGGGGAAGTGCACTCAATGTTGAACGCTCCCATGGCAATTACAGAACACTAGTGGTTGGGCTATTTTATTTTCAGGGGCAGAACCAGACCTGATTGGGCTATAGCCCAGAGGACTATAATTTCTATAGTACATGGTTTATCCAGCACAGCAGACTTGAGCTGTTTCCTGGCCCATAGTAGGCCGTAGCTCAAGTTCCCCGCGACCAGCGTATATGTTAGGCCCAAGGGCAAGGAGTCATCTACTCCTTCTATTTCAGGATATAAAACGTTTTGACTTTATTCAAGGTCAAGCTATTCTAAGTTTGACTAATTTTATAGAAAAAAATAGTAATATTTTTAACCAAGATTATTATATTATAAAAATTTATTCAATTATAGATTTAATGAAACTATGCTGGTGTTGTGAATATTAATATTTTTTTCTATAGAGTTAGTCAAACATAGAGTAGTTTGACTTTGGCGAAAGTCAAAACGTCTTGTAACCTGAAACGGAGAGAGTAGACAAAAGGACCCTGTCAAGCCGCAGGTACCAGATAAGACAACCGCAGCACAAGACTAAGGCCCTGTTTGTTGCAAGTAAGGATTATTGATTTAGATTACTTAAACTGGATTATAATAAGCTATAGTAGAATAAGCTATTAGTTGTTTTTTTCTCTCGATTATTAGAGTATGGATTATTCGGTTTGAAAAGCTAATGTTTATAATGGCCCAGTTATTGTAGAATGGGAGGAGGATAAGACGGCGGTGGCGGCTTGGGGAAGGATCCGGGGTATAGGGTGTGGGCTTGGGGAAGGGTTTGCGTGCGGCTAGGGAGAGAGGAAGCGAATGCACGCGCTGCCGGGGGAGGCGCTGGATTCACGTACGACCTGGGAGAGAGGAAGCGGATGCACGCGCGATCAGGGGAGGCGCCGGATTCACGCGCGGCTAGGGAGTGAGGAAGGAGATGCGCTGGATCTGTTGGGTTTGATGGCAGTGGTAGGTAATTTACATACAATTTATAAAAGTAGTGGGTCTTTAGCCACCCAATAATCCTTAAAAAACAAGTTTAGAGGATATTACCAGATTATATTATTCTTACTTATAGATTATAATAATATATCATAATAATCTGTCTGTTTGTTTCAGATTAGTAATTAACCAAATTAAAATAATTCTAAGCTAAAACAAACATGACCTAAATCATCTCACTAGTTGCAACAAGGTAATAAATAACGGGAAATGAAAATCGAGAGCGCTCCCGGTTTTGTGTTATCATACGACGTGTTCGACAGCCATCCATCCATGTCTTCGTTCTATGGGAGCAACAGGCTTGACTCTACAGCAATGGCATTAAAGCGAGAAACCTGCACACCACCAACCATCAAAACTAAAGATTTTGGTTTCACTGGCCTATTCTTTTTTTAAGCAATAGAATTGATGACTTATATATTTTAAACCACTAGAAAAAATACCCGTGCGTTACAACGGGTGAAGTTTATTTTAATCTTATTATTTTTATATGGTTTAGTTAAGATGAAATTCATCGTGGGAGGTCGCTTGGATATATATATTTTTAGAAAATCATGAGATGCAGTTAGGAGTCCGATCATCTTAAGTTAGCATGCGAGCTTTTTTAAATAAATTTCTTATATGGTTCCTTCTGTATTACCAAATGTGAACGATCTTAAAACCGACTCAAATATGGATATGCATTTTCAAAAGTAAACGAACTTAAAAACCGACTCATACACAGATAACGTACCAAAATACCGGTAAAAATATTTTCAATTTTTATAATAGTAGAGATACGAAATTTATTGTGAGAATTCGCTTGGATATATATTTTTTTGAAAAATCATTTAGGAATCCGATCATCTCAAGTTAGCAGGCGAGTTTTTTTAAAAGAGATTTCTTATACGACTCATGTATTTTTAAAAGCAGACGAACTTAAAACCTATCTCAAATACGGATATGTATTTCCAAAAGCAAACGAACTTAAAAACTGAATCATACACTGATGACGTACCAAAATACCAGCAAAAACATCTTTAATTTTTATAATAGTAGAGATATATTATTTCTCACTTTCCTTTTTACCATCAAGCTGTACTCAAAATACACGATAAAACGAGTCCAATATTGAATATATTCAAACATTTAAAGTAATTAACTTAATCTAAAAGTAATTTGCTTAAATCGTAGAAGTAACTTAGCTCTGCAATAGAAGTAACTACCTATGTAGCATTGGAAGTAGTTATCCTATGTAGCATTGGAAGTAGTTATCCTGACCAATCAGTTGATGATGACTGAGATACGAAAACGTGGATATTGTACTTACCAAGATACAGAGAAACGATACCACTTGCCCTTGCCCAGGAAAAGAGGACCACATGATTTGCTAGTTGTCATCTCGATTCATGTGCATGTTACTGAGGCTAACAACACTAGTATATTTTCTTTTCTATAGAATCTTTGATGACCTATATATTTTAGACGTATATTATTTTTAAGATCCATTTGAACCGTCAGACTCTACTTAAAATATGTGACAAAATGAGTCAAATATTGAATATATTCAAATTATATTTTTTCTCAACTCCTCCAGAAGTGTAGTTACTTATAGAAGTGTAGTTACTACTAATGCCGTGACGAGTTAATTCTCCTTAGCTGTACAGTCACTTCTAATACCTTTAAGAGTTATTTCTATTTTTTTCATAGTTACTTGTCTATAGGATTTTATTTACTTCTAATATTACGAAGAGTTACTTATATTTCTTTAAAAGTTACTTTGCTCCAGTAATGGAGTTACTTTTAATATCGCAAAGAGTTACTTTCTATATGACGCAATATTTTATTTAAAAAACATAGTGATTACTTTAAATAAAGAATATATGTATTTACTTGAAAATCTTCTCTACACTTTGCTTTTCCTGTCGATTTACTCCACATAGCTTTCTTATTTCAATTCACTCATAATGTAACTACTTCTAATGCTATAAAGAGTTACATCTATTGCATAGCTACTTTTGCAATTTAAATAAATTACTTTTAGATTAATAAAAATTTTAAATATATTCAACAATGAATTCGTTTCATCACATATTTTGAGCGGAGTACAATGGTGCAAAAAGATCTTAAAAATAATATACGGTTTAAAAGATATAAGTCATCGAAGAGGTTTAAAAGAAAGATACGCTAGTGACCAATCTATATAAATGGTTGTTGCCATTTTTAGATGGTAAAGGAGGATTTATATGTCACATGGGATAAACTGGTCGCTGGTTTGGATAAACCAGCGACCGTGCATTGTGTAGTCATGTCCAATAAATAAGTAAATTATCCTTATACCTTGAAAGCTCACACAATATCTCTCATACCTTTAAAATTTACCCGATTCCTTCTATACTCATGAAATTTCAACTTATCCATTCCATACTCCATCCATCAGTTAACTGTCTAATTTGTATAAAAATGACCATTCTACCCTTACACTTGGGTGAACAAAGAAATTTATGAATTACATTATTGAAAATATAAAATTTTTTCGCATGAGACTATTATATTTATGATTTCCTGTGCAACACATTATTTTAATTTATTGCATTTGGTTTATTTAAAAAAATTATGTTAAATTTTTTTATTAATTATTTAATCTTATTAGTTTCATAAAATGCACATACTGTGCACCCAAAGAATTTTTTTTAGTTTTCCAAGCCTATATTGAAATTTACATCATCAAGGGCATTAAAGACATTTGTAATCAAATAGTGAAATGAAGGAAAATGTAACGGCAGGGGCATGGAATGGATCAAATTGAAATTTCGGGGGTATAGAAGGGATCGGTTAAATTTCACGGGTATGAGACGGATTGAGTGAGTTTTCAAGGATATAGAAGGAATTTACTTGGGGTGATTATACCTGTTAGTACCAGATTCTAAAAATTTGTGCACCAAATGTTTTTTTAAGATGATTAGTAAATAGTAAGATGAAGAAAAAATCGATATACTAGGTGCAATAGTACCTAAGAGTCCCGAATGATAACCAGATTCAGTATTCTTCAATGAAACATTCTATGATTGTGATTGATTGTGGTTATGGTACAAAGATACTGGATATTTGCTTGAAATACAAGGATGAGTCTTCTTACGAGATGAGTATCTGGTACCGTTCCTATAAAAGTGCCAGTACTAACTGACCTACATGTTTTATGATTCAAGTTGTAGAAAACCATACATATTTTCACACTTGACACTTAAGTACATATATATTTTGGTAGTTTAGTTTCACAAAACCACACTATCGAATAATGGATTTACCCGTGTGATGACGTGATTGTTCCATCTAGGATGATGACGTGGCATATCCTATTAATTTCGTGCGATGGCTGATAATAGGATCACACGTCCTCGTCCTATGTGAAACAGCCACGTCATCCCGCGGGTGAATCCATTCATTGATAGTGTGGTTTTGTGAAACTACACTACCAAAATATATGTACTTAAGTGCTAAGTGTTAAAGTGTATGTGGTTTTCTACAACTTGGATCATAAAATGTGTAGTTTTATGAAATTTACTCTTTTATTAGCTGAACACTTGGTTTTTTCTTCTTAAAGAAATCACTCGCCTCGAGCTAGTTGATTTTATTCATCACGTAAGTCCTTCCACGAGCGAGTTGGCTAGTTGTAGTTGTTAACGTGCCTTTCCTTTCATCTTGAATATTAATACTCCCTCTGTCACTTAATATAAGAGATTTTGATATTTTGCTTACATTATTTGACCACTCGTCTTATTCAAAAAATTTATGCAAATATAAAAAACAAAAATTTGTGCTTAAAGAACTTTAGATAATAAAGTAAGTTATAAATAAAATAAATAATAATTTTAAATTTTTTTTGAATAAGACGAATGGTCAAACAGTGCAAGCAAAATATCAAAATCCCTTATATTAGGGGACGGAGGGAGTAAATATTTGGATGTAATAAATAGTGTTTATAGCATGTGCTAGAGCTGTACCAAGTGATAGAGCTGTACCGCTACAAGATAGCAGCCTGGATGTAGACTTAGGCTGTGTTTAAGAAGAGGAGATAGAGAAGATTGGGAAGATACGCAAAACGAGGTGAGCCATTAGCACATGATTAATTGACTATTAAGTATTTTAAACTTCAAAAATAGATTAATATGATTTTTTTAAAGCATCTTTTCTATAGAATTTTTTTGCAAAAAATACACCGTTTAGTATTTCGGGAAGCGTGCGCGCGGAAAACGAAGCAAAACTCACTAACAATCACCCAGATCACCTAGGAAAGAACACAGCCTTAGCGACTGCTATTTTAACTTAGCCGGTTGCTATCGCATCTGCAGTTCAATTTAGCAGGCTGTTATAGCATGAGCCTATTTTGTTAGTTGATTTTCTGCCAAAACATTATATGATGTAACATCCAATGACTAGAACATCATGTCTGCTTTTAATTTAAGTTGGAACAAGACATCAACTCTTCGAGTGCTACTAAATCTCAACTTATCTTCATAGGTTATACATATATTGATCTATCATTAATTTATTTCTCAGTTGCTTTGTTAATATTTTATAAAGTCATTACTCATAATTAGGGCTAGACAAAAAGCTCGTGACTCATTAGCTCGCTCATCTCGTCACTAGCTTGGCATGACTCTGTTAACAGTGAAATTTGGTAAGCCCGGACTAGTCATTGGCTTAGAGCCAGCATCGGCTTTGAAGTCCTGAGATTAGCCGATGAGAGTTATCAAGTCGTCAGTTGTCGGATTCTTGCTATATTCGGTTAAGGAAATTGATCTACTAAAGGAAGCTTATCCAGAAGAGACCGAGTTCAAAGAGAATGCGGCATGGCAAGTTATCTATTAATTAGGAATAGTTTGTTAGTTTCCTTTTATCTTTAGGAAAGTGTGTTTAGTGTCCTATAAGGACTTTTTCTTTTCCTTTTATCTTTAGAAAAGTTTCTTTCTTGTCCGACAAGGACTTGTATCAACCCATGGGTATAAATATGTACACTCGGGGTCTATGTAATCTATCGCTACGATCAATACAATTCGATGCATCGCCACCCCTTTTACTTCTACTTTTGTTTTTACGTTCCGGCGGAACTTGGCATCCGACGCGGGGTTGCATCGTCTTCGATCTCCGGCGAAGGGATAAGTCCAATGTTCCGCCGGTCCAAGCAATTGTATCGTCTACATCAGCGTCGTTCAAGGCTGCATCAGTACATTCGACCTCTTGGATTGCTCTGGTTTGGATGATATATTTGCCTACCTATTTATCATAAGTCTATGTTAATCTAGTCCTAGCATCTCAATTTAGCTCTATCAGCTGTCTCTCGCTTTAGGGTTTCTACTGGTATCAGCTAAATCGCCTTGCTAGATTAGATTAGCCTAGGCATCTACCACCCTAAAAATCAGTCAACGGCTTGATTGTCTAGATATTGTGTTTCTTTTCATACTTAGTGTTGCATCAGTTAAGTTTGATCTACTAAGTTGTGCTTAGAACCATAATCTCTGGTCTGCTTTTGACTGCCAATAAGGGTTTCATCGGGGTTTCAGCCGATGAGTTATCTAGACGTTGCATCGGCTTACAAGGATTGTATACATATTGGAATTAGCCGATCGCAACATAGATTTTACTGTTTATCTAATCCTGTGAATTTAATGGCATCGGACCTCCAGCCGATGTATGCTTTAACCTTCGGATCAGTGCTTATTATATCTTGTTTCTAGCCGATTGGTTTCTACTCGGTTATATTGTTATGTTATTACATCATCAATAGCCGATTGCCTTTATATCATTATCTATATTGGACATATAGCCGATTGCTTAAACCCTATCGCTATCGGCTGGTATCGGCATCGGCTATTATCGGCTATCGGCTGGAACTACTCCATCGGCTTGTCAGCCGATCGGCTGCATTGATTTACTATTTGCATATCTTGTCATTTGCAAGATCAAACTGACTGGCACGCCCGCATCTCATCAAGATTTGGACCTGCACAGGAGCTAAGCAGATCTCCCAGGCTGGTGTGTTCGATTTTTTCGTCAATAGACTCGACTCAGCTCGTTACGTTTTCCTAACGAGCCGAGCTACCGTTTTAGCTCGTTAGCTATAACGAGTCAGCTCGAGCTGGCTCGCGAGCTGCTCGTGAGCTTAACGAGCTGGGGCATATGATATACCAAATAGCAAGCATCAGCCCATCATTAGGACACACGGCCCACTAAATGACCCCGACCTTCCGTTGGCCCAGATAAGAACAGTTGAAAAGACTTGGATCGTGCTGACACTTTTTCGTGGTCCACACGAGATCACCTAACGATTTGCGATGTAATCAACAGAGTCGCCAAAATCGATAGATTAAAACTGGCTAGCAGCCGATTTCAAGATTAATTCACTTTCTCGGAATCACACGACTAATTTACAAGAAAATTAGCAAAGAAGATAAATATCGTACTTACGTGATGATGAACGACTAGTTTCCAAGCAAACTACCAAAGGATAATCTTCTCGCTTTCGTGGAAAAGCAGGACTGTTTTTCAGCGCAAAACGGCAAAGATTAACCAAATTATAGGGTTGCTAGAACTCAGCCCTGAAAACAAAATAGAAAACAACAAGAAAGTAAAAAAGGGGAAAATAGTAGATTTATAATTTTGTTCGGGGTTTCTTCTGACCGTACACCCGTGTATATATACAGGTGACATGGTCAAACACAAAAATATCAAGGTTCAGCCGAAAAGGAAACAAATTGATAAACTAGGAAAAATATATGTCCATCTTCCTAGTAACCGCACGCGCTAACTAATTAGCCTCATCAGATAGAAACCAATGCCGATGCTTCAGGTCTTGACGGTCGTTACAGACAAATTTTGACCGTCAATTAACTAAAATAATAGAGAATTAGCTATGCTTGCAATGTATATTTATTTCAGAATAATATAGTACCAATTGTACTTGGAGAATAATATGTTGCAGGAATTTAGCAAATAAAATAAAGAGAATGTGAAGAAACCTCACTCCTAAGCAAGCAAATAGATAAGGAGGGCCCACATGATAGGTGTAACCGCTGGAAACCGTCTTAACTGCCACAACTGTCATTGGGACCCACCTGTCAGTCACCCTGGCAAACTTGGAGGCCTGCTGGGCTGGCCCAGGTTCAGCCGAACCCTAGCAACTGTGGCTCCAGCTGGCCTTTACATGAGGATGTCCAGGATGAGCTGCTGATGACGGTTACAGGGGTAAAATTGACATTGCGCATCAGAGTAACCGTCATACCGACCCTATAAAAGGAGGAGCTCACTTCACTTCACAACACACTCAAGCAAGCTCAACATTCATCTTCATACTTTATTTAGTAGTTTAGTGCTAAGTGGAAGTAGTATAGAGTAGTTCTCTGGATTCCTCGGAGCTTTCGGAGGAGTTTCGGTATGGCTCTAGTAGCTTTTCTATCCTCTCCTGTAATACTTTCCGAATTAATGAAATACTCTTCTTTTTATATTCTCGGTACTTTACTTAGTATGAGTATTGCTTTTACTTTATACTTGTGTTGGTATAAATGAGTGGGTAGCCTACCAGCGAGGTGCAATGGTGTGGGTTTATTGTCCGATTTATCGATTGCTCTATATCATCTGCATAGATGTAGAATAGTATTTATTAATGTAAGCATGGTGCTTAGATTAGTAAGTATCATCATTTGGGCATATATGCTGCGGGACAGTAGAGGTGGGCCGCTGATGGTGACAGCTCAGTACGGGTATTCCTCCATGTTAGTATATATTCCTAAGACAAATTCCTGGGGAGGGTACTCCTCCGTATTTAACCCCGGTTGGACGGCCATGACAGGTTGTCGTCGTAAGAAACTCGGTAACTCGGGGTGGTCTCTCAAAGCACCAGGATGGCACTGTTAGGTGGTATTGGCCACATGATTGTATACTAGCAAGTGTAGAGTAAAGTTTAGTGTATATTAGAAGTATAGGAAATGAGTTCTCTCTATCTTTTCTTCCACTTAGTTAGGATTATTTATCTGAGGAAATCTACTAAATGCTGAGCTTTCCAATGTGGAAACAAAAGATGGTTGTGGCGGCAACAATGGCATTGCATAATTTCATTCATGACCATGACACGCCTAATAGGCATTTCCATAGGTTTGAGAGGAATCCAGATTATGTGCCAACCATTCCATCTATATTTTGGAGATATGTGATTTCTCAAGATGCATCGAATACATCCACTGAGGGGTCAAAGTGATAATCCATGGATGCATTTCGAGATGACCTAGCCGGTCGTATTGTAGGTTGACGGAAATATATCATATTTTGTGTAGTTTTGTAGTATTTTGCTCTATCTTTCGATGATACTATTTATTTTTACTAAACATTTATATTGCTAAATATATGTCATGCAACAACTTGAACTTATACTTTTTTTTAGTACCAATTTTTGAATTATGTTTATCACCTTATATACTTAACATGTTGAAATTATTAAGGAAAAATAATAATAATCACAGTGCTGAAATTATTAAGGAAAGTATCTATTATTAATCCTACATAAAGTTAACAGTGAAAAAAACAGAAGGGTAGTATTGTCTCTTGCAGGATTTCTAGAGCTGAGTAAGTTAGCCAAATACTTTCAGAGCACCTACATCTTTTAGAGGAGCTGGCTTCCATTGGAGTTAGAGTTTGGAGTTGAGAGATAGAAGCTGGAGCTATACCAAACGGTGCCTTACTGCGACAGTGTTATAGCCCTTGCCCGAAGCGGTCGTGACCGAACAATACTGTTTGGCCCGATTTTGGCCCACCTATGTAATTGACGACGATCGAATGGCAACAACCAATGGCAGGATATATGTGTCTTTGATTGGCTAGATTGGTGTAATCGATGACGATCGAACGGCAACAACTAAAGGCAAGATATATGCGTCTTTGATTGGCTAGATTGGAAAGTAATGCTCTTATTAGTTTCCTTAATTGACGAAAATTAGACACGGTGCAGGTCAGTTTTGCCGCAAAGAAGCAGCAGCGGCAGCAGATGCCGAGGTTAATGTCGGCCTAATTGCAAAGCCAAAATTTATCGTCCCCAGTGGAGTCGTCAATTCATGTTAGTGTCTTTTTACCCTAACACGAGGCTCATCTAAATATTTGCGGTGTTAATGGAGTCACCAATCACCTCGATCTAGACAACATTAAATGATGTGACCATGACTACTATTGATACAATCGTCGCTCACATGAAAATCAAGTTGACCAAGTGTTGGAATCTGATTCGGCCACCGTTGACATTGCTGAATTCAAACGGCCGCCAAATCTCTATACGAACTTCGTTTTAGGACCGTCAGTACTTGATAGAAAGCTCTTAGAGTCCTCTTTCCAACGGATCCAGCCTCATTGCGAAATTACTTCCCAGAGGGCCGCAATTGCAGAAACAAGGTATTGCGTCACCTATATTGGGCCAGTGGGCTTGTAACTTCGTTTGGGACCCCGGCCCATGTGGGGTGCGCCCCAACTACGTGGAGCACGACCCTAGGGACTCCTAGGTTGCCCTCCCACCGTTATAAATAGATAGGTACCCCTTCAAGGTTTCTTGGGTTTTGTTTAGATGAAAGTTTAGCCATTGCTATTTCCTTGCAGCGCGTGTGTCGGCTAGATCATCGTCTTCTTGTATTCGAAACCCGAACTTATCATATGTATTCATTCCTATTTGCAATTCAGATTGCTTTTATCTTGTTCATGCTTGTTTCTTCGATTTGCTTGCAGGAATAAGATTGATCTGCACCGGCAAGATCAACAATCCATGGAGAGGTGTATCGATCGCAAAGGTGCAACACAACGTCTCGTACGGTTGTAGTCGGGTCATCAACGTTTCTCCTAAATCGTAGTTATCTGAACTCACTGAAAGATCGGGCCAAGAACAGCCTTGAGTTTCGAGTGGAATTCAGGGTTCATCAGGTGGTATTAGAGCATTCGTTGCTTGGTGAGTTTTTATCAACCTATCACCAGAAAAAGCTAAACAAAAAGTTGCATCCTTCACCTAGCCATATTTGTGCCTCTGTATTGTTCTTTTCAGTTTTTGCTTTGTTGAGTTTTCTGTTGCATGGTTAGTCGTGTTGCTGGTCTTAGCGTCTAGTCCATCTAGAGTTTCGAGTTCTGGTCACGTTAGTACCACTGTCATCGCGTGCTTGTTGTCGTCAGGACCTACGAAAATGGAATCGGCTCTGACGGAGCGTGGGGCTCCTCACCGGGAGACTGCGCAGGCCCCCCTTTGCCGGTTCGGCCGGGGGCGCTAAGTGAGGTTCTTCGCCCTCGATCGATCTGGAGAATGTTCGCGAGAGAGCAAGTGCACGAGACACGGGTGATGTAGACAGGTTCGGGCCGCTGAGAAGCGTAATACCCTACTCCTGTGTTCTGGTGGATCTGTGTGTAAAAGATCTACAGAGAGCCGGAGAGCCAGAGAGTTCAGGCTCCAGAACCCCTCTCGCCCCCCCTTTTCTTTTCTTCTTTCTTTTTCTTTTGGTGGGCAAGGTCCTCCTTTTATATCTCAAGGGGATACTACATGCACCACTTCTACCTACTTTTCTTCTAGGTGGGGACCTACCCTATCTTGACCAAAACTTGGCTTGCACCTTCGCCTGGAAGCTAAATCACAACTTGTCCTTGAGTGAGGCTCAGCGCCGTCTCTCGCCTGACACCGGGGATCTCCCTGTTACTCCCTCATTAATGGGCGGAGATTTGCCATGGCTGCTTTCCAAATGACCATCCGACGAGATGGGTCATACCTACCTCCACTCCACCGGAGGCAGATGCATCGTGGGAGCACGGTTGTCTGCCGATGACGCGACCGGCGTCAGACCAGTCACAGACCGGTCATTCTTGTCCACCACGTGTCAGTTCAGCATGCTACACGTCTGCCCTTCTTCATACAATGATTTCCTTGCAATGGTTGCGATGAAGCCTGGAATGTATCTGGCCGGGGCTGACGTGCCAACTCCAGGAGTTCCCACGCCGGCTCCGGCTAGGGACGAGCGCCTGGAGGCTCTCATCATTCCGACGGGACGGGGCGAGGCGTGTGTCAGGCCGCCTGTTGCCACCTAACCCGCGATCTGACCGGTCTGTGACCGGTCACACACTGTGACCTGTCACGGACCGAACGAGTGTGCTGCGCTGCATTAAATGCGGCGTGGGGCGCTCGTCCAACCCGCAATAAACGCGGTTAGGTGAGCGCCGTTGTGCTCACCTAACCCACACACGTGGCGCCAAACCCACAGGGGGTCGGGGCGCCCCAGCCCTCGGGGCCGAAACGGGAGCGGCCCGACCCCTCGGGAAGACAGAGGGAGGGGCGGCCACATCACCCTCGGTCCCGACCCTCCCCCCCCCCGAGAGGGCCAGGCCACGTGGGTGACTGCAGCTGCCCCAAACCTCTAGTCAAGATACCCCCGGTCCCATGTCACCGACAGTAGCCCCCGGCGTTACGCTAGGGCGATCGCCCCCCCCCCCCCCTCTCCGAGGGAAGCGCTTGGGCATGACGCCACTCCTTAGACCTGGTGACAGGTGGGGCCGGTCTCCACAGGCGGCAGAAACCCAGCGGTCGCAAATCGCGCACATCGTCAAGGAAAAAACCGACCAACAATAATGAGCGGCTTCCTTCAAGACCGCTACATTACTTAAGTAGCGCGCGAACCGAGACAAGCCGGTTCGTTTCGCCTGGAGATGTGATGACGGTGCATCGGTCGGCGAGCGTAGTTAACGCGCGCACGATATGTCCCATCTCGACTGCCACGGCCGCACATCCGCCTCGTGCGCTGCAAACGGGCGAGCGGGATTAGTGGAGGCGTGGGCGCGAGAGACGAGGGGGCGAGGTAGTGGGCGTGGGGATCGAGGAGCTGGGCATAGCGTTGGCAAGGGTACTAAGACATCAAGGAAGGGATTTGTTTCCTTCCTCTCGTCACTCTTCCCTTTGCCTTTGCCACTTGTGCTCTGACTCTCCGTTTCCGGCGCCCTACCCTTGCCATACTCGCTCGCTCTCAAGCTCCTCCTCCGCCGGCGTCATGGCACGGGGCTCCGCACCGCTCGAGGGTAGCGTGCTGCCGCCTTCCCGCATCGTGAGCGAGAGGCAGGCCGGGCTGCCGCGCCGATTCATGCCGGAATCTGCCACTGGCCGGGAGGTGGTCGCGCTGGGCGAGGGACGCCCGGCGCCGCATTACCCGGGGTGGTCCGTCTTCTTCCTCTCTTTTGCAATGGCAGGGCTGGTCCCGCCATTCTCTTGTTTCTTCATGGATGTTCTGGAGCTTTATGATCTCCAGATGGCGCACCTCACCCCCAACGCGGTAATGACGTTGGCCATCTTATCGCACCTATGCGAGATGTTCATCGGGGTGCGCCCATCTCTCCGGCTGTTCCGGTGGTTCTTCACCGTACAGCCGGTGTCGCCACCGTCGGTAGTCGGTGGCTGCTACTTCCAGCCGCGAGGGCCGGTGTTGAACCGCTACATTCCCTGCGTCCTTCGCAAGAAGTGGGACGACTGGAAGAGCGACTGGTTCTACACCCCTCTCGCCGACGAAGCGCGCCTCCGACTTCCGAGCCAGCCCCCGGCGCAGGTCTCCAGCTGGCGGGCGCCGGTAGATCTAGGAGATGGCTACGACGCCATTCTTGACCGCCTGGCGGGTCTGCGATCCCAGGGGCTCACGGGGGCCATGGTGTTCGGCGACTACCTTCGTCGCCGGATCGCGCCACTCCAGCGGCGCGCCAGGGGCGCCTGGGAGTACACCGGGTCCGAGGACTACATGAGGACCCACCAGGGGGGCAGATGGGACTGGGCCCCTGAGGATTTCAAGATGGTGGTCCCAACGGGTGCTGAATCTCAGCTCCGTGGAGGCATCCCTCATCCCCCAAGGTGTCCTCCCCCTCTGCAGCGATCCAGAGCGCGCCAACATCCTGACCATCATGCAGGCGGTCGGGGCGTCAGGGGAGCGGGCTCCTCGAGGCCACGATGGCGCGGGCGGGAGCCGCAGAGGGGAACAATCTACCCCGGGAGGGGGTCGTGCTTCTGGGCCCCGTGACGGGGGCCCGGGGGGCAGCCGCCCTGCCGACGCCCGGGGGAAGAGGAAACAGGAGGATACCCCCTCCCCATCTCCTCCCCGAGGGGGCGGGGCAGTGCGTGCCAGCAGCAGGCGCCCGGAGGGTGCTGTGCCGACGTCGCAGCCCGAGGGGGAGCGAAAAAAGAAGCGGCTCCGCAAGATGGGGGGGACCGAACCATGCCGGGGAAACCTCATCTCCCCCCCAAGGTGGTCATTTAGCCGACCTCCTCGCAGGTTCGTCCCCGCGCCCACTGCGGCCGTATTCATTCTCCCAAGGCGAGTTTTCACTTACCCGTTTCTTTTTGTCTTCTGGTTTTTCTTCCGCTTTCAGCGAGATTCCGTCACGCCCCCCTCGCCATTCCATGTCCGGCCGGTCTGAGGCCGAGGAGACAGCGACCGCGGAGGCCCGGAGGCGGGAAGCTGTCCGGCGAGAAGCCGCGGACCGCCTCCGGGAAGCTGAGGAGGCTGCCCAGGAAGCCGTCCGGGTTCGCCAGGCTGAGGAGGCCGCTCGGGAGGAGGCCAGACTCCACCGGGCCGGGAAGTCAGCCCGGGAGGCAGAGGCGACGCGCGCACGCCAGGCGGCCTGCCAAGCCCCCGACCCGACTCCGCCCGAGGCGACGACGACTTCCGAGGCCACCCACGACGAGGCCGCGGGCGCACCGCTCGGACCCGACCCTTCGGGCGACGTTCGGGACGAGCCAGCCTCGGGGGACGCCCCTGAGTCCGGCACGTCGATTGGCGGGCCGAGCCGCACAGCGCCCACACCGAGGCGGCTCTCCCCTCTGCCTTCCGCCGCCCCACTAAACACAGAGCCCCTCCTGCAGGCCCTGGCCGCCGCGAACACGACGGTGCTGGACGGGTTAGGTGCCCAGATGGAGGTCCTGCAAGCAGAGCGGGCGGAGCTCGACGCGGTGTGGGCGCGCGTCGAAGAGGGGCGGCGCTCGGTGGAGGCCATGGTGGAGGCGGGCCGCAAGGCATACCGCCGGCACGCCTCAGAGCTCGAGGCCCGTCGGAGGGAGCTGGCGGAGATCGCCAGGGAGGTGGAGGAGGAGCGGGAGACTGCCCTCATCGCCACCGCCGTGCTCAACGAGGCGCGGGACGATCTCCGCCTTCAATACGGGAGCCGGGTGGCGGAGCTAGAGAAGAAACTCGACGCCGCCCGGGTAGTCCTTGACGCCGCCACTGCACGGGAACGGCGGGCGACGGAGAACGAGGCGGCGTCCCGGCGGCGCGAAGTGGCCCTTGAGGCTCGCGCCATGGCGCTGGAAGAGCGCGCCCGCGCGAGGGAGAGGGACCTGGCGGACCGCGAGACTGCCGTCGCTATCCGGGAGGCAACGCTGGCGGCGCACGAGGCCGCCTGCGCCGAAGAGGAGTCCGCACTCCGCCTCCGCGAGGATGCGCTCACCGAGCGGGAGCGAGCTCTCGAGGAGGCCGAGGCCGCGGCGCAGCGGCTGGCGGACAGCCTGTCCCTCCGCGAGGCAGCGCGGGAGGAGCAGGCGCGCCGTAATCTGGAAGGCGCACGCGCCGAGAGGGCCGCACTGGATCAGCGAGCCGCTGAGCTCGAGGCGCGGGCGAAGGAGCTGGACGCGAGGACGCGCAGCGGCGGGGCGGCCGCGGGCGACGGCGATCTAGCCGCCCGCCTCGCAGCTGCGGAACACACCATCGCCGATCTGCAGGGCGCGCTAGACTCGTCCGCCGGGGAGGTCGAGGCCCTCCGCTTGGCGGGCGAGGTAGGGCCCGGCATGCTTCGGGACGCCGTCTCCCGTCTAGACCGCGCCGGGCGGCAAGCGGGCCTCTGGGGCGAGCGGACCGCGAAGTACGCCGCCAACCAGGGGGGCCTCGCCCAGCGCCTCTCAGAGATGGCCGAGACTCTCCAGCGGCTCCCCGAGGAGCTCGAGGAGACGATCAAGTCATCCTCGAGAGACCTCGCCCGGGGGGCAGTGGAGCTTGTACTGGCAAGCTACCAGGCCAGGGACCCGGACTTCTCCCCGTGGGCAGCGCTGGACGAGTTCCCTCCCGGAACCGAGGACGACGCGCGCGCGCAGGTCCGGGACGCCGTCGACCACATCGTCCACAGCTTCGAGGGTACGGCCCCTCGGCTCGCGTTCGCCCTCGACTCCGACGAGGAGGGCGGCGACGGTGGTGTGGACGACAGCGACCACGAGGCCGGCGACCCGGGAGCCTCGAAGTGAGCCCCCAGGCCCCCGCCAATCTTAAATAGTTTTTCCTTTCTTCTTCCGAGGCCTTCGGGCCCCCTTCTTGTATAAACTAATTTAATCTGCAATCAAATAAAGAAGAAATTTCTGTGTCAATTTTATTTGTTGTGTGTATGAGACGAGGATGGTCTGTGCGGCGGTCCTTCCGTGTCTTGGCTTGAACAAGGGCTCGTGCCCAGGTCCCAGCCTCAAACGGCGCGGGTCGGGGCTAGTGCCTGGGGAGATGCACGTGTCGAGACTGGCCAGGCCGGGAGCGCGGTGACCGAGGGTTATGGGGACCCGATTGTGGGCCTTTGCCGATTCCCCCCCGGAGTTCACCACGCCCCGGGGCACGGCTCGGTTCTGGGCCCCGTTTGGCGATTTCCGCCGGCCCGGGCCACCGAGGGCAGGGTCGAGCACGAGCGTGCTAATTCAAGCCAAAACTCTTCAAAAGGAAACAATGGCACAGACACAGTCCTTAGGAAATCGAAAAAGCTTTTATTGAAATACGGAAGAGAAAAAAGATAAGTATATGCATATGTGGTAGCCCCCGGCCAACCCTGCACGCCCGAGGGGGGTGCGGGGTTGGCCCGAGCCCGAGACCTGACACCCGACCCCCACTAGGGGTAGAAGCGACGAAGGTGTTCGATGTTCCACGGGTTAGGCAGCTCTGTGCCGTCGCCCGTGGCCAGCCGAACGGAGCCCGGCCGGGGGACGCCGATCACTCGATACGGACCCTCCCACATTGGTGAGAGCTTGCTCAGTCCAGCACGCGTTTGGACGCAGCGTAGGACGAGGTCGTCGACGCAGAGTGATCGGGCCCGGACGTGACGCTGATGGTAGCGCCGCAGGCTCTGCTGGTAGCGCGCGGCTCGAAGGACCGCGCGCCGCCTTCGTTCTTCCAAGTAGTCGAGGTCATCTCTGCGAAGCTAATCTTGATCAGCCTCGCAGTACATGGTGGCCCGAGGGGACCTCAGGGTGAGCTCGGATGGGAGAACCGCCTCCGCGCCGTAGACGAGGAAGAAAGGCGTTTCCCCGGTTGCTCGGCTTGGCGTGGTTCGGTTCGCCCAGAGCACCGCTGGCAGCTCCTCGATCCACGAGTCGCCGTGCGTCTTGAGAATGTTGAAGGTCTTGGTTTTGAGGCCCTTGAGGATTTCTGCGTTGGCGCGCTCCACTTGGCC
Organism: Oryza sativa Japonica Group; assembly: GCF_034140825.1. Taxonomy (NCBI): domain Eukaryota; kingdom Viridiplantae; phylum Streptophyta; class Magnoliopsida; order Poales; family Poaceae; genus Oryza; species Oryza sativa. The sequence continues at coordinate 13,424,894 of NC_089036.1, read as the reverse complement.
ATTGCTTCTGGGGTGGGCGGGAGAGGCGAAGCAGAGCTTAATGCCCATGTCTTCGCAGTAGTCACTGAAGAGCTCACTAGTGAACTAGGTGCCGTTATCCGTAATGATACGGTTAGGCACCCCAAACCGAGCAGTGATACCCCTGATGAATTTAAGTGCGGAGTGCTTATCGATCTTGATGACCGGATAAGCCTCGGGCCACTTAGTGAACTTGTCGATAGCGACATACAGATACTCGAACCCGCCCGGGGCCCGTCTAAACGGACCCAGGATATCGAGCCCCCAGACAGCAAACGGCCATGAAAGAGGTATGGTCTGCAGGGCCTGGGCCGGCTGATGGGTTTGCTTGGCATGGAACTGGCACGCCCTGCACCGCCGGACCAGGTCGACCGCATCGTTGAGAGCCGTCGGCCAATAGAAACCCTAGCGAAAGGCCTTGCCAACCAAGGTGCGTGAGGCAGAGTGGGCTCCGCACTCGCCTTCATGGATATCGGCAAGAAGCTCGACGCCTTGTTCCCGAGGAATGCACTTCAGGAGGACTCCGTTAGCCGCGTGCCGATAGAGGGTCCCTTCCACCAGCACGTAGCGCTTGGAGATGCGCTGGACGCGTTCACTCCCTTCGCGGTCCTCGGGTAGAGTCTTATCTGCGAGGTACGCCTGGATCTCAGCGATCCAAGCAATCAATCTAAGGGAGCTGGGAGCGCCCCCCTCGGGTCCCGAGGCCTGGACTCCGACGGGCCTCGGGGGCCGTTCAGGCACGTCCGTCTCCCCTAGGGGGTCGGGTCGCGCCGACGGCTGGGCAAGCCTTTCTTCAAAGGCGCCCGGTGGGGTCTGGGCTCGCGAGGAAGCGAGCCTTGAGAGTTCGTCGGCGACCGCGTTATCCCGTCTGGGCACGTGCCGAAGCTCTATCCCGTCAAAATGGCGCTCCATACGCCGCACCTGGCGCACGTAAGCATCCATCTGCGGGTCAGAGCACTGGTACTCCTTGGAGACCTGGTTAACGACTAACTGAGAGTCGCCTAACACCAGGAGGCGGCGGATCCCCAGTCCAGCCGCCACTCTGAGTCCCGCAAGGAGTCCCTCATACTCTGCCATATTGTTGGTTGCCCGAAAGTCGAGGCGGACCAGGTATTTGAGGACATCTCCGCTCGGCGAGGTCAACGTGACCCCCGCACCGGCGCCCTAAAGAGACAGGGAGCCGTCGAACTGCATCACCCAATAGGCGGTGTGAGGCAGCTGCGAAGGGCCCGAGCTGGCCTCGGGGATGGAGACGGGCTCGGGAGCCGGTGTCCACTCTGCCACAAAGTCGGCGAGGGCCTGGCTCTTGATCGCGTGGCGTGGTTCAAAGTGCAAATCGAACTCAGAGAGTTCGATTGCCCATTTCACCACCCGTCCAGTACCCTCTCGGTTATGCAAGATTTGGCCGAGGGGGTAGGACGTAACCACCGTGACCCGATGCGCCTGGAAATAATGGCGCAACTTCCTCGAAGCCATCAGAATAGCGTAAAGCATCTTCTGGGCCTGAGGGTATCGGGTCTTGGCATCCCGGAGGGCCTCACTAACAAAGTAGACGGGCCGCTGCACCTTTTGTCGGGGCCGATCCTCTTCACCAGGGGCCGCATCTCCAGGGCGCTTTTCGTCCGAGAGGCCGCGCGGGGCGCACTCGGCTTCTGTGTCGACGACCTCGGGGTCGGAAGGCGACTGGCGCGGCCTTCCCGCAGTGGCCCCGGGGCCATCCTGGGGGTCGGGGGCTCCTAGCACCGTCGGACAAGCGGGCAGAGGGCCAGCTCCGGTCGTCGGGGGCCTCGGGCCGCCGTTCGGCTCGGGGGCCTCTCCTCCCTGCTCTCTCCCGGGTCGAGTCGACACAGGGTGGGGATGCGCGGAGCGAGGGTCGTCCTCGTCGCACTCCGCGACCAACGCCGCGCTGACCACCTGCAGAGTTGCCGCCAGGTAGAGTAGCAACGGCTCATCTGGCTCCGGGGCGACCAGGACTGGGGGAGAACTGAGGTACGCCTTCAACTGAGTGAGAGCCCGTTCAGCCTCCTCCGTCCAGATAAACGGCCCGGAGCATTTGAGGAGCTTAAATAGGGGTAGCGCCTTCTCTCCCAGCCTCGATATGAACCGACTTAGGGCGGCCATACAGCCAGTGACGCATTGCACATCCCTAAGCTTGCTGGGGGGGCGCATCCGCTCTATAGCTCGTATCTTCTCGGGGTTGGCCTCAATGCCTCGGGCAGAGATTAAGAACCCGAGAAGCTTGCCCGTAGGCACGCCGAACACGCACTTGTCGGGGTTCAGCTTTATGCGGGCGGTGCGGAGACTTTCGAAAGTTTCCGCTAGATCCGAGAGTAAGGTCTCCTGGTTGCGTGTTTTCACAACCAAGTCATCAACATAGGCCTCAACATTACGTCCTATTTGGCTACCCAAAGAAATTCGAGTAGTACGTTGAAAAGTAGGACCTGCATTCTTTAACCCGAAAGGCATTGTCGTATAACAATAAGTTCCTATGGGGGTAATGAATGCAGTTTTTTCCTCATCCTCCCTAGCCATGCGAATCTGATGATAACCAGAGTATGCATCTAGAAAACACAAAAGGTCGCACCCCGTGGTGGACCTTAGGACATGCCTTGTTAAGGTCGGTGTAGTCGATGCACATCCGAAGCTTGCCGTTCGCCTTGGGAACGACGACCGGGTTCGCCAGCCACTCCGGATGGATGACCTCTCGGATGAATCCGGCCTCCAGAAGTCGCGCCACCTCCTCGCGGATGAAGGCTTGACGTTCCGGGGCCTGCCGCCGCACTTTCTGCCGGACCGGCCTTGCACCCGGCCGTACGGCGAGACGGTGCTCAATCACCTCCCTGGGGACCCCGGGCATGTCCGCCGGTCTCCAGGCGAAGACGTCGGCGTTTGCCCGCAGGAAGGAGACGAGCGCGTCTTCCTATTTGTCGTCCAGAAGACCACCGATTCGTGTGGTCTTGGACGGGCCGTCGCCCAGGGCAACCTGCTTGATCGGGACCTCGTCACACGTGATCATCCGCTGCCTCGGGGCAGCTGGGACGGAGGTGCTGAGCCTCTCGTCGCCACCCGCGGGCTTGGATGCCGCGGCGAGGTGGTCCGCGCGCTGCTCCATGCAAGCAAGCGCGACTTTGAGGTCGCCATGGACGGTGATAGGGCCACCGGGGCCCGGCATCTTCATCTGGAGATAGGCGTAGTGGACCGCCACCATGAACTTCACCAACGCGGGCCTCCCCAGGACCGCGTTGTAGGGCAGACTGAGGTCCGCCACATCGAAGTTCACCCGCTCCGTGCGGAAGTTGGCGGAACCATCGAAGGTGACCGGGAGGTCGATATGGCCTAGCGGCCAAGTGTGCCCCGGCGTCACACCGATGATCGGCTGGGACGGCCGGAGCACTATCCACGGGGCCTTGATGGCGTCAAAGGCAGCGGGGGAAAGGACGTTGAGGGCTGCACCCCCGTCAACGAGGACACGCCCCAACTTCACATTGCAAACGGTGGGGGAAACCACCATCGCGATCTGTCCTCCCCGGGCAACGCACGGTGGGTGGTCGGTGTCACGTCCTGATAAATTCATCCCGAAATAAAAATCATTCTCTAAAAGGAATAATAGAATTAATTAAAATTCGAAAAGAAATTGGCAAACATTAAAATACGTGCAAGAAAAATTCAAATGTGGCCCGGAGAATTTTTGTTAAATTCTCCTTGGTCAAAAAGGAGCCCTCAAATTTTAGTGGAATTTTCAGAGCACAAATAATAATTATTAAGAAATAAACAAAGTTAAAATGGTTTTATAAAAAGAAAAGCCCTAAAAAGTCCTTTTTTCCCCTTCCCCTCTTGGGCCGGCTCGGCCCACCTCCCTCCCTCTCTCTCCTCTCCCCCGCGGCCCAATCGGCCTCCTCCCCGCGCGCGTGCCGCTGACGAGCGGGCCCGCCCGCCACCCTCGCTGACGGGTGGGGCCCACCTGTCATCCCTATCCTCCCGCCGCTCCCGCCGCCTCGCCCGTGCCCTAGCGCCGCCGCCGCCGCGAATCCCGCCGCCTCCCGCCGTCCCCGCGCGCAATAAAGAGGGGGAAATCACTCCCCGTGATTCCCTCTCTCTTTCCCCCCATTTTTCCCTCCCTCTCTCCCTCGGATTCGGTTGGAAACCGCTCCCCTAATCTCGCCGGCGCCATTGATGGCGGCCGACCTCCTGCGCCGGTTTCCTCCCTTCCCCGGCCACCCTCTCTCGCCCCGGCTCTATTTAAACGCTCCCCGTGCCTCTCTCCTCCGTTTCCGCCGCTCGCCGCTCTCTCTCCCCGTCGGAATCGAGCTCGCGCCGTCGTCCTCTCTCTCCGCCGTCGCCACCGAGCTTCGGTCCGCCGTCATCGTCGCCCCGGACCTCCGCCCGCTTCGGCATCGCCTCCTTCGGCTTCGCCGCGTCCTCGCCGACCTCGTCCACCCCTCCGTTTCGCCCGCCGACCGCCGGAACGCCGCCGTCCCCGTCGACCCGAGCCGCGCCGCCGCCTTCCTCCGCTCCGGTAGCCGTTCCCGTCGTCGCCGTCGACCCGGGGTGAGCCGTGGACTGCCGTTTCGCTTCCCCCTTCCCTCCCCTCTCTCGGGCGCCGCTCCGCCGCGCCGGTGATCACCGGCGGCGACGACCATCGGGGCGCGGGCGCGCCGCCTCCCGTCGGCTGTGCCGGCGAGGCCGCCTTCGGGCGCGCCCCGCGGCTGCCATGTGGGGCCCGGCCGTCAGCCGCCCGCGTCCTCGGGTGCGGCTGACGCGTGGGACCCACGGCGCCGGCCGGCGTAAGCCGCGTGCACCCGGTCCACCGTGGACCGAGAGGCTGCCGCGTGGGCCCCACTCCCATGGACCCGGTCCGCGCGCCCCTCCCCTCGGTTGACGCAATAAATCCGATTTTAAATTAAAATTTAAATGAAGAAATTCGCAAATATCCATTTAAAGAGCATATAAACTTCAAATGGCCATAACTTGGCCATTTGAACTCGGAATTGGACCGTTCAAGTCTCTAATTTTTCCTTAAGAAGTCAAGAACCCATTTTTGTGCTTTGTTTCTGCTTGTTATATGGAGTTTATTAGAGTAAAATCCTTTTCTTTTCCGTTGGTCGTGTAGACGCTGCAGCTTCGGAAGATCCGCTCTTCGTGGAAGTTGAAGCCGACGTTTGGGAAAGCGAGCAAGGCAAGTCACATCATCCTTGAGCATATTGAATCCCAGTTTATAAAATTATTTTGATTTAAATTAATGCATTACCGCTTTATCTAAATTCCCGCGTTATCACTGTTTTATTTAGCCATGCCTATTTATCATTGTTAAGACATTATTATTGCTATTGTTATTATTACCTTGTTCACCCCAGGAAAATAAAACCCCAACTAGTGGGTACTCTATTTATGGTTCCACTAGTATGAACTTAGGTAGATGCTTCGCTGGTTAATTAGGCAACATTAGGTGGTTTTATAACTTTAGACTTTGGGAAATCTCATATCATTTGGACAGTAGGGAATTGTTGGATTATTGTGGAATTGGACACACACCTCCCCCTCTATTCAAAACCCCCAAAATGGTTTTAGGCTGGGCTCGAGGTGCGTGGTTGGGTTTTGCTAGTCGTACCTCGGGTACTATAAGGATTAAGCTCAGGCCTCTGTTGCAAAGCACTACCGTACTTCCACATGTCTAGTGGGTAAGGCTTAGTTTGTGGCTCAGTCTGGTTATAAACAAAAGTACACGGATGGAGATGGACGAAGTCGGGGGTCGATGGACATCTCTAGGACAAATGAAGGCTACACGAGCTGCGGCCCGGTAGTAGAGATGTCATGGCACAGGGCTGGTGTCCTGCTGCTGGGGGCTCATTCCTGCCTACCTGTCCCGGAGGTTCCGGCCGTAGGTGGGGTTGGGTCGATACTCTTGTCTATGGCTAGGATGGGTTGGAAACTATGTCACGTCTTCCGTCTGTATACCGTGGTGGTATGTGGCACGTGGTTGCACGTGAGGGAGATGTGTCTTGTGGGTAAAGATGTACACCTCTGATCAGAGTATAATCTATTCGAATAGCCGCGCCCTCGGTTATGGGCAAGCCGAGCAATGTACCCAAGTTAGTGTTTTAATTCTTAAAATTTGCTCAACAACTAAAATGTGGAATGGTTGGCCTGGGTTGGCTTGGGACGAGCTGGGACCCAGGGTCGGGTTGCCAGTTCGGTCTGAATCATCGTAGGCCTTGGGTTAAGGCAGGTTCGTGCGGGTTCACGACCCTGATTAATAATATTGTGTAGCTCTAGGATCGTCCTTATAAAATGGCTTTGGGCAACTAAGTGACTTTTAAATGCGGATTTCTGCAAAACTTAACCCCTATATTATTATCCCCTTGTACTCCCTTGCATTAATTATGCATCTCCGGTGTGGCTTGCTGAGTACTGTGGTTGTACTCATCCTTGCTCAATCTTTCCCCCCTTCAGTAAGAGAAGCTTTGGAGAAGAAGTCTTAGGTGGAGTCCTGGCTTATACCCCAGTTGAGCGCCTGTGAAGATGGAGCCGTAGGCCCGCTAGTCCGCTGCTGTTTATTTTGATTGTCAGGCCTTAAGCGCCTTTGTAATAATGTAAATATTATCGATATAATAAAGATGTGTCTTTTATATCATGTTTGTATGGTGTACCCCGACTTTTCCTGGGACGGGGATTAATACACTAGCGTTCGGGAAAAGGCAATTTTCCCGGTCGCGACAGTCGGTCTGGTCGAAGGTGAGGGCAACCTCCGACCACCGCGCCCGCCACGTCGCCTCATGGGTAGGGGCCACGGCCAGAAGCTCTCGCTTCATGGCCTTGAGGCTCCGGCGAGAAGCGTGAGCACACGCTCCCCCATCAACGGTGGCGACAGTGGCCTCAGGCTCCTGGAACCCTAGGTCATCGTCGCCATCGTTGATGTCCTCGGCGGGGGCCTTCTGCTTGGCCTCACCTCACCGGTTGCCGGCGGGAGCCGCCGGGGTATTGCCCTCACGGCGCTCCTGCCTCCTCTCCTCCTCCCACTTCCTCGTCCGCTCAGCCAAACTTTTGACCGCGCGGCAGTCCGCGAGGTCGTGGAGGGAGGTGTTGTGCATGGTGCACCACTTGCCGGTCGGGCGCTCCCTGCTGGGAGCGCCGGCCTCCTTCTTTTTGTCGCTCGCAGGCCTCCCCTTTCGGGTGGCCCGCAAAGCGCCCTCGACGGCGAGGACGTGACCCTCGTCGTCGGAATGGGCCGACCTCTTCTTCCTCCTCCTGTCCCGTCGCCCTGACCGAGCGGCGGATCCGGGGGCGGCCGAAGCTGCCACACCGGAACCGGAGGAGTTCCAGGTCCAGGCCTCCTCCTTGCGAGCCACACGGTCCGCGAGCTGAAAAAGCTCCGCGGTGGTCTGGGGCTCCTTGGAGGCGATCTTCTCGAGCATGCGGTTGTGGCGCACGCCCCCCCTGAACGCGTAGATCACCGCGTGTGCAGGGATGCACGGTATGGTGTTGCGGACTTGACAAAACCGCTGAATGTACGAGCGAAGAGACTCATCGTCCCCTCGCTGTACCGCGTGCAAGTCCGCTTCTTCACCTGGGCGCGGATATGTGCCCTGGAAGTTCATGGTGAACTGCTGGCACAAATCCTCCCAAGAGTGGACCGACGCGGGTGGCAAGTTCATTAGCCAACCCCGCGCCTGTCCTTTCAGGGCCATGGGGAAGAAATTCGCCATGACCCTGTCGTCACCCCCGGCGGCCTCGATCCCAGTCGTGTAGATCTGGAGAAACTCGGCGGGGTTGACGCTTCCGTCGTATTTTTCGGTGATGGTGGGCCGGAACCTTGGGGGCCAACGGACGTTCCGAAGGCTTGCCACAAAGGCTCGACAGCCGGCACCGCCAACCGGGGACACGGGGGGTGGCCCCCGTGCCCGGACCGAAGTGGCGCTCCGGACAAGGAAGCGCCCTCCGATGCGTGGGCAGCACGGCGATCATTGCGCCGGCGCTCGATATTGAAGCGGGCATCTGGCCCCCTAAGCACATCTTCTTGGGTTGGAGGCGTTGACGAGGGAATGGCGGACGAACGGCGGGTAGCGGCCGCCGCTCGCCGCGCCCTCCGCCTCGACGACACGGAGCCAGCAGTAGCAACGCCAGTGGCCTTGGTGGCGGAGGACCGCCAGCCGGCGCCTAGGCGCTGCTGCGCCGTCATGACCAAATTGGCCACGTCATCTAGCCAACGTCCAGTTGGAGTCTCTGGATCAGGGATGACGGGCGGGTGACGCAGGAGCGCGCCCGCAGCCTGGAGCGCGCCCTGGGGCGTGCTGCCATCACCGTAGACGAGGAGACGACGCTCCCCGTCTCGCCGTCCTTCTCCATCGCCCGCGTGCGGCGAAGTCGCGGATTTTTCGACCTCCTCGAGCGCCTCCTCCCGCCCAAGACTTCGGCGAGAGGGGGACAGTGGAGTACGAGCTCGACGGCGCGGGTTCTGCTCCCCGTCTTCACCGCTAGCGCTCGGAGAGAGATTGTGCACCACTGCCCGTTCGGCCATTGGGCTGAGCGGGAGAAGCTTGGCGCACACGAAAGAGGACGAGGCCTTAGAAAAACACACGCGCCCCCTACCTGGCGCGCCAGATGACGGAGCGTGGGGCTCCTCACCGGGAGACCGCGCAGGCCCCCCTTTGCCGGTTCGGCCGGGGGCGCTAAGTGAGGTTCTTCGCCCTCGATCGATCTGGAGAATGTTCGCGAGAGAGCAAGTGCACGAGACACGGGCGATGTAGACAGGTTCGGGCCGCTGAGAAGCGTAATACCCTACTCCTGTGTTCTGGTGGATCTGTGTGTAAAAGATCTACAGAGAGCCGGAGAGCCAGAGAGTTCAGGCTCCAGAACCCCTCTCGCCCCCCCTTTTCTTTTCTTCTTTCTTTTTCTTTTGGTGGGCAAGGTCCTCCTTTTATATCTCAAGGGGATATTACATGCACCACTTCTACCTACTTTTCTTCTGGGTGGGGACCTACCCTATCTTGACCAAAACTTGGCTTGCACCTTCGCCTGGAAGCTAAATCACAACTTGTCCTTGAGTGAGGCTCAGCGCCGTCTCTCGCCTGACACCGGGGATCTCCCTGTTACTCCCTCATTAATGGGCGGAGATTTGCCATGGCTGCTTTCCAAATGACCATCCGACAAGATGGGTCATACCTACCTCCACTCCACCGGAGGCAGATGCATCGTGGGAGCACGGTTGTCTGCCGATGACGCGACCGGCGTCAGACCAGTCACAGACCGGTCATTCTTGTCCACCACGTGTCAGTTCAGCATGCTACACGTCTGCCCTTCTTCATACAATGATTTCCTTGCAATGGTTGCGATGAAGCCTGGAATGTATCTGGCCGGGGCTGACGTGCGACTCCAGGAGTTCCCACGCCGGCTCCGGCTAGGGACGAGCGCCTGGAGGCTCTCATCATTCCGACGGGACGGGGCGAGGCGTGTGTCAGGCCGCCTGTTGCCACCTAACCCGCGATCTGACCGGTCTGTGACCGGTCACACACTGTGACCTGTCACGGACCGAACGAGTGTGCTGCGCTGCATTAAATGCGGCGTGGGGCGCTCGTCCAACCCGCAATAAACGCGGTTAGGTGAGCGCCGCTGTGCTCACCTAACCCACACACGTGGCGCCAAACCCACAGGGGGTCGGGGCGCCCCAGCCCTCGGGGCCGAAACGGGAGCGGCCCGACCCCTCGGGAAGACAGAGGGAGGGGCGGCCACATCACCCTCGGGCCCGACCCCCCCCCCCCCCCGAGGGGGCCAGGCCACGTGGGTGACTGCAGCTGCCCCAAACCTCTAGTCAAGATACCCCCGGTCCCATGTCACCGACAGGCTCACTGCCACGGTTCTATTTTTGTACTTTTCAGAAGTTTATGTCGGTTAGTTTTGAAGTTGTTGAGTTGCATCTAGTGTTTGCTGATCCTACCCGTGTGTTTGCTTTTGCCGTGCTTGTGTCCGGCGCTGAGAGGAGGAAGAAGGAAATGGGAGAGAGTTCTGTAGATTAGACTAGAAAATCAGGCGCGCCCTGTCAAAAGTATATCCTGTCTAATGAGAAAATGAAACCCAGCATCTCAATTCTGACCTCCCCAGATAATACAAACACGACATAAACATGATATGATAATACCATCGAAGCGCTCTCCGTCTCGTTGCAGCAGGTGGATGCGACCTCAGATTGAGATGCAAGAAATGGAGGAGATGTAAGCAGAGGGGAGGTAGTACCTCATTACATGGCCTCAAAGAGGCGGAGGGAGCTTGTATCCGGCACCGTACGTCGGCAAGCTTCGACCAGGCCTCCAGATGCAGTCAATTTGGAGAAGAAGAAAACGATGAAAGCTGGGTTTGGGGTGTTTGTGATTTGTGAAGGTTGAAATGGAAGTGCAAAGGTTTCAGCTAAAGCCATACTGAGTGCTTGTGTAGAGAGGACTCAGTTGCATACTTGCATGGGAAACTGAAAAGCTCATTTCTTAGCTCTTCCAAATTTTTTCTTCAAACTTTTAACTTTTCCATCACATCGAAACTTTCCTACACACACAAACTTCTAACTTTTCCATCACATCGTTCCAATTTCAACTAAAATTTTAATTTTGACGTGAACTAAACACGCCCTTATTCAGTATTAATTCAGTATTAATATATTGGAATGTTCCCCTTCCCAAGGGCTCCACAAATTTCTGGATTATTCCATTTTTTATTTAACTTTTTACATGCATGTTGACTGAACTAATACCAGTACTACTTTCCACACTTATCTAGAGCCTTAAATAACATATATGCAATCCAACGGTGAATAATCTGCCACAGTTATCATCCAACGGTTCCTTTTTTATCTAATGACGTGGCCTAGCCTCTTTTCAGCAAAAGATCCTGAATTAGTGTGTAGATTGGTTTGGTTTCCGTTTGGTGGCCAACACAGAGAAGAGAAAAAGGAAGGGAGAGATCTATTTCTGTTTTTACGTGGGGCCTTTCGATCCTAAGGTCGACGGGAGTCAATCTCCACCTAGTGAGTCGTGTCCGAGACCTCCTAGATCCACGGTCTCCTCTCCTCACGGTTTCAATCCATACTGTGAGTTGCCCATATAGCTTGATGAAAAAATTTTAGTATCGGATTGGAGATCTGTTTGCAAATACAGAATCTATGAGCATTTTATTTTTGTATATCTAATTTTGGGTTTGGACTTTTACAGTTGAGTCCCTATAATTTTTATATTTACATTTGAGTCCCTTTAATCTTGCATTGAGGCCCTTGAGTTGGTTTTTTTTAAAAAATCAAAAAAAAGAAGAGAAAAAAAAGGCAGAAAGGTGCATAAAACAAAGAAAGAAAAGCTGTACCCAAAAAAAAGAAGGGAAAAAAGAAATTTACTTGTTTCGTTTGAGATTGCTTTCATATATCATTATGTGCCTGAGTTGTTTGTGGTGCTAACTTGTGGTATCGTTTGTGTCTAGGCTCGCATCTCTAGTACGTCCTAGCCTAGGACCAGCACGGTACTTGACTTTGAACGATCATTCAACTTTGCATTCTCTGATTTGAGCATTTGCTATTTCTTTGCCACATATTTAAGTATACCCAGAGCTCCACAGATTTGATTGCAGCCGTACAACAAGTGTTTGCCAAGGCATCGATACATCCAACCTCCATTGGAGTGCTTGGTTGAGTCGTTGTATGTTGCCATTCTTCTTGCATTGGTAAGAACTTGTCAGAGCTCGGTGAAAAGCTTGAGTGTGTGTGATATTTGGGCTGCCACTACCTAGTAGTTGATAGGAGCGTGCACATTCTTGTATGTCTTTCTTGTTTGCTACTAACCATGACAAGATCGCACAAGGGAATACGAGAACATTGACTTCTTCACCTTCGATGAGATATGACGACTTCTCCACGCAATGCATATGAGGTACCTGCCTATAATTTTGCACGAGTTGAATCTAAGTTACCATTCTACGATGAGAAGTATGATTCTGTTGCATATATTGATTGGGAGCTAGCAGTAGATAATGAATTTGATGAGTATGATTTTTCTGATGCTCAAATGATTAAGGCTGTTAGTAATAAGTTTACCTCTTCCGCTCTCTTTTGGTGGAGTTATGTTACTCCCTCCGTTTCATAATGTAAGTCATTCTAGCATTTCCCACATCCATATGGATGTTAGTGAATCTAGACATATATATATATATATGTGTGTGTGTGTGTGTGTCTAGATTCACTAACATCCATATGGATGTGGAAAATGCTAGAATGACTTATATTATGAAACGGAGGAAGTAGTAACAAACCTGAAACTTGGGATGAATGCAAAAACATGATGAGAAAGCGTTTTGTGAGTTCTTATTAGAAAAGTACTCTTTGTGAGAAATTAGAACATCTGAAACAGGGTGATAGAACTGTTAGGGAGTATATCCATAAATTTAAAGTTTGTATCATCTACAGTGATCTAAAAGAGTGCAATGAAAACACAATGTGCAGATTTTTCATGGGGCTTAATTCTAAAATTCAGCTCATGCTTACTAATGTGACATATAATCATATCGGACACCTATTCATGCTTTCTCGCAGCATTGAGAGTCAGATCATATCAAATGCGAAAAAGCATGAACAATGTGATTTATTTCATGTTTCTGAATCTCATATATCCTTGTGCAATGATGACATGCAAACATGGGAGGAGCAAACTTTTGTGTCTCCTGTTACTAACGTTTTGCAGGGAGTTCCGATCATTCAACAAAAGAAGAAGAATGATGTTCCTGAGAAGACGGATGAGAAGCTTGAAGCACCTGTGATGTCTGAAGAAAGTTTGTAAGGTAAATTAAATGGTGCTGAAATAAATGAAGGTGGGTATTCTCGAGCTAAGCTACACATGTTCACTTTTAATGCTATAATAGAGCAACCATTAACCAATTGCTGAGATGCCTTTGTCACAAGTTGAATTACTTGTTGTTTATTGTGATAAACAAGAGTTGTGTGATAATGCTTCACTTATATCTATGCCGCAACTAGTGAATGGACATGCTATTTCTACTGTTATATCTTACTGCGCTGATTTTAAGCATGTTATTCACATGTTATTCACATGAATTGCTATCTTCTTTAAATACTTTGCGCTATGTTCAGTTTGATGATTTTTGTGAGCTCGATAATTTGAAGGAGAAATTATTTGCTAAGTCTGATTAGCATGTCCAACTAATGCTATTTTTCATACCTTTGACGAATATAATGATAGAGAAATATATTTGGTGCTTAGAGTTTTCATCTATTCGGATTTAGAGAAACATGTTATTGTTAATCGCACTACTTCGAGTTTCTCTAGTTTTGATTGGATGAAACAGGTTGTTTTGAATCGACTATGTGAAGAGCACCACATGGAAAAACAGAGGAGGGTTTTCCGTGAAGAAGGGGAGTATGATGTGACCATGACTACTATTGATACAACCGTCGCTCACATCAAGATCAAGTTGACCAACTGCTGGAATCTGATTCGGCCAACTGCGACATTGCTCAAACGGCCGCCAAATCAGTATACGAGCTTCGTTTTCAGCCCGTGAGTACTTGATGGAAAGCTCTCAGAGTCCTCTTTCCAATTGATCCAACCTCAGTGCGAAATTCCTTCCCAGAGGGACACAAATGCAGAAACAAGGTGTTGCCTCACCTATATTGGACCAATGGGCATGTAACTTCGTTTGGGACCCCGAGCCATGTGGGGTGCGCCTCAACCAGGTGGAGCATGACCCTAGGGACTCCTAGGTTGTCCTCCCACCGTTAAAAATAGCTAGGTACCCCTTTAGGGTTTCTTGGGTTTTGTTTAGATGAAAGTTTAGCCATTGCTACTTTCTTGCAGTGCGCGTGTCTGCTAGACCGTTCGTGTGCTTGTATTCGAAACACCAACTTACCGTGTGTATTCATTTCTATCTGCAATTCAGATTACTTTTATCTTGTTATTGCTTGTTTCTTCGATTTGTTTGCAGGAATAAGGTTGATCTGCACCGGCAAGATCAACAACCCATGGAGAGGTGTATCGATCGCAAAGGCGCAACACAACATCTCGTACAGTTGTAGTCAGGTCGTTAATGTTTCTTCCAAATCTTAGTTATCTGAACTCACCGAAAGATCAAACCAACAACAGCGTTGAGTTTCGAGTGGAATTCAGGGTGGATTTTAAAGATTAAACAGGCTAGCAGAGCCGATTTAGGTATCAAAACCAGCCACAAGGCTGATTTAGATCGAATTGAAGATAACCACCCGTCTCATGGGCGAATGAAAGGTTTACGGGGCAAACTTAATTACAAAGGGATAATTGCACTCTAGCAGCAAAGGTGAACAATTTACGATGCAAATCGATAAAGATGGACTGAACTAGGGTAAATTGGAAAATGTGGCTAAAAAATAAAGGTAAAAGAACGATTTGATTGTGTCGGGATTGAGAGATTGTTGAGGGGTTTTTAATCAAACCAGGCTTAGCCCTTGTTAAGGGGTTGATCTTGCCTTCTATAGGTTCTCCTCGACATCTAACTCAGGGTAGAAACCAATGAAAACCCGAAGCATACATTCCTGAGCAAGCAAGCCCAAGACCCGACGAAAACAGCTCGGAGTCAAACTATGTCGGTCTGATCGGCGGTCACATGCCGCTGGTTAGACCTGCCCAACATATCGGTCAAACTAGTCCATAGGCGACAGTTATACTGGCCCCGTGAAGGAAACCCAATGCCTTCAAAATTTTGACAATGTTTTCATATTTCGAATCTTGGTATCAAATTTAGGCGTAATTAGTAACTATCTACGTTCATCTCCACTTGACAAGGCTAAATCCTAAAGGGGCCATGTTTCCGATACTACACGTTTATAATCCCCTTAAATTTTGTTTTTTTTTTGTTCATAACCATCATTTATGGAGTGAGGCACAAGCAAAACAAATTGATCTAATTTCTTGTTGCGTCAGTGTTCGTGGCCAACGTACATGACAGCGACCAAGCCTTGTGCACACCTACTCCCTCCATCCCACTTTAAATGTTTCTGTACCTAACGTTTAACCGTTAGTCTTATTTAAAATTTTTTATAGTTAGTGTATTTTTGTTGTTATTAGATGATAAAAAATAAATAGTACTTTATATGTGACTTATTTTTTAAAATTTATTTTATAAATTTTTTAAATAAAACGGATGGGTCAAACGTTGGGTACGGAAATCCACGACTGCACTTAAAATGAGACAGAGGGAGTACTAGTACTTGATTAATCAAGCTTTATTTTGTAGTAGTACTAGTATACTCAGTAATAGAAATCTAGGACTGAAGATGAAGATGAATATGAAGATTAAGTTATTTTACGTAAAACAAGTTGATATTAACGTTTGATTGATTGAGTTTTAATTAT
Source organism: Oryza sativa Japonica Group (assembly GCF_034140825.1). Classification (NCBI taxonomy): domain Eukaryota; kingdom Viridiplantae; phylum Streptophyta; class Magnoliopsida; order Poales; family Poaceae; genus Oryza; species Oryza sativa. Next base: position 13,409,511 of record NC_089036.1, on the reverse strand, counting down.
TACATATTTAAAAAATAGATTAATATGATATTTTAAAGCAACTTTCATATAGAAAATTTTCGCAGTTTAAAAAACGTGTCACGAAATTTTTTTTTATCCGACTTTTCTTGGAGAAATGAACGGGAAACATAGAGGTCCAAGTTGCAGCAGCAGTGTCAAATGTGCGCATTAATTTTTAGGCCTACCAAACTGCTACTGACCTGACTGTGACATGGAAACCATAGTTGTTTTTATTTGTTGTACCTACTTCGAACAGAAACTTTTGGGGGGGGGGGGGGGGGGGTGGAGGGGGTTTGGTTTGGTTTGTAGCAAGGGAGCTTCTCTGAAGCCGAGAGGCGAGAGCTGATCAGATTTCTCTGAAAACGAGGCAGGAACGAACAAATTGCCGTTGGTCCTGAAATGCCAATGTAAACCAACCGTCTTCTTGTAACATTATTCACCTAATTTTTGCCATTCTATTTCAAACAAAACACAATGCCGTTGTTGTTCGGGCCATGTAAATTGTTTGCTGGATTTCACTAAAAAAAATTGCGAGCTGTATTTCGTAAAAGATTTGTGAGCTGCAGGATTTCATAAATTCCAGAGTACTTGGCATGCCTTGGGCAGACAGCACGTATGTTCAAAGCAAAGACGTTTCTTGCATGCTTTCTCTCTGGACCAACAATAGTGGCATGATTTTCGTTTCCCCCTTGTGCAAGAATGACACAGCATTCTTCGTGCCAAAGGTTGGGCATGCCTTTACTTCATTCTCCTACACTCCATCAACGTTTCCTATTTCTTTTACAGAATTCTCTTTGAAAATACTAGATGTTTTAGCATTTGAATCTTGAATTTTTAAACATTAAGGGCCCATTTGAATCGTAAGATTGAGAAAACATAACAATAGAAAAAACATAGGATTTTGATAGGAATGTAAAACAGAGAATTGCAAAACGCAGGAAAAACATAGGAATGACCGTTTGATTGAACCGCAGGAAAAACATAGGAATTGGATGAGAGAGATAGACTTAAAGAAAAGTTACCAAGAGATTAAAGCTCTTGCTAAATTTCCTCCAAAATCTCTATAGAATTGTCCATTCTATAGGAATTTCAAAGGATTGGATAAGATTCAATCCTTTGTTTCAAAGGGCTTCATAGGAAATTTTCCTATAGGATTGAAATCCTAGGGCCCCTTTGAATCACAGGAATGAAAAAACGGAGGAATAGGAAAAACATAGGATTCTGACAGGAATGTAAATGTAAAACAGAGGATTTGCAAAATACAGGAAAAACATAGGAATGACCGTTTGATTGAACCTCAAAGGATTTCTTCCATGAGGTACTACCCCTTGTTAAAATTCATCTAAAACTTGTATGGGAAGAGGCATTCCATAGAAATTTCATAGGATTCCATAGGATTCATTCCTTTGATTCAAAGGGCTTTGTAGGAAAAATTCCTATAGGAATAAAATCCTCTAAAATTCTGAATCAAAGGGGGCCTAAAATTACTATGTTTTTCCTCCAATTCAAAGGGACCCTTAAGATTTCTAACATTATTCATAATACTAGTTGTCCCATCAATTTTCTCCACTTGAAATTTCTCCTAATCTTATCCCACCTTCCTCTCACGCCATCCATCCCTTATTTTTGGAGCGGTGCTGAAGTTTTTTTATATTAACCTTTGATCTATACTGCACAAACTAAAATACTTATATTCTAATTGTGAATTTGTAATGGCGAAGAAAAGGAAAAAAATGTAAGTATTTCTAGTTTGTGTACACACGCGCGCACACACATCCAGAAACTTGTGTACACACGCGCGCACACACATCCAGAAACGTCACGATCTGATACAAACAGTAGTGTACGTCTACACGAACATGATTATGTTATGGAGAGTAGGAAACTAAGGGAAGAGGTTATGGGATAGCTACGGTTGACCTTGTAGTGACTGGCGCAAAGTGGCCAGATCAAGGGCACACAAAGTCTACGAATTCCGCCAATAAATCGGCATCACTGACATACTGGTTGAGTCCTGAGTTGATTCCAGATAAATTTATGCCCGATACATGTGCCAGCATCTGCACATATGTTTCTGGAGGAAAAAAAATGTAGCATAATGATCTACCACTCCGTTCGTGAGAAATATGACTACTCAAACACACGTGCTCCAAACAATTTTACATATAAGGGCTATTGCAGGACCCAAAAAAGCAAAGAATAAAAAATACACTTGATTTTAATAGAAACATAAGTACAAAACACAAAAAAGATGCATAAATTATTGTTCGAATAAACGGTAGAAAAATACATGAATCGATAAGAATGAATGACTATTTTTTTTTTTGAAAGGTTGGAGCTCATATTAACTTTCCTCAGTATATGAATCAATATTTTGTTTCAAGTATTTTCGTAAGAATTTTTTCTGTAGAATTAAAATCCTCTAAATTTGTTATGGTTTCCTAATATAAATAAAAGGGGGACTTAGTTTGCATGCGTCCATCCAAGTGACGGCATGAAGAGCATGGCGTGGCTTGTGATTAATCGTGTGTTTCATACTAACGGCTACAAGATTGTCTTGGCTGATCTCCTCTTCTCGTTGCCGGGTCACCCTCTTGTGATTAATCTTTTCGCGTGATGCATACGATACTGAAAAGGTGAGGCTAGCTTGCCAATTTCTTATGGGAAATTCATGCATTCATCATCGTTCCATTTTCTAGTCTCTTTCCCTACCAAAAGACAGCAAGAAGGTTCTAGGAAAAAAGAAAAAATAAAGATAAAAGGAGAAGGTCTTTCTCTATATCTCCCTGTCTGCCTCTCAAGAAAAGAGAAGAAAAGAGAGAAGGTATTCGATTGCCCAAAACTAGTTACGACTTACCTGTCACAGCTTTCTTGCAGAGCCCGGTTAGTTAGCCTGTGCTTTTCAATTATTAGTGATCTTTTCCTTAAGCTGAAAGCAGGCAGCAGGCGGGTGCATATACAGCAGTTCACCAGTGTTGGACAGAGCATCGAATCCATTTTCCTTCTCCACGAACACTTCCATGCTGGCACGTCCGCACCAGCTAAGCCCCTTCAACGCTCGGGATGCAGATTCGTTTAACAACCATTTGTTCAATTTATTAGAGGAGATTGCACATGTCTGAAACAACTCTCAGATTTGGATCTTTCTTTCATCGCCACTTTGTTTTGTTTGGGTGACCAATTTGATGTTTTAATAATTAAACACCATAGTTTAGTTTGGCTCCGTATTAGTAGAAAAGAATGTATAGTGTTGAATGGGCTGGCGAAGTGAAGAAGTGTAAGAAGAACAAAAAAATCGAACATCTTTGGTGTGTAATGCCTATGCAAATTGTTACAAACCCAAAATGGACAACCCAACCAATTACCAATATGCGAAAAGCTTCCACCGCCTCGCCAACAACTGATGGTTCTCCTCCGGTTAAGATCATCATCATCTCTTTCAAGCAGCAGTACAATATACTAGTATCCGTTCTTGTTCCTCGTCGTGTCGTCTCGTCCCGGCATATACATTGATGTGTGCCATGAGCTGCCTGCGATTATTGGGATAGACGAGTTACTGCTGCAGCCTGTCGAGCGCCTGCAGCAGGATTGGCCGGAACCTGGTGAGGTTGACCTCGACGTCCTGCTTCATGATAGTCGCGGCGAGTGTCTGCCATCCCTGTGCGTGGAGCGCCTTGGGGTCCTTGAACACCATGTGATCTCGCGAGTAGTTGTGCTTCAGGCTCGTCTCCTCCTCGCCGACGTAGTACTCCACGTACCGGAGCTGCATGTCCCTCGCCGGCTGCCCGTAAAAGTTGGTCGCCATCCAGTCCATGTTCCCCCACGGCACGATCTGCACCACCACGGCCTCCGCCGGGAGGAAGATCTGGTTCGTCAGCCCGGCGCCGTGCACGGCCAGCAGCACGTCCGCCGAGTTCACCAGCGCCGCGAACGCGGGCACGTCAGCACCGGCCTCCGCCACCGTCACGTTGAAACCAAGCTCCGTCGCGGCCGCGGCCACCTCCTCGAGGTTCAGCAGCTTGCGCGTGCCGGCGCGGGAGATGATCAGCATCCGCGGCCGCATCCCGGGCTCCTCGCCCAGCACCGACGGGCGGTCGCGCCGGAGCTCCAGAGCGTCGCGGAGGAAGCGGTTGTAGTCCACCATGGTGTAGTTGCGCGGGTTGCGGGTCGGGTGCGGGGAGATGATGAGGTCGCGGTCGCGGTACAGACCGAGGTACCCCTGCGGGAAGCAGTGCACGCCGGCGTCCTCGTCGAAGTTGATGACGTCGTAGTTGGACAGCTTGCGGAGCAGCGGCGTGTACTTCTGCACCCACCACGGCTTGTAGTTGGTGATGAGGATCTGGACCTCGCCCTTGAGGTGCGCCGTCGTCAGGAATAGCGGGATCATGGCATCGGTCATGTCGTGGAAGAAGTTGTCCGTGTACCCGGCCACGGAGAACACCACGGCGGGGACGGCGTGCTGCTTCGTGCACTTGGGGGCCGCCGCCTCGGAGGGCACGGACTTGATAGTCACCTCCACCACGCCCGGGAGGAGGAAATCGTCCTTGCGGGCGTAGGGCCGGAGCCGCTTCTCGCCGTTCTCGTCGAAGCCGCCGGCGCCCGACGGGTTCACGACGTAAATGGTCTTCTGCTTGGGGCTGACGCGGACGTCGCCGTACAGCTCGCAAACCGACGGCCGCGCGTACGGGAAGCCCTCGTCCACGCCGTTCTCGTCGCACTTTATCTTGGTATCACCACCCGCCGCCACGCCGTTCTTCTTCTCGGCTGAATTAACCAAACCAACGAGACTGAATTACCATCAAATCCCCAATAAAACACCGCCCAGATCTCGTGCGTCTCTACCAAATCCAAACGAGATTGATTGCTTGCTTGCGCTCAACAACAACTGGGGACTTGCTCTACTGTAGCTTGCTCTGCCTTCCAGTAAAGGTGCGCAAATAAAAGGGAGCGGAAGAAAGAGGCAAGATTTCCTTACATTGCTTTATCTCCGAGGCCGCCGCCGCCGCCGCCCTCTCCGCATCATCCTCCTTCCTCGAGAGCGCCGCCGGCAAGCCAGGCTCCTGAGATTCCGCCGAGGGGAAGCCGGGTTCTTGAGGCTGCGCCTCCACCAGCGACTTGTCCTCAGGGAGATCGACGGGGTCCACAGTGCTGTCATTGTTTCCGGCGCCAGCTGCAGTTTCTTGGGGCGGAATGGGTCCCGTCTCCGGCGAGGATGGCGGCGAGTTCTGCATCAGAGCGGATGTGTTGGCTGTGCTGGCTGAAAACGGATTCAAAACAGCTCCCATTAGACTAAATCAAAATGGATTGGATTCGAGAGACAACGCGGGAGGGGATTTAACCAAAAGTAAGCTCCTAGGGCGGATCGGGATTAGGGGAGCACGCACCGAACACAGGGGAGTAGATTGCGAAGAGCTTGGCAAGGGAGACGTAGGTGAGGAGCGCGAGGCAGCAGCCGGCGAGGAGGCCGACGCCGAGCTTCTTGGGCTCGATCTTGGTGGTGAGGCCCCTCATCAGCCGCGGCGGCAGCCTGCGGTCGCTGCCGTTGCCGCCGCCCGGCAGCTTCGACGGCCGGGAGTACGCCGTCGACGTCATCCCCGACGAAATGCTGTATGAATCAGGAGAGCGTGCGCACGGAGGAGGAAAGGGGAAGTCAAAGAAGGGAGGAAGGGGAGAAGGGGGGAGGAGGTCGAGTTGCTAAGCCTGAGGCATTTGTAGCAGCAAGGTTGGGAATTGATTTTTCTTTTCTTTTTTGTTTTCCCTCTCTCTCTCTCTTCCTTTTTCTTTGTTTTTTAAGATGTGACGATTGAGTATTTGTTGCGTATTTGGGTTTAGAGAGATCGGTGAGGATGGGGGTGTGTGTGGTAGGAACTGAAAGCAGCGGTACTGCTTCCTCCTTTTTGACTAACTGGGACAGGACGCGCAGACACTTGGACTGCTCACCTAATCTCCCCTCCGGAGTGTTTTACATGTGGCTCTTTTTCTCTTTCTTTCTTTCGAGGGAATGTGGCTCTTTTTTTCGTCTACACGTATTATTAGTTGGACATTGAGAGCGTATTTTTTAAGTTTATTTTCATGTACTGGTAATCTGGTATAGCTAGGCTAAATGTAATGTGTTTAGTTTACACCAGAATTAAAAGTTTGGTTAAAATTGGACCGATGTGATAGAAAAGTTAAAAGTTTGTGTGTAGAAAAGTTTTGATGTGATGGAAAAATTGAAAGTTTGAAGAAAAACTTTAGATCTAAACACGGCCTTATTTACTCTACATGTAGGTCTGTATACCTTTATGGCCTGTTCTTCTATTTACTTTTTCAACTTATCTCTCTCATTTTCCACGTGTACGCTTTCCAAACTACTAAGTGATATGTCTTTTGTAAAAGTTCTCTAGGGAAATTATTTTTAAAAATAATATTAATCCATTTTTAAGTTAATACTTAATTAATTATATGCTAATGAGTGCTTCATTGTACGTGTCGTAACCCGTCCTCTTGAACACAGCCTAAAAGTTTCAGCTTGACTACTTCATTGATTTCTGTTAGCACATTTTTCAAACTTTCTATTGGTCTATTTGGGGGAGTTTAATATTCTGAGAATGAGCTGGTTGGTACCCAGCTTTTGATATTCTAGAGAATTTATTTTCTAGATTCTAGAACTACTTAGAATATGGACGAAGATCTTGGACCGTAAAAACTCCCCAAACATATCCTATATAATTAGTTGTTTTGAAAAAATAAAATAATTTGATGGTTTTAATAATTAATACTGAATTAATCAGATGCGCCCATGTTTCAGGTGTAGCTAATCAGCTATTTCCAAATGCGCTTTTCGAGCCCTTATAACCCCTTACGAATGGAGAAAATTATAGGAAAATATAGGAATCCCTATGAGATGATTGTATATGCAAAATAGAGTAATGAAAGACATAAGAAAAATATGTGATGGTTTTCGTTTGTTTGGAACATAGGAAATGAGGAGTTGTAAAGAATTTAGATGGACGATGGTGGTGTGCATTGGTGGCACGACCTCCCTAGAGGCATTGTCTATGAGGTCTTCCTTCCTCACCTTCTCTTAGCTCAGTCCTTAACATGTACTCCCTCCATTTTTTTTTTGCAGGGAACCCTCCATCTATTTTTGATAGTCATATTTCATCTTGACACACAGACTAAGGATAAATAATTCTACTTATCATCCATTTAAACATGCTACTAGTCATTTCTCGTAAGCAAGTGATTCATTAATATTTACATTTCTCAATGCCTATGTAGCCAATCATGTGTGGAAGAATGGAGAGTCACGCATTAAATCTAATAAAGTCATTAAGAGGATAGATTGTTGGATTGAAATATGCCTATCAAAAATAAATTTTTCAGATTTGGAAATATGACTATCAAAAATAGATGGAGGGAGTATCTTGGATCTTGGATCTCATCACCAGGTTGGCACGAGAGACAAGTAGATCTTCACTCTCATCCTCTCCCTCCTTCAAGCCTTCTACGTGAAATCAGTGTCACAGATATAATCCGCAAGCGCACGGATATACCATTGTAGCATTTCACTCGAGAGTATTCCAATATATCGTATTTATTTAATCCCAATGGAAGATATGATAAGAGAGTACTATGCTAATAGCTATATATTACTTGTATATATCAAAGTCTATGTAGGGGTTAAGTGATTCAAAAGGTAGGTGACAAACAGAAGAAAGAACTAAGTTTCCCTCATTAAATAAATACTAAGCTAAGTGGAGAAAGAATAAGAAAAGAATTCATGTGGGCCCCACAGTTCTAAGAAAATTAATTAATTTTTATATTTTTGCTTTTAGTGACACGTCACGGCCACGTAGGAGGACCAAGTCAAACTTGTCACGTAGGTGCTATGTCAGCCAAAACCGTCATCCAAACCGCCTTGAAATTTATTTGTATTGTTTGAAGTTGAGGGGCACATCGTATGTGGTATTGCAATTTGGGATGAATTTTAAACTCGGCAACAAATTAAGGGATGTAAAGTGAACTTATTCCTTCTCCTAATCGTCTTCCATGGGCTGCAGGAGCGCCAATGAGCGTCGAGCCGCCGCCGGCCCATTCTCTCCTCTGCTTGCCTCCTAGAGTACTACTTTTAGGTAGAAGCAATGCAACCAGCCCAAGACCACAGGATTGGTGATGAGGAAGGCTACGGCCTACGGCGGCAAGCCGATCCCAATTGCCAAGCCGGTGATAGACTAGGATGTGGTGATCGATGAGCTTTCGCCAGGGTCAGTTGCGAACATGCACCAGATCGCACGGAAGATGGTGGATGTAAGCTTTGGCCGCGAGTGCGCCGAGGTTTACGCCGCCGCGCGTCAACTAGATCGTTTGCCTCGGTATCCGCCCACGCAGAGGATGCAAGAGCAGCAGAAGTTGGCCATTTCGAGTTGCTCAGGCAAAAGTTCTTCATCCTCTCTCTCTCGTGCTTGTCGCACGAGTGGGATGTCAAGGGTGAAGGTGACATGGAGCAAGCGAACTGACGGAGATAATCGTTTGGACTTTCAAGCTCGGGAATGAACGGAGCTGGGGCGGAGGAGCAAAGTTCCAGGAAGACAGGTCAGGAGCTGCGCAAAGTCGTTGAGGACCGCAATGGCAGAGGATAGAGAAGAACTGGTCTAAAGTGAAATATTATGCAAACTTCCCTAGTCGAGACTAGTGAAAACTGTCCTACCCAAGTCTAACTTGGAACAAAGGTAAAAAAAGATGGTCCAGGGTGTGTGTTTAGTTCACATTAAAATTGAAAGTTTTGACGAAATTAAAACGATGTGACGAAAAAGTTAAAAGTTTGTGTGTGTAGAAAAATTTTAATGTGATAAAAAAATTAGAAGTTTGAAGAAAAAGTTTTTAACTAAACTCGGCCCAAGATGCAATTTATACCCTAACAAAATTGGTCGGGATGCTCCTTCACTACCGACACAGCAAAAAAAATTGTATTAAGTGTACAAGAAATAGTTAATCCAAATTATATAATGTCTGTCATAAGTTAGTTTTTCCCGTGCAAGGCACATGCAATTTGCTAGTGAATCAAATTAAGAGAAATCCAATCCAACGTAACATTGTGCAGGTAACAATATTAATGGTTCAACTAAGATGCAGACTAAGTCAAGACTCCTATACAAATACAAAAGCTCTACATCCTTGATTCTACTAGCCCTCCCTTCTTGGTATACATAGTATAATTTCTATATCTATATCTATATACTAATATAAAAAAGAGGAGCTGTACCTCTCCAATCCTACTGGGGAAATCACCCGAATCAAATCTCTACCGTCCATCCGTCATCTGATTTAATCTCATACGTCCGCTATCCTCCTAACTGTGCGCAGCGATGAGCGATTCCACCTATTCAGAAATCACGCGATGACTACGCCGCACAAATCCCCACCGCCTCCTCCGCCCCCTCGCTCCTCCCCGCCGCGACAACTTCGCCCCCAAAATCGCCCCCGCCTCCTCGCTCCTCCTCGCCGCTGCCTCCTCGCTCCTCCTCGCCGCCCGGCGAATCCCCGCGCCTCCTCGCTTCTCCTCCACACCCACGAATCCCCGCCGTCTCCTCGCTCCGTGCGCATCCTCCCTCCTCCTCGCGACGGGGCAACGAGGTCGTCCCCTTCCGCTGCCACCCCCGCTGCCCACGCCGGAGATTAGGTCATCCCCAGCCACCGCCGGAGCCGTGGTCTTCCCCGGAGCCGACGTCGTCCCCAGTTGCCGCTGGAGCCGAGTTCTTCCCCATCCGTGGTGGCCGCCGAAGTCCACCGCTGCCCCCGACGAAGTCGAGGTCTTCCCCAACCGCGGCCTGCCCCCGCCAGCGCTTGAATACACTCAACCGATCCAACATCCTCCACTTGCGCCGGCGAGAGCCTTCCTCCACTCCAGCGCCTCACCGTACACTCCACCGCAGCTCGGTCATCCTTAGTCGCACACCGATACACGAAGGCGAGGTCGGAGCCCCTGGTGCCGCCACGAGCGAGAGGCAATTCGCCGTTGCGGCCGCGCTCGTCGTGCAAATACCGGAACGCAAGTGGTCCCTTTCCTGCCGCCGCAAGCGAGCAGTTGCGTCGCTACATGCACCCCCAAGGTCTTCCTCCACCGATCTGTCCTGTAAGTACAACGATTGGCTACAACTCTTGTTCATCGCAATCCCTTTTCTTGTTCCTTCTAGCTTTACAAATTTTGAGTGAGATTGAAGGCGACCTGTCCGGGTTCAGGTTCTGCTTGGCGCATATGTTCTGCATGAATACAATACGCAGAACAAACTCATGATTGGTTCCTCGGCCTTGCTAGGAACATGCAAATGCTGATGTGATGTTTTGGTTGCTCAGATCCATCAGTGGGATTTCATCAACGACAAACATTGATAGTGGTTCTGACAAATATTCATGTATAGTGGTTCGATCTACATCAGGTAGTACTCTGGATCGATTGAATGCTCAAAAAAAATATTTTAATCAACATTTGTGATCTGAATGTAATAAAGTTTATCACGACTCACCTTTGCAGCTCGGCCCGGTAATGCAGGAAGCTTTACGTCACCATTGCTTGCAGTGACAAGTAAATAATACACATCATGTTCGCTTCTTTTGCAAAGCTGTTATGCCGCTGCCAGTTAATTGCTAATTGTATATCTCTGAAATTAATTTATACAGATCGATGGTATGTAACAGCTTTTAAGCTTGTGATTTCTTCACTATATATCATGTACTGTTTGAGTTAACTAATTCTAATTTACTGGCAAACACCGTAGGGAATACCACTAATTTAAGTGCTCTCGAGTTAAAGAAGATAGCAAGCTTGGATGAGGTATGCTTTGCTCAATTGTAAGCAGTAGCAAGCTAAGGTTCAACAGAACCATGAGTACAAGCAGCGGAAGGATGCATCAATCTACAATTGCCATAGGTGATGTAATGCTCTCAAATTTTTGCAAAAGAAAAAAAAAACCTGAAGCGGTGCCACCCGTAATGACATTTGTGCACCAAGTATTTCACTGTAGTTTTACTGCAATATTCAGGGTTTGCATTCTAGAAATTGGGGTTTTTTCCGTGGGGGGAGGGGGCGAAAGAACCAAAATCACTGAATTTATTTGAAAAATTGACGAATTTTGAATGATTTAGAATAAACTTTGACCAAATTCACAAAAACATGAAAAAAGGAGAAATTTCGGGTGAGATATATGCTTGCCGGTGGGGGGGGAGGCAAAATTTTGAAAATTTTGTTCCGAAATTGCAATCACGGGCAAGATTTCCCTAATCGCAATTTCCCCATTGCAATGTTGAGCTTGCTTTTGGCTGTCACTCTAGCTGGTAATCACTTAATTTCGGAATTGTTTCAACGGTTGGTTTGACATGAGCCTATCAGGTTGAAATGTCCTCAAGCTTAAATGTAAGCGTCTCTTTCAGTTTGTATGTATGCACATATAACTCCATAGGTCAAGAGAGTTTTATTCTAGCAGACTTAAATATAAGTGAATATCCCCTTTGTATATACCAATGATCAATTTTGGAGCTCAGGACAATGGAACTATGGCTTCATTTCCTTAAAAAGTGCATCAGTTGAATCCAGTGTATATTCTACAAGTTATAAGCATGGAATTTGATGTTTCTCCTCTGATAATTTGCATTGTTTTTGGGAAGTTTGAATATTTGCTTTGTGCTGATGACTTCTAATTACTAATGATGTAATTCATAAATTTTATCCATCGGCATATGCTTGCTTGGACGGTTTGTTATTTCTTTTTATTTGGACATACGTAGTTTGCTTGAAAATTTTGATGTGGCTAAAAGAGCATTTGGTTTCTTAGGAAGATGCCTGATGCTAATGTCTTCTCAAGCTTTTGGATTGTAAGGTGCTTTTCATGTTTTTAATCCAGTGCTACTATCCATGTTTTAAATCCTTTTCATCACCATTATGGATATATTATTTATTTGTAGCTTCACGAAAAAAGTGTGGACTCCAGGATTAAATTAAATCTTAAAAAGATATACGCTATTCCAATTTCAGATTATGCCTTTTTCATGATTTGATATGTTTCCCTTTTTCCAGTCTAATAGTGGAACCCTTTCCTTGAGGGAATTCCATGAAAGATATTGGTCTCCAGATTTTAAGATTGGTAGATCCTTTCGTGGCTGCCACTTCAACTGCAGGTGTGTGCATAGTTTAGCAATATGACCACTTTAGATTAATATTGTGGTCAAGGAAAATATAGAGGCGTTTTGACAAATGTTAGTGTTTCTGGAATGTTCACACTTGCTATCTACTTTTTTACTTCAATTAAGGCAACTATAGACAATATTCTTTTTGGAATTATATGTGATGACCATTTCTTACAAGTGAAATGGATGTAAATTTGTGTTTTGCAGATCACATGAACTTCTGTGGACCCACGGCAGGAGCTGTATACACCTCATTGGTGATCATGTAAATGCTATTTTTAGTTGCTGGCCATGAAGGATATATTTGAAGTATTGTTGGTGAAGATCTGAGTCTTTTTTCCTGATAAGATATTGTAGGCTGTGGGGTTTAATTCAATACCATAAATACAAATATCTTGCTTTGAGCTTTTCAAGTGTTTATCAAGCTATGACAAATTATATGTTTGGTATTGTTAGCTGCTTTGCATTTTTTTATTGTTTAAAGGAGTATGTTAAGTTACATTATAGTACATATAGTTCTTAAACTTTTTAGTATGTTGTATATTTTGCCTGACATATATTACAGGAAAATGCAAGAAATTTGAAGTGTTTTTATATGATTACTATAACTAATGTGGGAAACGTGCAATGCACGTGCACGATTACTAGTTAACACAAGTGTTCCAGTTTGGTTCGGACTAGATAAGCAAAGTTACCGATGAGAGGCGGTGGCAGGTGCCCGGTGGGCACTTCATGCACGGAATTTCTCAAAATTCTTCATTCATCGAACCATCAGAATCCCACCAGATGTCACACCTGTGGACTCCAAGCTTTTCAGCATTAGTTCATGACTTTTCGACATTTTCCCCCATCGATGTATGTCTCCAAAGATTGCTTTCCCGCAAATCGCCGGTGCAATTCACCAAGTGCAGAACAGCAGAACCCGCACATCAGAAAAACTTTTAAGCGAAGCAAATTATTACAAGAAATACATACAATGTACGCTAAATACACACGATTTTGAATCTTATCTTACTGTGCACACAACGGCTGGAACATTACAGACATCTATATCACCGCTAAAACACTCTTTTCCTCTCCCCAAAACCAAATACCCCAACTTTCCCTAATAATACCCCTTCTTCTGACGCAGACATCCCTCACAAGCTGGTGGCAACTGGCAAGCAACACAACCAGCAAGAAATTCACCAAAAATGTCCCAGCAGCAGTCAGAACCAAACCATAAGAACCTCCAGGCTGTGATCAAGCACTGAAGCTTACGGCAGTGGTCAAAGTATTACACAATGTACATGTGAGCTCTAGTGTTCCATTAAAGCTGTATCGGTTTCAGATAATGGAGCTGCATAACAGATAACATACAGGTAAGTTTGATTTTTTTTTTGGGTGCTGTAACTGCAAACCTGTGAATCAAAACAGAAAGGGATGCACCAAACTTGCCTTCAAAGTACTGCCCTCTCTAAAACAATATGACTTTCAAAAAATGTCGTCATAACTTTTTAAATTTCTACTGCTATTATATATAAATAAATTTTGATTTATCGTAATAGTTGACATCATTAGAATTGCTACACATTTTTTACATCAATATTATACTTTTTATTTTAAATATTATTAGTAAAATAAGTTGTCAAAGTTGATCCATAATGGGTCATTCCATAATTTTGGTGGGATATAAATCTAATTCCTCTTTTTTTTCCTACTGAGCTATGCATTTGAGGGCTTAAGGTATTACGGATCCTCCAACTATCATGTTTCTCAAACCAAATAAGTCATGTCAGATTGAGTGGTCAATCATTCGTCACATTCCTTCAACCCGACAGATCCTTAAATATCAGACTGTTACTGAGGCCTAATCAATTCAGACAACACAAAACCTTAAAGACTTGCATGCATACAATAGTTTGAGCGTACACCTAATAACTACTTAAGCGTGACAATGAGTCTGGGAAGACTTACCAAGCAAGTCCTCGTATGCATCCTGAAATAAAGAAGTCTCCAACAACAGTGGTGGGGAGAATACTTGATCAAGAGCATCATCAGTTATAAATGACTGATGTCCCAGACCACTTACTGGATCAAGCATGCTTGTGACAGTGTTAGGATCATCATGCCCATTAAGTTTACTTGACAGAACAGGAGTTGCATGCATTGGGCTGTCAACATTGAAGTGAAGATCACTGAACTTCATTTGTGGTGATGAAAAACCCAGTTTTTGCATTCTTCTATTATTATCGACGGCATCAATCTCCATCTTTGAAGCACCTGTTGATAGGGGAATAAAGAAGTGCTCTGAACCATCATCACTACTCTGGTCATGTGGCCTCTCTGGGTTTCTTAATGGCTTTGATAGAGCAGCTTCACGAACAGAACGTCTGATGTTATGAGCAAAATAACCCTCATTTTCTGCAAAAATAGATATAGAAAAAAAAATTAGCCAATGTCATTGTCAAAAGTTCAGCTTGTAACCAACGGAACAATAAGGAATTTACAGAAGAAACATATGGTTTAGACAATATAGAAAATACCATGTATTGAGCCATTTGTTTCATCTTTAGTTGAGGGAAGGGGAAGAGTTTTCTCTTCAGACAGGATTTCTTGGCTAGGTTGCCGTCCTAACGCATTCCTTTTTTGTGCCTGTGTTCCTTTTCCAGAAGAACTTGGAGTCAGACTAAATAAAGGTGGTAGCTTTAGAGCAGGACTGCTCCCAGCCTTGTCAAGGTGTGTAGAAGAAAGCTTGGAAGTCATCTCTGAAAGTTCACTGCTGCTTTCCTGTAAAAAGTTATTAGAAAGCAGGAGAATAAATAGACAGACTCAAAGTGACACGCCATAACATGGTGATATAATGTCTTTACACCAAAAGCTGTTGTGGTAACTACAAGAGAAAAGAAGACTCCAATTGGTTGAGGAATACCCCTATGCCACGCGAAGTCCATTATAATGGGGATTGGATTAACATGACAATTAGCTAGGTGTGTATAAAAACAAATTTTGCCAATAATTGGTATTGGGCTTGTATGCATGCATGGACTGCTTCTCATGCATGAATTATGGAGATTACCAACCCTGTTCAACTGGTTCTGTACACCCTTACCCATGCTACAGTTTATTAGCTTGTGCAGGATGAATTCACCCTATTACACAAAGTGCATGCCTCTTGGACCCAATGATTCAAGGACAGCTGATCAAAACAGACACACATTCCTCAATAAGCTGATTAAACGAGCATGGACATTTCACAAACCAAATAGCCCCACTATTTTTCTTTTTAACGAGACTATTTTCTGTATTGATCAAAACATGGTATATCATCATCGAACAAAAAACCAATCCAATATTTTTTTCTTTTTCTTACTTCTGCTCTTCCAAACCCTGAATTTTGCACTGACGGAGACAATCTGGAGATGATTTTATCCATTGGATTACTAGATACGCTATTTACTTCCTCTGACAGATCTGCTATTGACTGCTGCATTGCCGGGATAGCTTCCTTGAGTTGATTAATTAGGCCCTAGAAAATGGTTAGAGAATCAGTCAGTTGACAGATAAAAGTAATCATCAGTAAAATCCACGTGATTCAAACCCCAAGGGTGTTGCTGTGTTACTGGGACTCGGACACAGGAGCCAGTGTCCTACTCAAACTCAGGAGTCCGACTCGGTAAACTCTAAAAAATAGGATTCGGGGACTCACATGTATTATACACTAATAAATAAAATAAAAAGCAGAAATAGGGATAAAGACTCTGGAGACACCCACAGAGCCAAGCAGAGGATCCTTTATGCATAGATAATCCTAGCCAGCTACTCTCGTGAGTAGAGCTTTCACAGACACACATTAATACTTTAGGGCATGTTTGGCACGGCTCCACCTCCACCTCCACCTCTCTTGGAGCTGGAGCCCAGCCAAACAGTTTTAGCTCCATCTAAAATGTGAGTGGAGCTGGGTGGAGCGCATTCATAAAATGAACTAGAAAGGTGGAGTTGGGTATATGCTGCTCCACAACTCCACTCCAGATCCAACTCCCATAGTTAAATTTAGGAGTTAGAGGCTTAGAGCTCTACCAAACAGGTCCTTAGTACTACCTAACAGGCCAACTGTGTGCTAGGCTAAAGGGTAGGGGTGCAGCTGAGCTCTCTCTCTCCTTGATGCTTCTCTCTCCTTTTGCTGCTCCCAAGAAACCACCACAAAGCAAGAAAATACTACCATTTGTCCATCTCCCTCGCTCCCCCCCCTCCCCCACCAAATCCCTTCCTTTAGTTTGGAATTTGGACACGCCTAGCAGGGTCAGATGCGTGTCTCCCCGCGTCAGACAAGCGGACACGAGTCGACACCACAAAAATTTTGGACACTAGTTTTGCAAGCTTAGCTTCCAACCATAGTTGGTTTTACCTGTATACTGACTAAGTGCTGACGATGTTCAGCCAATGTTGCCGTTAATGAGTCAGCATGGGTACTAGTTTCACCATCAGATGCACTTCGGAGTAGTTCTGGTCCATCTCCATCATTTGCTTTGGCCTGTCAAATTAGTACACAGCTACATGTTAGCTAACGGAAGATATTATGCATAAATACTGCACAAGTCTGTTGTGCCTAGGTTTCAGACAAGAGCTGTATTGACCAAGTCCAGGACCCCATCATTGCCCAGGAGCTTGCCTAACCGCCAGCAGACAACATAGAATCCTCTAAAAACTCACCATACCAGTACTTAATATGCATTAGATACCAATATGGCGCCAAATATGCAATGCAACCAACAAATATGGGTGATGCAGAAGATTATTTTATATCCTTGATTTAAAGTGCTCTAGTATTTCCTGAAATAGTGATATCAGAACTGAAAAAATACAGCAAAGGACGGAAAAGAAAACAATTAGAAATTCCTATTGTTTAATTTTCCACAATTTATGGAAAAAATCAGTTCGATAATCATATGGAATTATAGTTTTATGCATACTTAGCCATCTACAATAGTATCAGTTGTGAAACATAAAAATGATGTATAACTTCACTTTTAACACATATCAACGCTAAGCATTGAATGGCACCTATTACAAAACAGTCATATTAACCACCTGCAAGTAAATACTTCATTTAATGTTTTGGAAATGCTATAATACTTCAACCACTAATAAGGGGATTCAAATTATCAATGCTGAAGTTTTAAATGTCTACGAATGATGAGATTAGTATGGCCAGCATACAAGTGTCATTGCTGCTGAAACACCAGGGGAGACAGGAAACAGAATCAGGGGTAGCTAGATCAAGAACCAGAAGTGGATTGGTAACTATGGCAAGATGGCCACAAGGGGCTGCAAAGGAGGCAGGTTGAGATTGGTGGCATTCGAGAGTGTGACAATATGAGCATCGGATAGGTGAAGGGAGCGCCAGAATTGGATCTCCTAATGGTAACACTGAAGGCATAAATGGAGGAATAAGATGAGGAAGACATTGATTTTGAGGATGAAAAAAGGATCTGATAACTTTGATGAAATAAGATGAGGAATAATTGACTAGGAAGTCAATTAGTTGAAGCATGTGAATAGAAGAGCTAGGGTATGTTTCGCATCATTGAAACAACGATTATTTTGGACAAGGATGATGGTTTGCACATCATAGCCAGTTGAGGGTGATCAGACTGCAAGTTTTGTAGTTTACAGCTGAAAGACAGAAAGTCAAACTTTCACAGTGACAGTAGTTGTGAAAGGTTGAATGCACATATTTCTATATGAAAGCAGACGCGTTCAAAACTTCAAATAAATTAAATGCATAAGAATGCCATTAAACTCATCAAAATTAATGTAAGAATAGCGTACCAAATGAAGAGACTGTTTATGAATACGCTGTAAAGCATGAGTCCAACGGCGAAGAATTTCAGCCACATCAACAGTCTGTTGTTGAGCACGTCCATTCCTATCATCTAACCTTGAGAGGGCTTCTTCCTTTCCTTGGAATAGAGCAGACATCTGTTCTTGTTTGTCCAAAAATGGAGACGCTTCACTAGCTCGAGCTGATAGTAACTCAGAATGTGGAACGCTTGAACTCAAATCCATTGCTGCTAGCAATTGAGATCCTGATATACGGTACCTAATATAATCCATTTTGTGAAAAATGATGAGATAATGATAGAACCAGATATACGGATAAACAACAAAGTTGGAGTGGAACACACCTATGCTCACGATGTGCTATAAGATCTTCAATTGGTCCAGAAGCTAAGACCTCATGTTGGCCTGAAAGGTATCACCTATTAATATCTGAAATTAAAAGTACCGCCATGGCCCTCAACGTTATGTAAAGAAACAACATTGTTTGCCAAGGATGGCATAATAATGAAGACCTATAGATTTTATTTTAATAACAAACAGTTTTCAAGTGCAAAATGGACTCAGTTTTACCAGGACTCGATAGGAGAGTCAGAGTCTGATTCGGAATCTGGTGTTTGATCTGGCAAAATATAGAAAAATAGGATTCTAGAATTCTCCTAAAATAAATTATATTATCATAAAAAATAGTAAGAACTAAACATACTCCCATCAAATAAAGATAACTAAGCATTAATCATATTATGCTAGTATAATAAGGACAGCAGAAAGCCTCAGGCTGCAGAAGTGAAGTGCACAAACATGGAGCTGATAAAACAGGTAGAGAAAGCACAAAGAAGCAGAGGAACCTCGTGCATAAAGAAACACAACCAAGACTATGAGTTTGGCATGCATTCATAAACACATTAAAATTTAAAATACTATATGTCCTTCAGAAATAAAAAGCAAATAGGCTTAAAATGGTTAGCCTCAACACATCCTGAACAAAGAGCACAGCAAAGGACCCTCCCCCAGCTTCGACACTGGTATGTGTCACACTGTTGGACGTGACTCAATAAGCCAATGCGTGTCAACCTGCGAAAATTATTTTGGACACGTGCCCTGGTAGCACTGGTGCTATCTCCAGGGTATGGCTTGCTATTAGCATATTTGCTCAGGTTTATCACCAGAATAGTCCACAGACAAAACCAAACCATAAACAAGCCAAGCTTCAGTTGATTTCTCAAAAGAAACTGGTTTTTTTGGGAATGTCATAATGACAAATAATATTCAAGGGCAGAAGGAATGCTGCATTCAGGAAGTATGGATTTCTCCAGAAAAGGAGTTCATTGATTCTCTCCAAACTGTTTGGATTGTAAAATGACCTAGTTGTGCCAGAGAAAAGAATAGAAGAAGCATCTAACTCTTTCATGCTACATGTCCCTTAACCCAAGTACAAGATAACTCATCATACATGATGTGGAACTATACACTATTGTGTCAATTACTAACACAAACTAATCTTAAGCTTGAATTAACTTCATCAGACAACAAAGGGGCATATTCTAATAAAAGCGTACCTTTGCGAGCCAATATTGTTTCCCACAAACGAGTTGCCTTAGACACCAAATGGGAATTCTGTCCAGATGAACTTGAGATACGTTCATCCCAAAGTTCCCCTTCCAGTTTGGATTTGTTTCGCATGTCTTGCAGCTTCTCTAACTCCTGCTGTAGGTAGGCCTGAAAATTCCAGATGAAGTGATAATAAGAACAGGATGCAACACAACTATCTGAATGAACATCACAGAAGTTTCTGTGTACCTCTTCAGCACAAAGACTTCGGAATTCAGCTGTCATTTCATGGGCTAAATTTGACCAGGTTGTTTGCCTTTGAACAGCAATATTTGCATTTTTTAGAAATTTACGCCTCTCAAGAGCTATCCTTGCCTGTTTGGAATAGCACAAGGAGAACATAATTTACAGTTTAAAAATCTCAAATAACTAAATCTGGATTGCTATACAAATGTATAAGGAGAAATATGCTCGTGTATCATGGGAAGTTTCTGCTACAAGGAGGAACAACAGACACATTTTGTTCCCCACTAATAGAAATGGTGCTCCTCATATTCAGACAAGTTATCCTACCAACTATGGACATAAGAAATATTTGATTGCCTACCACAGTATATTACAATCATCACACACTATTAGGCTGCCTCTTACTCAAATCCATATTTGTCTTATGTATTCATGGTCTCTGTATGAACATTATGTTTTATAGCATACAAACATCAACCATAATCAACCTTCCTTATAGACAAGTAAACAAGTCATCAAGAACACCCATTTCAAAAAAAAAAAAATCAAGAGCAACTAAGAATTGGACTTGATATGGGGCCTACTGGATCACCATTCTCAAGAAATGAAGCAATAGAATCTTGCTTCAGCTATTGCACACATATCAATAAACTGAGACTAAGGTGTTATTTTGTTTTCATAATGTAACACCTAACAAAATAACACCTCAGTCTCAGTTATGTTCTCTACAAATAATCTATGCTAGGTGTCAAATGTCTTGAGCATTGCAGGAGTATACAAGTATGCTCACAGGGATAAAAAGCCTCAAACCAAGTATATCCTCTATGAAATTATGTTCTCTACGAATAACCTATTTTAAGACTGATGAACATCTGCGGCAGGGTCATCTTAAGACAGACTAAACAACCAACCAGTTTTCAGAAAATTGAAGAGTCAGCCATCCTTGCCTTAGTCACAGGGAGTAATGCAGCGGCATGTAGATAAGAGACGTCTGTGAGTGCTGCAGGCAGCGGGCTTGATGCAACATCAGCAGCAAATGTTCTCCTGTGGACTTCTCTCAAGGCATGCACAGAGAGTTGCCACAATAGCTCAACAAATCTGCACCGATATAGGGTAGCATTACATCGACGATGATGAAAATGTTCCAATTTATATGATATACTGGAGCAGAAAAAAAAACTATTGAATAGAACTGCAGTCACTTTTCGGGTACATTGCAGATTATTACAGAGATCTGGACTTAGAATGTGGAATCACAAAACAGAATCTAATAAAGAGACAAAGAGAATGCTACGAATGTGGAATCACAAAACAGAATCTAATAAAGAGACAAAGAGAATGCTACCATATAGTATTAGGTTGTGCTCTTCCCCATGGGTTCCCAACCCACCTCCCTCATTTTCCGCGTGCATGCGTTTCAAACCGCTAAATGGTGCACGTTTTGTAAAAAGTTTATATAGGAAAGTTGCTTTAAAAAATTATATTAATCCATTTTCATTTTTTTATAGCTAATTCTTAATTAATCACATGTTAATCTATCGCTCCGTTTTCTGTGTGGAGGGGAGGGGTTCCCAACCCCTCCAAAAGAACACAGCCTTCGGCCATTAGCTATCATTTTTTCTGATAAAACACCCAATTTTCCAAGGTTAAATCAAGATTATTATTTTTTGAAGCCACATCAGCTTCACTAATGTTAACTAACTACTATTGAATTTCATGTGTTGATTGCGAAAATGCATTACACATCAAATATGATCTCTGCCCTTGTTTGGTGAAACAAAGAAACACTAAGGATATAACAACCTGAAACACTTGATATTAGGAATGGCAATGGCACCCCCTACCCAGGTACAAGACATAGAATTCCCGTACTAGGGGGTGAGGGCAAGGAAAATCTATTCCTACAGGAGCAAAAAATGGGTGGACACAATCCCCAACAGTCCTATGCTATGTGGTTTCCTATCTCAAATGTCTCATTTGACTTTACTGCTACACTCTACATGCTCCATTCTGACCCACCTAAAATGTTCCCACCCAGCAATTCTAGCATAACCCTAGATCAATACCTCATGCCACCAGGACCAACCATCGATTCAAGCAACTGCAGGAGTGACGCCACATTTATCTTCTTGTGACAATGGTATGCCCCTTCTCCATTACTCGAATTCAGGGGGTGAGGGCGGGAAATTTTCTTCCTACAGTGGCAGTAAATAGGCGCTATGTGTTGTCCTACCTCCTATGTGTCATTTCAATTTAATGCTCTCCATGGTCCGAAACAACCCATTTCAAATGTAGAATATCCTAGGTCAATACCCCAAACCACCAGGACTGATCAACCGACTCAAGGCGTTGCAGCACAGATAACACACTAAGCTTCTCACGACTCGTAACAACAGTATGCTCCTTCTGCACTATTCCACCACAGCTCATGTGTCCAGCCTCGCCAATGTCACCACACTGCTCCTGCCCTCTACTCCTTTGGTCAACTAGAGCGACCCCATGGTTCTTCTGTCTTGTGTCTGGTAGCTGGAAGCAGCTACCCAAATCAGTATGCTGCCCGTCATCCTTGCTGGCCAGGGGCCTAGCATGGCTGTTCCTCTCCTAGCTGCATAAAGTTCAGCACAATCAAAAGATGTGCCTAATTGCATGGATGAGGCAATACCCAGCAAGATGCCTTACTTAGCTCCTTGAGAAGCACATCAGGCCAGCAAGAGGGGATATGTATTTGCTGATGGCTCCAAGCCATGTACCTCAGGGAGCTCGAGGGTTTAAACTATAAAAGGTTGAGATCAACGCAAAAGATGTAGAACACGGTCTAAAGAAGGGCAAATCAACCAGTGATTGATACGAACTCTCCACAATTTCAATTATGAAATGAAACGTTTCATACGTTTCCAGAATACAATTAAGCTGCATTGCTGCTGAAAGCTGCAAAAATAGTACTAAAAGGTGGTTCAACCCAAGAAAATGCAGCTGTGTGCTTGGTACTAACCTCGGCCCACAGCAGGTGGCGAGTGAAGATACCCTGGAGTTGCTCCGTGGCAGAGCTCCCTGCTGCTCCAGCTCGCTGATGATTCCTTGCACGATCTAAACAACCAACAGATGTCAAGGTCAAAGCATCAATATGCTTCTGCACGTAGTAAATTATCCGAGAAGCAAACTAGATCTGCAAAATCTTACCTTCCTAAACTCTCTGGATTGTGCGGAGTCGAAGATCGGCCACACCTTATCAAAGTCCTGAGAGTCCAACGAAATAAATCAAATACGATTTACAGAAAACCTAGAAACAAAATCAAAAAAGAAGAAGAAGAGGGCATCAGTGCACGTGCCTTGGCGGACTGCGCGGGCCCGCGGAGCGAAGAGAGGAGGAAGTAGAGGAGCTGTTCACCGAGGCGGGGATTGGAGTGGCGGAAGAGGCCGACGCGAGGGCCGGCGGCGGGGGACGAGGGGGAACCGAGGACGGCGAGATCGAGGCCGAGGAGGAGGCAGTTGGTGTACATGGCGCTCTCCAGCTCCGCTTCCCGCTCCTTCTCCCGATCCGTCGCCATGGCCGCGCACTCCCGCCGCTGCTAGTCTCGCGCGGGGGTGGATGCGCTGCGGCTAGGTTTAGGGGGCGGCTGGCGTAATCGGAGTCGGAGATCTCAGTGAGGCCGAGGTGGTGGGATGGGAGAGAAACAAAACTCCAAAAAGCATTGCGAGCCGAGAGGAGCGGGTCCAGTCGCGAATATCAGATCTATGCGAGGGGGACGCGATAACTTTGGATAGCTCCGCCTCCGCGCGGGGGCGGGCACGACGCGAGACGGCAACGGGAGCCCGTGAAGGCGAAAGCGCGCTGTGTGCCCGGCGCGCGGCGGCCGTCGCGGGCGGCAGCGGTGAACCCTAGCGGCCTGGAATGGGGGTATGACCGGCTGCGCGGAGGTGGGAGAAAGCTGCGGATGGGTTGGGTTGGGTGCGCAGAGGGAAGGAGGGGAGGGAGGGGAAAGGAGTCCAAATTTTATTACAAGTATAATATGTGCGTATTTCGAAACGACCTTTTTGAGCGGCATGGCGGCAGATCAAAAATTCGTCCCGTTCCCAAAGGGAATTTCATATAAGAGTAAATTTCCTACGTACCCTAAAAACTCACTCAATCCCTTTCATACCTCTGAAATTTACCCGATCTCTTCTATACCCCTGAAATTTCAATTTGATCCCTTCCATGCCCCTACCGTTACATTTTCCATCATTTCACTGTTACATTTGGTTGCAAATGTCCTTTTTGCCCTTGATGCTTTGGGTTCAAATATAAGCTTAAAAAATAATTAAAAATTTTGTTTGAGTGTACAGTATGTGCATTTTATAAATATAAAGAGACTAAATAATTAGTGCAAAAAATTTTGACATAAATTTTGAAAATAAAATAAATGTAATAAATTAAAATTTTTATTTGAAATTTTAATAGTACAATGGATTTTTTTTATCGGGAGCATTCATTAAAAGAATGTTGTGAACATTGGTAGTTCTATTTTTATATGAATGCTCCTCATTTTTATGACTTTTTTTTAAAAAAATAAATATGTATTTTTATTTCATTATCTAACAATATTTTTTGGGATAAATAATGCATCGAATAACAAACTCATAACTATAATAGTCTCATGCGAGAAGCTTTTATATTTTTAATAATGTAACTCATGAATTTCTTTGTTCATCCAAGGGTAAAATGGTCATTTTTATGGAAAATAGACGGTCAACTAACGGTCAACTGACGGGAGGGGTATGGAAGGGATCAAAATCAAATTTTAGGGGTATACAAGGAAGTAAGCAAAATTTAGGGGTATAGAAGCGATTAGGTAAAATTTGAGGGTATACAAGGGATTTTCTCTTCATATAAATATGTCGATATTTTTAAATAGGTCCACCCAGATTTATAGCACATGATTCTTATTTTTAAGAAGTCATTTTAAGATATTTTATGAACCGTGAAATTTATTGATCATATTAGTTTTTCAAAATAATGAAGATTTTAACCAACAACTTTAATCAAGAAATCCACGATTAAAAAATTTCTTCTACACTCCATATTTTAAAATTTTAAGTAAATATGCGCTGAACATTTGCAAATTTATAAGGATGGGGATTTATAAAACTTTATAATCATAATGTCCTTTTACCACTGTCCCATCTATACTCATTTCTCTGTTGCCATTATCATCAGCTAACGTTAGTTGGTTGTTGACGATCCTTAAATCATAATATATGACCGTCAATTCCTACATATAATAGAATAAAATATGGTATTCAACTTAGTGGTAGGGTTTATTACTAATCATTTCCACTAGTGTGGATTAAAATATGTGTATACAGGTATTTTAAAGAGAAAACACACCTGTCATGCGACAAAATGCAACTTCGGACAATTAGGACGCGTTTGCATGAATTGGAGGGCCCATATGTCAATAAAACCACTTAGAATTGGGCCAAATCATAATACATGATGTTGGGGGGCCATTAAGCTACCTCCCAGCCAAAGGGAGGGTTTTTGGGTTTGGCCGAACACATCCGGAGGCCGCTGATCGCCATCTTCCACATGTACGCTCCTGATTTCATCCCAATAGGTGTAACCATCATTTGGAGCCTATAAAAGGAGGAGCTCACTTCATTCCAACACCCACAACTTTGAGCTGAATTACAAGAGACTCTATTGTATCTTTTGTATGTTATAAAATAGGTAGAGTGAAGGGAAGCTTTGGAGGAGTGACCGGAAGGTTGGCGCTCTCTCTGACTTCTACCTCGGCTAGTGTAGCTTTCTAAGAGGAATTCTAGAGGAGTACCGGAGTTGTCGATACACTCTACTCTGGGTTCGGAGAAACTTCTTCTATAAAGTAAGCATTCGGGATCATTTCTGATGTTATTTAATTACTAGAAAATATGTCCGTGCGTTGCAACGAGTGAAGTCTATTTTAATCTTATTATTGTTATATGGTTTGGTTAAGATGAAATTCACTGTGGGAGTTCGCTTGGATATATCTATTTTTAGAAAATCATGAGCTGCAGTTAGGAGTCCGATCGTCTCAAGTTAGTATGCGAGTTTTTTTAAACAGATTTCTTATATGATTCCTTCTGTATTGCTAAAAGTGAACGATCTTAAAAACCGACTCAAATACAGATATATATTTCCAAAAGCAAACGAACTTAAAAACCGACTCATACACGGATGACGTACCAAAATACCGACAAAACATCTCCAATTTTTGTAACAGTAGAGATTTAGTCTAAGTAAGATAGATTTCCATATTTATGGGTTCATTGTTTAGTATTCATACTAAGTACTCTAGTACTAGGACTCCGGATAAAGAAGGAAGTTCCTAGGCAAGTATTAGAGTAGTAATTAATAACTTAAATGTGGTGTCTAAGTTACCTTTATTTGTTGTGTATCCCATGAATTTGTCAGAGGTAAACGACAGGTGGTGACAACCATGAATCCCGTCCTAGTAACCCTCCACGTTAGGGTACATCATAGAGCTATAGCGGAACCACGCTGGCAGACCAGATAGGAATTTACCTTTAACTTAGGTTGGATAACTAAAACACATAGAAAGTCATCTCTAGCCTAGCTAGCCTACCAATAGTTGTTGTCCTTGGATAGTCTTAGCCTTAAGTAGATTACACATGTTCCCTGAGTTTGATATCCTTTTGGGGTCACCCGAAGGTGAAGTGCTACATCGGTATTCCGTGCGCTTGCGGATTTATCAATGGTCGTAAGAAATACCAACAAGCATCTCTAGCGTCGTTGCCGGGGAACGGTTGCTAATTTATCTGAGTCTAGGTCATCCTCGTATCTTTATTTTTTATTTCTTCTTCTTTTATTCCTTTCCTTGATGAAGCAACCCACAATTTAAAACCTTTCTGCTCCTCAGGTTGATCTTTGTGAGCTGTCCTGTTCTTCAAAACCAATCATTTCGGATGGCTACGAAATCAGTCCTAGCTTTATAGCCATGATTCAAGAGCAAAACTTCGCTGGTAGTCAGGGTTGGCAACGGGGCAGGGTGGGGGCGGGTTGGACAAGAATGCCCCCACCCCCGATCGCTAGCTCTTCCACCCAGCCCCGGCCCCGAAGCAGAAATCGAAGCCAAAGTTGCCCTCGTCCGTAGCCCCGTCGGGCCCCCGAAACTTGGTCGGGGGCCCGAAGGTAGGGAGCCTGATGACCGGCGACGTGTTGAGGAGGGGAGAGGCTAGCGAGGTGCGAAGAGAGAAAAGACCGCAAGTAAGGGAGAGGGCCAACATGGTGTGGAAGGAAAGAAGTTGTCGATGAGCTTTGGACGGAGAAGAAGCTGGAGCGTGGAGCGGAAGCGAGACCTGCTCTCGTCATCATGCCGTGGGAGAGAGACTACAAAAATACCGTGGGAGAGAGGCCACGCCAGCAGCGGCGCAGGCGCGCGATGCTGCCGAGATGGGAAGTCGGCGACGGTGCAGAGGTGGATGGGACGCGATGATGCAGATGTTGATGGGATATGACGACGCGGACGCATGGAGCACCGAGTAGTCCGGAGTCCCTCGATAGAAGATCTGCACGAGTGGATAAGGTCGGTGATGTCAAGGGATTTCTTCACAGTTGTATACATGTTCACCAATTTGGGCCTATTGGGTTTTATTTTGATTGGGCCATATAATGGGATATACACTTTCGGGGCCCCATAGGGTCACCCGTGGGTTAATTTTCACAACCCGCCCCCACCCCCGCCCCCAGTAACAATCGGAGCCCTGACCCGACTCACCCATGGGGCAAAAAACAGCCTCATCCCCGGCCCCATATGTGGGTGTTGGCATATATTAAATGCCGATTCTATACTGCCAACATCTATATAAAGTCCCGATAATAAAGCATCAAACATAGTGATAGGTGTTAAAATCTCACATATTCCACAAGTGTTGGTGTATATTTGTATGTAGGTGATGAACCCCGAAGTTGGGAGGAAAATCACACTAAAGTGAGAGAAAATATGTATCCATACAAGGATAGATTGTGGACTTCATCAAAATACCCGAGAGTCAGCCCAAAACTTCGAGAAATGGATAAAGGAGGGCCAGAAGAGGAGCTAGGCCAAAGGCCAGGCCAAGGGGTCCCAGCCCAGGTTCGGCCTAACCCCCTGGTTTGGGCGAACCCTGGTGATCGCCGTTGATCCCAGGTTTTGGCGTGGACGCTCCAGATCACCCCCTGATGACGGTTGCGGGGCAGTTCGGACAATTCCCCTTCCTATAACCGTCATACCTATCCTATAAATAGACATCACTTTATTCACTCTCACAAACACTTTCAAGCTTGAGCTGAATTATAAGAGGCTCTATCGTACTATATTGTATACTAGAATAGGAAGAGAGTAGAGTAGAAGAAGTCGAATGAATTCCGGAGTTGTCGGTAATCTTCTCTCATTTCTTTTATTTTGTTTATTACTCTAATTTCAATATAATATTCTTCCTGAGTAATTTAGATTTATCTTGTGAGAATTATCTCTTGGTTAGTTCCTAAATAGCATACGGGATTATTGTTCACTATAATCAACTAAAATATAGTGATTGCTTTGGTGAGTTATAAACACTAAAGTAGATATTAATTACTTAGACGTGGTGTTTAGGTAATTGTTATCCAGTAATTGCTGCGTATCCCACAGTACGTTTAAGGTAGGTGTAGAGGTGGTGACAGCCATCGAGATCACTTAAGTCCTCCCTGTCCGAGTACGTAGTAGAGCAATATCTGGGAACAACAGGTTGTCAATGCCTGAAGTATTGCGTTAGGATTAAACTTAAGCTTTCACTAGACACTATTTCTCACCAGTAAATCATCTATATCCTAGGCTATCCTTTGCTTGGTGTCCTTGGATGAACCGGAGGAAAATCTGACCACACACGTTCCCTTGGATTCGATACCCTTTGGAATACTCCGTAGGGAAGTGCTACATCGGTATATCTGTGCGCTTGCGGATTTTATCTGCGACCGTAAGAATTACCAACAGTGGGATTCTAGAGGCATTTCATAAAGGATTTCTCCAAAATTGCTAGACCCCTAATTGCCTTGCTAGCTAAGGATGTTGTTGGTATTTCTTAACGACATTACTAGAAATATAATTCCCAGCAATGGCGCAGAAATACTTATGGTATATTATGGTTACAGAGTTCATCCGCAAGCGCACGGATATACCATTATAGCATTTCACCCGAGAGTATTCCAAGGGTATCGTATTTATTTTATCCCGTGGAAAGATCATGTAGAGAGAACTCAACTAATAATTTATATATTACTTGTGACAATCATATTCTAAGCATGGGTTAAGATAATCCAAGGGTAGAGTGACACATAAGCATTAACTACTCATCCTCATAATATATCATCTAAGCTAAGTGGAAAGAAAAGAGAAAGGAAATCTATTCCTATATTTCTAGTATACATAGTATACATACATTCTAGCTAACTGATATACTAGCTAATACCCTCTATCCGATGCCCTCCTGGTACTTCGAGAAGCCACCCTGACTGCCGAGTTCCTTACGACAGCCCGTCATGACCATACAACCGGGGCTAAATACGGAGGAATACCCTCCCTAGGAAATTAACTTAGGATTATATATAGGCGCGGAGGAATACCCATACTGAGCTGTCACCATCAGCGGCCCACCTCTCGACCGCAATATATAACCCCAAATAATGATATCACGTAATCTAGACACCACGTCTAAACTACCAGATACTACTCTAATATCATCGTCATGACATAGAGTAATTGCATAAGCAAACACTATACCCGCACCAAAGCATCTCCCAGATAAGCTAGCCGTATATTCAGTATAACATGAACATAATATAAAGTAGGTACTTATATACTCGGAAAGTATTTCAATACCATAAATGTATATAGAAGAGTATTCTAATAAAAGTACAAGGCTTACAAAAGAGGAAAGGAAAGCTGCTAGAGCCATACCCGAACTCTTCCGAAGACTTCTGGACTCCTGATTCCTATTCTAATTCTATTCCACCAGCTAGATACTACTAAACTAAACTTGAGAGAAATGAGAGATCTCTTGCTTGAGGTGTGTTGAAGTGAAGAGAGTGAGCTCCTTATATAGAGGTAGTTATGACGGTTGTGGAAGGGGAATTGTCCGAAGTGCCCTTCAACCGTCATTGGGATGCAATCCTGGACGTCCATGCCAAAACCTGGATCCAATGGCGCTAGGATTGGTTCAGCCGAACCTGGGGATGGCCCAATCCAGCCCAATTTCAGCTGGTGGCCTCCTCTATTGCTCCCCTCCGCAGACCAATTCTAAGTTCTTGGCCTATTCACACACAAGTCTGGTTCTCGACATCGTCCGATTGATTTATCGTCTGAATTGATGTCGATTCTCCTCTATTTTATGATCATTCTCTGCAAAAGGTTAGTATACCTAATACTAGTGGAATATTATTATTCTAACAAATATATGTATTGCTAGCATCACTAATTCTCCCCTATTTTGGTAATATTGATGGTCGAAACTGATCGATAACGACCGTCAACAGATGCCCCGTTTGACTTTGATGATGAGTGTCTAAAATCATTTAAAATCTTTAAGGAATCACTCATCTCAGCACTAATCATCTGACCCCCTGATTGGTCGCCGCCATTTGAAATCATGTGCGATCCTAGTGATTTTGCAGTGGGTACTGTCCTTGGGCAAACTAAGGATAGGAAACACAAAGCTATCGCATATGCTAGTAAAACTTTGACTGGAGCTCAGCTTAATTATGCCACAACTTAAAAAGAGCTCCTAGCCGTAGTGTTTGCCATTGATAAGTTCATGTCATATTTAGTGGGAGCTAAGGTAATAGTTTACATTGACCATGCTGCACTAAAATACCTGCTCACTAAAAAAATATGCTTCTACTCCAAAAATTAGGAGCTACCGATAAATGACTATCTGCGTGACGGCATGCTGTTGAAAGTCACAGACTCTGACCCGTGGTATGCAACCATCGTCAACTTCATGGTCGCGTGCCATGTACCACCAGGAGAAAATAAGAAGAGGGTGATCTACGAGAGCCGCATGCACTTGTGGGATTTACCTTACCTTTACAGAGTCTGTTCAGACGTTCTACTACGGAGATGCGTTCCAGTAGCCGAAGGCATAAAGATCACTGAGAAGTGTCATGTTGCCCCATATGGAGATCACTATGGAGCATTCAAGACACACGCAAAGATCTGGCAGAGTGGATTCTTTTGGCCAACAATGTATGATGCAAAGGAATTCATTCGGAGATGCACAAGGTGCCAGAAGCATGGAGGGATCACTGCTCGGGATGCGATGCCACTAACATATAACCTTCAAGTCGAGCTATTTGATGTATTGGGCATCGACTTCATGCGACCTTTCCCAAAGTCCTTTGAGTGCGAATATAACCTGGTGGCCGTTGACTATGTGTCCAAGTGGGTAGAGGCAATACCATGCAAGGCCGCTGACGCCAAGCACGCCCGCTGGATGTTCCACGAGATTACCTTCCCTCATTTTGGAACTCCGCGGATGGTGATAAGTGACGGAGGGTCTCATTTCATCGATAAGACCTTCTAAAGCTTTTTGCAAGAGCTTGGGGCTCAATACATCATTGCCACTCCATTATCATTCCCAAACAAGTGGACAGACAGAAACGAGCAACAAACAAATCAAGAATATTCTGTAGAAGACGGTCAACGAGATGGGGAAGGCATGGAAGAACAAGTTACCTGATGCACTTTGGGCATATAGGACTGCTTGTAAGACACCCATCGGTATGTCACCGTACCAACTTGTCTACGGGAATTCTAATATATATTAAATTCTAATATATATTTTTTCAGCCCAAAAGAAGTTTAATGTAATTCCTATAATAATATTAGGTGCAATTATGAAGTAGGAACACATATACAAAGAAAGGTTATTCTAATTCTTTAAAATAATCTATGCAAGATGAAATCATGGAAAAATTTATGTAAACTATGTTTAGCATAAGCAATTCACTATAATATTGGTACAAGTTAATAACTAAGTTTAATACCACAAATTAATCAGTCAAAGCAGAAAACTAAAAGAAATCAAATTAAATTTTAATCGGCTAAAGCCATACTTCATCCAAAAAGTACATTTAACTGCACATAAGTGAACATGGAAAATAATTTATTCAAATACTAGATTATTTATCATGCCTAAATATAATTTTTCTAGAATTTTCCTCCTCTGTTTAGGCTTCCTAAAAATTCAATCTACCTTTCTAATAGCCCATCTTTGTTTAATTTCTGTGAGCAGTCTACCCATTATTTTTGAGTGAAACCAAAGAAAATGGAATCTAGGTTAATCATTTACCTCCAGAAAAATCAACACTAATTAATTTGTTCCACACATTAAGTTATGAATCTACAAAGTTAGGGGAAAGAAAATAATCTAAAAATTCGTCTAAAACCGTGTTCACCTAGAATCTTACCCACACCTCTCTCTTCCACCTAGAGCACTTCGTCCTGGGCCCACTTGGCAGCCTCTCCAGCTCGCCCTTTCTCTGTGCCTCACCCTCAGCCGACCAAGAACACAGAGAGGGAGAGATCGAGCGAACCGACGCGTGGCCACAACGTGTCGACGACCTCGGGCTTTCCTTTTCTCGCTCTCTTCTCCTCCAGTCTGAGTCGCCATTCCTCACTCATCACTCAGAGCCGAAGAAGCCGAGGGGAGCAGGTCCTCTGCCTCTCCGTCACCAGCGACCTCACCACTGGCCATGGAGGTGACGACCATCGCCATCTCCGTTTGAGTCAAGGTCACATCTATCTCTTTCGCGTTTCCATCTCTTCACACAATGCCGAACCTCTTCTCTGTTGACCACCTCCCATTTTGTGCATCACAGCCACCGGAATGTGACCACGCCAACGATGCCCTAGAGCACGCACCGGAGCGCCGCCGCTTCGACATCGTTGTCGTCCGGCCATTCTCGTCCATCCCGAAGCAAGCCGTTGTGCCAAGAATCTCGCGTCGACCACCTCTTCAAGACGCCTCAAGAAACATCAAGAACACGGAGAACACATCCTTTTCTTCCTCGACGCCGATCCGAACTCGCCTCCGCAGTCATCGTCGATTACCACTGCCTCAGTGAGCCATTGTTCGATTTCTCGCGCATACACCATCTCCTTGACCTCACAACCCTCGTGCATGCCTTCCTTTAGCAGCTCGTCGTCCCGTTCGAGCCGTCGCCGTTCACCCGAGGAGGAGCACCGCCGTTGAACCGTTCCAACCGAAGCCGCTGCTATCCAAGCTTCGGCGATTTCTTCCTACAGCTTGGTGAGCCTCCTGACCTCTTAGGAAACACATGCATGGATGCATCTAGCAAAATCAAAGCCCCTAGGCAACATGCAGTAACAGCTCATGTATACCTTCCGCTCACCCTCACCATCGGCGCTACTCCGATGTCTCCTAGCCACGAAAACTAGAGGAATGGAATCGTGAGAGCATTCTCTTCATTTTATCTTTTGACCTCATTCCCAATCGAGCCACCAATCGTCGCCGACGAGCTCGCCAAAGCCATGGCCAAGCTCCCAGTCCATCGGGCTGCTGGAGGTTGAAGATGAGGACTTTGTCCTGTAAATGATCAAAAAAATAGGGTTCAAACTATAAAACTTCAGAGATTTACATGTGGACCCACGGACCTAAATGCAGTTCATATAAAGCCTAGGGATCTTTTTGTATATTGGTTCAGCCACCGATCAGTGGACCCATGTGTATAAAAATCTGAAAATGCAAAGGAAAAATAACTAAAACATTAAATGTTTAACAGGAAAACACCCAAACTTGTAAAATCCATATAAAATCAAATGTAACTCATTTTGAGATGATTCCAGTTGCTGTAGATTCTTAAAGTTATGAACTCTATTTTAGAAATATAAAACTTGACACTCACTGTACAAAACTACAAATAATGTCTCTAAAATTTATCTAAGATAGGTCATACATAAAACATGTACAAACTTATAAAATACATAGAAAATTCATCTCAACTCATTTTGAAACAAAATCAAATTCTACAGATTCATCATCATGCACTCTCTGATTAGGTGAAATAAAAGTAATTACTTACTTTGCATCAAATGCCTCTAAAACTATTATCTCTAGAATGATTAGTTTATATAAGCTAAACTTTAGAAATTCATGTAGAACCCAATTTAGCTTAAATTTGAGTAAACTTAAGTTCTATAGGATCACAAAAACATGTATTTCCATGTTATGAAATAAGATTATATACTTACTGTGTAGTAAAAGTCTCTAAATATTCATATAAGGATTTACTAACATAGAGCAGCCTTTAATTTGTAAAACTTGTAGAAAATTCATTTTTAGTCCAAATGAAATGAACAAAGTTTCTATAGAACCAGCAAATAGTTAGCTTCAACATAGTAAAATAAAATTTGGCACCTTTTGTAGAGAACATAGATCAAAACCTTAATCTAGTGAAATAAGAATTTAAACACAGTGTTGTTTAAGTAATACATAAACATGTATAAGTATATATACACTTTAGGTCTAATTAAACCTAAATAAAAACTTGATTGACCAGTGAAGCCATAGTTCCATCCTCATCCACTAAAACTTAGAAGAACTTAGTTCATATAACAATTTCTAGGTTAATATAATATATTGTTAGTTTAGATTAGAGCATCTCTAGTTTATAAAATATGAACCATAGTAGTAAAGACCATAAACATGTGAACTAAAAATGTTTTAGTTAACCAAACTACTTCTTTTGCTCAACTTAAACATACTGTAGCATATTGTAGCATATTCTGAACCTACAACTAAAAAGTCATGAACATATGAAACACTATATGCCTAAAACACGTTGTAACTTGTAAAATCTATAAGAAAATCATTATAACTCCAAAAATTGTGAAACCAAATGAGTTATTCTTATAAAACACACCTCTACACCCTGTGAAGTCTAATATAATAAAAATCACTTTACAAAAGTATTTTATAACACTACCTAAGACTATACTACTATAAACCGATAAAACTTCTAAAATTTATAACTCCCTAATGGAACAAGATAAAATAAAAATTCTTTCACCTAAATTCATTTTAGACCAGTACCTAATCACTGTGCATAAATCATGCATTTTAGAGCATTTTAGATTTTCAGCTCTTTCGGTGTTTAATTGCATAACGTGTCCTTTATCTAGATAACTAGACGAAACCCAGCGTATTGCTGCGGAAAACTAAGGATAATCCATAGAAATAGCAAGCAAAGATATATCCCACAATCAATATAGTATTTTGTCAATTCATGCAAAGAATGGGCCAATGTATGTACAATGAACAAATTTGAGCGGGCACTGACTGGATCCATGGGATAGAGGAATGAGTGGATAAAATTTCCTCCCTAAAACACCATGGGATCATCCAAGATTTCTAAGGGTGTATTTGCACTGACAATAAGTAAATGCATGTGCGTCCGGTTTATAAAAGTTAAAGCCTACGAAAACCTTTTAATATCTTTTTTGATTTATGACAGGTTCTATAACAGAACTTGGGCAAAAAGTATATCAAATAGCAATCAAAAGAATGGAATGTATCAGGACATATATAATACCCATATTAACCTGATTATAAGCATAAGTGAAAATATATGCATGATGATAACTTTTGTAACAACGTCGTCAGATATCTGTAGGCTCGTAAACTTAACTTGTTTAAATCCTGTGTAACATAAATCTGATAGAGATAATAACAAAAAAGATAACCACTATTCTGTACTAACTCTATAAAGAATTGGAGTAAACACAAATTCTGGAGTATAAGGAGAGGCAAACCCATATCCAGATCAGCACGAACAGGGCAGTTGCAACAATCCAGCGACCAAGCAGTAAACAACACAGGGCGAATGCAGAAGCTAAAAATTATTGCAGAAATGCTGAAATTTTTTGGTATACATACCTCAGTTTTTCAATACGCTTGAATGACGCCTAGTAGAGTTCAGAAATTAACTCAATTTTCAATATTGTCATGTGGATGAATGGGAACTAAATGGATTTCTTGACACTGTCATCAAATTGGATGTGAATAAAGTAGCGCGTAGTGTTAAAAATAAAGCAATAGCCCTGTAAAACAATTTTAGTCAAAGAAAACCACTTATCATCAGGACTAAAAATAAAAATGGATAATGAATTAGATTAACCCATGATGCTTAAGAGCAGGGAGAACCTACGCTGCGTAGTGTTTGAACAGTAGTATACAGCTCCTATACTGCAATGGCAACAGTAAGATCAGTAGTAGCATCGTCTCCTCTTACTGGAGTAGTTGTAGCAGCAGCAGCAATATTAGCGTGGTTTCTGGATGAGGTTACGGAGGTCAAGAACATAGTGCATCATACCTGTAGGGAGGATCGGACCATAGTGATTCCACCAGCTTCCGCCCCGCTTGGTTGGTATAACCAATAGGCTCTGGCGCTTCTCCATTGGTGTCCAGTGCGGATGATCACCCTGCTGGCATTGGGGATGAATCGAGAGTCCTGAAAGTTTACGACGGAGTGTGGTTTTTAGAGGAACTGAAAGAGGGAAATAAATGGAATTAATCGCAACTAATGGACCACTCATTGTTGGTGACCGTTCCTGGTGATAAATGCTCTTGCTCCTAGAGGGAGATGATGGGTAGCTCAACAGCCGATCAGAAGGTGAATAGATCAACTCTGGCTATTGAAGTCGGAGATCAACATGGAGAGCGCACATCTGATATCGGATGGTTAGGACTAAAAGAGATGACGTGGTTTACTCACAAAGCAGCAAATTAGCTAGTGGGGATGACTCCTATAGGTATATAGGATTGCATAATCGGTGAAGGAGTGGATTAGGTGCTAACATTTCTCTGATCAAGGCAAGTTTTCTCCTCCCATCCTTTGAACACATTGAATCCCATGATTTGAGGAATGAAAATATTTGTTTGTAAAGTTGCATGTGAACTTAGACTATATCGGTATTTAAAATTGGGTTAAGGTAGTTGTGACATATTTGCTGCATACCCCACCTTGAATAATTGATCCTCTTGCTGTTTGAACCCCTAGAAATGGTTA
Source organism: Oryza sativa Japonica Group (assembly GCF_034140825.1). Classification (NCBI taxonomy): domain Eukaryota; kingdom Viridiplantae; phylum Streptophyta; class Magnoliopsida; order Poales; family Poaceae; genus Oryza; species Oryza sativa. The sequence goes on along the minus strand of NC_089036.1, from coordinate 13,372,646 downwards.
GAGTACACTCTTTGTGCTCAAATGGGTTTATATATGCTCTATGTGCAACTACTTGCTTAGCCATGCTTAGAAATATGCAAATGCTCATTCCATCTATAATTAAAATGTGGTTTTGATACTTGAACCTTTGCTGGAATAAAATGAATATGATGGGTATTTGCGAATTAAAATGTGTAAAATGTGATTTTATACTTGGGCGGCAAGTGGTGTGCATATGGTGTTAGTTGCATACCGATAGGGGGGAGTGTTTGCCCAAGTCCATAAGGACCGAACTTGTGTCACCCATTTAAAGTTATTCGTACATCCACATGTGCTAGTATGGGATGGCCTAAGCTGATTAATCTATTTAGGACTAGCCTTGCATTCTGTTAGGCCGGTATGTATGAGTTAGTCGATAATTCTGAGGAATTAGTCGATGATTCAGAGGAACTTCCTATTTGCGCCGACGTGGTAGTTTAGGTGACTAAGTCTGTCCAATACAACGGTATTGTGCCACGTGGGTGGGTTCTCGTTGTGTCCGCCACCACGGCGTTAAGTTTAAGGCGTGGGCCCGCCACTTAACGGTTCTAGGCATATTCCAAGTATGCCTAGGATGGAGGAACACGTATCGTGCTAGTGCAAGGCTAGGCTCTAAGTAGTGTAAAGGCTACGTTATGACCTCTAGATCACATTCAACATGAAGAGTGTGGTGGAGTCTTGCAA